>NC_068421.1:24346340-24946340 GCF_023373465.1 Oncorhynchus keta
TCAATTTGGAGCCATTGTCAGCTGAGCCAAATGTATGTGGCTGGGAGAAAAATTTAAAGAAATGGGCAATTGTATCACTTTTTTCAACTGATACACCTAGCTGAGTTGCGGTGGCTTCCGGGCCTGGTGGTTTGGACATAGACTAAAATAAGGTGTTTCTGTCTGCTGTCTACACCGGCTGCTGCCAGCGAATCTGTTAATTAACCATGCTAATGGTTGTAATTGCAGGCGTTGGTGAACCCAGCAGCTGAGGTAAATGCTAGGTTTACCATGGCTGCCAGGATTCAATTGTCTCAAAGATGAGAGGACCCTGACTGCTCTGCGGGGGCACAGAGAGCTGGGAGGGAAGGGGGCATTTGTTAGGTGAAAGGGGAAGGATAGCTAGGTTTTACCTGACGTGACTCCTGCTCTCCTGCTGCAGGCAGACGGCAGCTGCTCCCAGCCAGATGCCCAGCTGTTGGCTCAAGCCTCAGTCCTGGCCAGGGAACAGGGATCAGGGGGCAGGGAGCTGGGGTAATGCAGGGGCTTATCCAGGCTGGGCATGAGGTATACAGTACAGGAGCCCGCCAGACTAGGTGTGGGGGTGGTCAGCAGGCTAGTTTGCTTCTTTGATCTCTTGTGTCTACTTATAGCCAGCATGACAAGCTGCCATGTCTGATTGATTGACACACACACCTCACAAAATGCAGTGCTTTTAGCCCACAATGTGAAGCATGTATTTCTGGATTGTGTTACTTTGGGTAATTGGTTTTACTGCCTGCAGAGAGAGCATTACTTTATTCTCCCTTCAGGATATAGACTGTTAGTGGCTTATGTGATCCGGGCAAAGAATCTGTTTGACATAGCGGCTCTACAGTGAACATGGTGCTTGATACACACCATTATTTTTGGACTATGCGTTTCATACATGTCTGCTCTCAGTGTCAACAATAGTAATTTTTTTAACCTTTATTTAACTAGGCAAGTCAGTTAAGAACATATTCTTATTTACAATGACGGCCTACCCCGGCCAAACCCAGACGACGCTGGGCCAATTGTGCGCCACCCAATCACAGCCGGATGTGATTCAGCCTGGATTCAAACCCGGGACTGTAGTGACGCCTCTTGCACTGAGATGCAATGCCTTAGAGCTCTGCGCCACACGGGAGCCCAACAATGCTGGTAAACTGTACCTGTTGTGGTAGAAAGTCATTCCGAGAAAGTCATGACCTCATTTCTCGCCAGTTCGAACAACACGACTCTAACCAGAGCATAACGGACCTATTATTTTTATCCCCGGATTCCCACTGCAAACGGAACATTTTCATCTGGATTTTCACAACTAGCTAACCGCAACCCCGGATGACTATTCCTGGCTAGTGTTTCCTTCCACTTAGCTTGAAGCTTGCCCGGCCAGAGCTCCTGTGCTAGCACCGAAGCATAGTTCTAGGCTGCAATATCCAGACCCACGACCGGTCTATCGATGTCACCGCATGAAGAGGCATAATCAGACTTAACCCCATCACGACGTCCCCCAAAGGCTAACTTTCTAGCCCTTGCTATCTGCTTGCTTGCTAATTCGGCCTGCTAACTGCTAGCCTGCCCCAGTCTACTAACAGCAAGCTTGTTTAGCCCCGGTCTGCTAACTGCTAGCTTGTTTAGCCCCGGCCTACTAACTGTTAGCTTCTTAGCACAGGCCTGCTAACTGTCTGAATCGCTGTGTCCCCAGCTAGCCCAACCACTCACCGGACCCATATTTATTTTCAATCTCTTTTCGATTTTTAATTCGATTATACCTTCCAGTAACCTGCCTCACCCAATGTGTTACGGAATCGCTATTATTTAAAAATTTTAGAACACATTCAAGAACCTCCAGAAGCTAACCAGCTAACTAGCTACAAGCTATTTAGTCATTGTTAGCCACTGCTAGCGGTTTTTACCTTTTGCACAGCCAGACTGTCTCTCCACAACAACGCCAGATTCCTGCCGTAATCCCTGGACCACTACTTCTGATCTTCACAGCTAGCTTGCAAGTAGTACCGAAGCTATCCCTGAGGCCCACTTCCCGGCCTACTCAGCTGTTCACCCGAACCACACTCATACACGGCTAGAGCCCAATACTCCACCGGATCCTTGCTGTAAACTTGGCGACATAGCTTATGCCTGCTGGACTGTCCATTAATCACGGTACTCCATTCTGTTTGTTTATGTTTTTATCTGTCGGCCCCAGCCGCACTCAGGCTCTGTGTGTAGTTAATCCGACCCTCTCTGCATAGTCAACGCCATTTTACCTGCTGTTGTTGTGCTAGCTGATTAGCTGTTGTTGTCTCACCTGCTGTTTTAGCTAGCTCTCCCAATCAACACCTGCGATTACTGTATGCCTCGCTGTATGTCTGTCTCAAATGTCAATATGCCTTGTATACTGTTGTTCATTGTTTTAGTTTACAATGGAGCCCCTAGTTCCACTCTTCATACCTCTGATACCTCCTTTGTCCCATCTCCCACACATGCAGTGACCTCACCCATTACAACCAGCATGTCCAGAGATACAACCTCTCTTATCATCACCCAGCGCCTTGGCTTACCCCTGCTGTACCAGCACCCCACCATACCCCTGTCTGCGCATTATGCCCTGAATATATTCTACCATGCCCAGAAATCTGCTCCTTTTATTCTTTGTCCCCAACGCTCTAGGCGACCAGTTTTGATAGCCTTTAGCCGCACCCTCATACTACTCCTCCTCTGTTCCGCGGGTGATGTGGAGGTAAACCCAGACCCTGCATGTCCCCAGGCACCCTCATTCGTTGACTTCTGTGATCGAAAAAGCTTTGGTTTCATGCATGTCAACATCAGAAGCCTCCTCCCTAAATTTGTTTTACTCACTGCTTTAGCACACTCTGCTAACCCTGATGTCCTTGCCGTGTCTGAATCCTGGCTTAGGAAGGCCACCAAAAATTTGGAGATTTCCATACCCAACGATAACATTTTCCGTCAAGATAGAACTGCCAAAGGGGGAGGAGTTGCAGTCTACTGCAGAGATAGCCTGCAAAGTAATGTCATACTTTCCAGGTCCATACCCAAACAGTTCGAACTACTAATTTTAAAAATTACTCTCTCCAGAAATAAGTCTCTCACTGTTGCCGCCTGCTACCGACCCCCCTCCGCTCCCAGCTGTGCCCTGGATACCATTTGTGAATTGATCACCCCCCCGTCTAGCTTCAGAGTTTGATCTGTTAGGTGACCTAAACTGGGATATGCTTAACACCCCGGCAGTCCTACAATCTAAGCTAGATGCCCTCAATCTCACGCAAATCATCAAGGAACCCACCAGGTACAACCCTAAACCTGTAAACAAGGGCACCCTCATAGACATCATCCTGACCAACTGGCCCTCAAAATACACCTCCGCTGTCTTCAACCAGGATGTCCGCTACGGATCCGCAGTCAAACGACCACCCCTCATCACTGTCAAACGCTCCCTAAAACACTTCACTTGACCTCATCCCGTCAGTTGAGGATGCCTGATCATTCTTTAAAAGTAACTTTCTCACCATTTTAGATAAGCATGCTCCGTTCAAAAATGCAGAACTAAGAACAGATATAGCCCTTGGTTCACTCCAGACCTGAATGCCCTCGACCAGCACAAAAACATCCTGTGGCGGACTGCAATAGCATCGAATAGTCCCCGCGATATGCAACTGTTCAGGGAAGTCAGGAACCAATACACGCAGTCAGTCAGGAAAGCCAAGGGCAGCTTCTTCAGGCAGAAATTTGCATCCTGTAGCTCTAACTCCAAAAAGTTCTGGGACACTGTAAAGTCCATGGAGAACAAGAGCACCTCCTCCCAGCTGCCCACTGCACTGAGGCTAGGTAACACGGTCACCACCGATAAATCCATGATTATCAAAAACCTCAACAAGCATTTCTCAATGGCTGGCCATGCCTTCCTGCTGGCTACTCCAACCTCGGCCAACAGCTCCCCCCGCAGCTACTCGCCCAAGCCTCTCCAGGTTCTCCTTTACCCAAATCCAGATAGCAGATGTTCAGAAAGAGCTGCAAAACCTGGACCTGTACAAATCAGCTGGGCTTGACAATCTGGACCCTCTTTTTCTGAAACTATCCGCCGCCATTGTCGCAACCCCTATTACGAGCCTGTTCAACCTCTCTTTCATATCCTCTGAGATCCCCAAGGATCCCCCTCTTCAAATGGGGAGACACCCTGGACCCAAACTGTTACAAACCTATATCCATCCTGCCCTGCCTATCTAAGGTCTTCGAAAGCCAAGTCAACAAACAGGTCACTGGCCATCTCAAATCCCACCGTACCTTCTCCGCTGTGCAATCTGGTCTGCTAATTCATAATGAAAGAAAACAACATAAGTATTCACACCCTATATTCAGTACTTTGTTTAAGCACCTTTGGCAATAGCTACAGCATTGAGTCTTATTGGGTATCATGCTTCAAACTTGGCAAAGCTGTATTTGGGGAGTTTCTCCAATTCTTCTCTGGAGATCCTCTCAAGCTTTGTCAGGTTGAATGGGGAGTGTTGCTGCACAACTATTTTTACCAGGTAAGGTGACTGAAAACACATTCTCATTTACAGCAACAACCTGGGGAATAGGTACAGGGGAGGGGGGATGAATGAGCCAATTGTAAGCTGGGGGTGATTAGGTGACCGTGATGGTATGATCAGATTGGGAATTTAGCCAGGAAACCGGGGTGAACACCCTTACTCTTACAGTAAGTGCCATAAGATCTTTAGTGGCCCGTTTAACATCTCTTCCAAAAGATGGCACCCTACACAGGGTAATGTCCACAATCGCTACCTGGTGGCATATTATTTTAGACCAGAGGAAAGGGTGCCTCCTACTGGTCCTCCAAAACCACTCCCTGCAGCATCTGATCTCCCATCCAGGGACCAACCAGAACCAACCCTACTTAGCTACAGAAGCAAGCCAGCCGTGGTATGCTGTTCCAGAGATCTTCAATCAGGTTCAAGTCTGGGCTCTAGCTGGGCCACTCAAGGACATGTCCCAAAGCCACTCCTACATTGTCTTGGCTGTGTGCTTAGGGTTGAGGTCAAATTGTGCAAGCTACTTTTATGTTTTATTTGATTTTTGCTTTATTTAACCAGGCAAGTCAGTTAAAGAACAAACTCTTATTTTCAATGACAGCCTAGGAACGGTGGGTTAACTGCCTTGTTCAGGGGCAGAAGGACAGATTTTTACCTTGTCAGCTCGGCGATTCAATCTTGCAACCTTTCTGTTACTAGTCTAACGCTCTAACCACTCGGCTACCTGCCTGCCCATATATTAAGAGGATATTATCTACATGCATGCAACGGCATCCACGCTTAAATCGCTGGATGCTACTTATCATCGCACACTTAGGTTTATTACAGGTGCTAGCTACAGAACTCACCACTGTGTTTTATATCAAAATGTGGGTTGTACTTTGCTGTCCATGAGACAAAAACAACACGCTCTCGAGTTTGTCTATAAAGCACTTCTGAATAAACTAATCATCAACATTAGAATTTTAATTCCTAAAACCAGGTCTCAAGCATGGATTACACTTAAGGCCCATGTGATTTAAACAGAGTTGGGCATGGCTGCCTTTTCCTGTTACGCTCCTTGCCTATGGAATAGTCTGCAGACTAAACTTAAATTTGAGACTCTTGTCCCCCTGTTGCCCATTTTAAACCTTTTATTGGATGATTTTTATTTTTCTATTGCTTGCAACGGTTTCGGGTAATGCAAGTTATTATGCTGTTAGGGGAATAACCTGTTAGGGGAATAACCTGTTAGGGGAATAACCTGTTAGTAGAATAACCTGTGTGTAAATGTAATAATCTGCTGCTGTATTTTTTGTGTTATCTGTGATCGTTTTGTTTGTCTTTTGTAGTTTCTAAATCATTGTACCTAAACCGTATGTATAAACATGTATACGCAGGGCCCAGCTGTAAAAGAGACCTTGGTCTCAGTCTGTGTTCCTTGTTGAAATAAAGGTGTAATAATGTTGGAAGGTGAACCTTCACCCCAGTGTGAGGTCCTGAGCGCTCTGGAGCAGGTTTTTATCAAGGATCTCTCTGTACATTGCTCCAGTCATCTTTGTCTTGATCCTGACTAGTCTCCCAATCGCTCCCGCTGAAAAAACATCCTCACAGCGTGATGCTGGCACCATCATGCTTCACCATAGGGATGGTGCCAGGTTTCCTCCAGATGTGACCCTTGACCTTCAGGCCAAAGAGTTTAATCTTGGTTTCATCAGAGAAGAGACTCTTGTTTCTCATTGTCAGAGAGTCTTTATGTGCCTTTTTGGCAAACTCCAAGTGGGCTGTCATGTGTCTTTTACTGAGGAGTGACTTCCGTCTGGCCTCCGTCTGGCCACTCTACCATAATAGGCCTGATTGGTGAAGTGCTGCAGAGTTGGTTGTCCTTCTAGAAGGTTCTCTCATCTCCAGAGAGGAACTCTAGAGCTCTGTAAGAGTGACCATCGGGTTCTTGGTCACCTCCCTGAACAAAGCCATTCTCCCCCGATTGCTCAATCCCCAGATAGCGGCCAGATCTAGGAAGAGTCTTCCATTTAACAACTTCCATTTAAAAATGATGGAGGCCACTGTGTTTTTGGGGACCTTCAATGCTGCAGACATTTTTTTGGTAAACATCATATTTGTGCGTCTACACAATCACGTCTCCTGTCATGGCTTGGTTTATGCTGTGACATGCACTGTCAACAATGGGACCATATATAAACAGGTGTGGGCCTTTCCAAATCTTGTCCAATGAATTGAATTCACCACAGGTGGACTCCAATCAGGTTATAGAAACATCCCCAGGATGATCATTGGAAACCGGATGCACCTGGGTTCAATTTTCAAGTCTCATAGCAAAGGGTCTGAATACTTATGTAGATATGGTATTTGTTTATTTATTTTTAATAGATTTGCAAAAATTTCTAAAAACCTGTTCACTCTGTCATTATGGGGTATTGTGTGTAGATTGCTGATGATTTTTATTTATTTAATCCATTTTAAAATGAGGCAATAACGTAACAAATGTGAAAAAAGTCATGGTGTCTGAATACTTCCCGAAGGCACTGAATTATGCGTATGTCTGTGAGGCAGGGGCCAAGAGGTGATGATGCCTAGAAAGCAGAGACAGAGTCACAAGGCTGTTTGGTCTCCCTCCCAAACCCTGAGGCTAAATTAAGCCAGAGGGCATTCGCATTATACAGCTCTCTGATACCCCGCGACTTCGATTGGCGACTTAGTAAACGTGTGATCATTTAGCGACTTCATTTCAAAGACATGCTAAAGAGGGCCGGCAATCGTTAGCGGCGAGGTCTTGACGATGAGCGACTCTTCGCTAACCCACCATGCACCCGAGCAGGGACCTCTGTCTGCAACCCAGAGGAAGTTTGGTCTCGTCTGGAGAAAACAAAGAAATCAATTACAGGGGATAGATCCTCAGTGGCCAGACCAGAGAGAAGAGTGCTGTAATGTGCTCATTTTGAATTTAATGAGCATGTACACTGGCTTTGTACCCTGTGTAGTTAGAGCTGGATTATAATCTATATATATTCATTATTGCATTTGACAAAAAGTGATTTTTGTGATTGAAAGGGTTATTTTTTTTAAATTATATGCTCTTTCTGGCATCGAAGTAATCACTGGCAAAATAAAATGCCATATCATTACGTGAAATTGCACAAACACAAAACAGCCAATGATGACGTCAGCCAAGCGGATAGGAAATGATGTTGTTTGCAGCACTAACCCACCTTGGCTTGGTACATAAACTTGTCAGGCTAGTGTAACATGCAGTGGTCTTGGGGGAATTAGCCATTGATGTTATAAGTAAACTTCCCTGTTAAAGTCAATAAGTAATTTTACGTTACTCCTCTATTGAGCGCTGTAATCACACAGAGGAGTGATTGAGGGAGAGGAAAGGGAAAAGGCTGTGTGCTCTGTAATGAGAGGATATTACGTGCTTTGTGTATTTGTGTGTGTCCTCTCTCTCTATCTCTCTCCCTCACACTTACACACACATCCTCCACACATCCCCCCTCTGTCCTCTCCTGGCCTATAGGAACCTAATCGTGTTCATCTGTCCGCTGTGCCGGGCTTTGCTCTGTGTCAGACAGCCGAGGTGTGTGTGTGTGTGTGGGGCTGATGATGATGATGATGTCAGATGGAGCTGATTAGCCTCGCCGTTACCTAAGCAGCTCCCAGGAGATGGGGTCCTGCCAGTGGCAGCAGTGAGGGATGGGGGGCTGCTGTGTCATTACTGCCAGCCAGCACAGCTCAGTGGCTGCTCAGTAATCTCCAACTTGCTACCTCACAACCCGCCCGCTGCCTTGGAGAGGAAAGGGAAGATTATATCCAATGCTCGCTTATCACATCACACTTCAAGACAGCTTTCAGAGATGAATCACTCAACTGGTGCTGTGGACAGTGTACATGGACATATCTCTGTTATATGAATAGAGAAAGTAGGGGGGGAATCTGTATGCTTCAGAGACCATGTCTGCTCTCAGGGTCAACAATGGGAACAGGAAAACAAAAATATATCTGCCAAACCCCCTCTCCTCCCACCTCCTAAACCAATGGTTACCTCAGGGGGGGTTCAGACAAGAGGGGGATGCAGGGGAAACAGGGGTATGCTGAGAGAGAGAATTGTATCTTTGTATCTCTGAATTTATGGATGAGAGAGAGAGAGAGAGAGAGAGAGAGAGAGAGAGAGAGAGAGAGAGAGAGAGAGAGAGAGAGAGAGAGAGAGAGAGAGAGAGAGAACTTCACTATCTCATCCTGGAATATTCAAGGCCTGAGGTCATCTGCCTTTGGCCTAAAGATCAGGAACCTGGACTTCACCAAAGGAATCGGAAATACAGACATTGTCGTCCTACAAGAAACATGGTATAGAGGAGACGGACCCACTGGTTGCCCTCTAGGTTACAGAGAGCTGGGAGTCCCATCCACCAAACTACCAGGTGTTAAACAGGGAAGGGACTCAGAGGGTATGCTAATTTGGTATAGAACAGACCTTAGTCACTCTATTAAATTAATCAAAAGAGGAACATTTTAAATTTGGCTAGAAATTCAAATGGAAAATATCTATATCCTCCCACTAGAATCCCCATACTTTAATGAAGACAGCTTCTCCATTCTGGAGGGGGAAATCAATCATTTCCAGGCCCAGGGATATATACTAGTCTGAACCTGACAAGAACCTGACAACCTCTGTACACAGGGGGACAAACACCTACCTGGTGGTGACAGCATTCCCTCCCCCATATGCCCCCTAGGCACATCTATGACAACATAACCAACAAAAACGGTCACAACTCCTGCAGCTCTGTCACACGCTGGGTATGTACATAGTCAATGGTAGACATTGAGGGGACTCCTATGATAGGTACACCTATAGGTCTTCTCTTGGCAGTAGTACTGTAGACTACTTTATTAACCTCAACCCAGAGTCTCTCAGAGCATTCACAGTCAGCCCGCTGACATCCCTATCAGATCACAGCAAAATCACATTCTACTTGAACAGAGTAATACTCAATCATCAGGCATCAACACCAAAGGAACTGAATAATATTAAGACATGTTATAGATGGAAGATATGTAGTGTGGAAACCTACCAAAAACTATTAGGCAACAACAAATGCAATTCCTTTTAGACAACTTCCTGGACAAAACGTTCCACTGTAATAGTGAAGGTGTAAACTTGGCAGTAGAACATCTCAAAAGTACAGTATACAGTATTTGACCTCAGCTTCCCTATCAAATCTAAATATTTCAATCAGAAAACCATAGAAAATGAACAACAATGACAAAAGGTTTGATGAAGAATGCAAAAACTTAAGAAAGAAATTGAGAAACCTGTCCAACCAAAAACATAGAGACACAGAAAACCTGAGTGTACGCCTTCACTATGGTGAATCACTAAAACAACACAGAAATACACTACGGAAAAAGAAGGAACAGCACATCAGAAATCAGCTCAATGTCATTGAATAATCCATAGACTAATCCCTTCTGTAAAAATTGGAAAACACTAAACAAACATCAACACGAAGACGTATCTATCCAAAATGGTGAACCACTTCTCCAATCTTTCTGGCCCTATAAAAAAGAACAAACAGCAAAAACATATACATGATCAAATACAAATCTTAGAATCAACTATTAAAGACTACCAGAACTAACTGGAAACTCCAATTAAATTGAATGAACTACAGGATAAAATACAAACCCTCCAACCTAAAAAGGTCTGTGGTGTTCATGGTATCCTCAATGAAATGATAAAATATACAGACAACAAATTCCAATTGGCTATACTTAAACTCTTTAACATCATCCTCAGCTCTGGCATCTTCCCCAATATTTGAAAACAAGGACTGATCACCCCAATCCACAAAAGTGGAGACAACTTTGACTTGAATAACCACCGGGGGATACGTGTCAACAGCAACCTTGGGAAAATACTCTGCATTATCATTAACAGCAGACTCATACATTTCCTCAGTGAAAACAATGTAATGAGCAAATGTCAAATTAGTTTTTACCAAATTACCGTACAAAAGACCACATATTCACCCTGCACACCCTAATTGACAAACAAACAAACCAAAACAAAGGCAAAGTCTTCTCGTGCTTTGTTGATTTCAAAAAAGCCTTTGACTCAATTTGGCATGAGGGTCTGCTATACAAGTAATGGAAAGTGGTGTAGGGAAAAAACACATACGACATCATTAAATCCATGTACACAAACAACAAGTGTGCGGTTAAAATTGGCAAAAAACACACACATTTATTTCCACAGGGCCGTGATGAGACAGAGATGCAGTTTAAGCCCCAGCCTCTTCAACATATATATAAATGAATTGGCCAAGGGCAGTAGAATATTCTGTAGCACCTAGCCTCACCCTACTAGAATCTAAAGTCAAATGTCTACTGTTAGCTGATGATCTGATGTTTCTGTCACCAACCAAGGAGGGCCTATAGCAGCACCTAGATCTTCTGCACAGATTCTGCCAGACCTGGGCCCTGACAGTATCTCAGTAAGACCAAAATAATGGTGTTCCTAAAAAAGGTCCAGTCGCCTGGACCACAAACACAAATTCCATCTAGACACCATTGCCCTAGAGCAAACAAAAAACTATACATACCTCGGCCTAAAATCAGCACCACAGGTAACTTCCACAAAGCTGTGAACGAGCTGAGAGAAAGGCAAGAAGGGCCTTCTATGTCATCAAAAGGAACATAAAATTCGACATACCAATTAGGAACTTGCTAAAAATACTTGAATCAGTTATAGAGCCCATTGCCCTTCGTGGTTGTGAGGTCAACCAATAATTTATTTTTGGCTTAACTACACTGCTTGTAATGACTATATGCTGTCTTCTTATACATGTACCACCTAATAAGATTTTGTTTTATGTTGTGTCTGTGTGAGTTAAGTTTTGTTTTGTCCTCTAAATTGGCCATCCCATTCAACAGTACAATGAATGTCATTGTTAGTATTGCTGTCTTTTATATTTTATTGTTTTATTGGAAAATAATAAACATATTATAAAAAATAAAATAAAAAAATAATTCACAAAATGGGACAAGATACAAATTGAGACTGCATGCAGAATTATGCTAAAATATCCTCTGTGTACAACGTAGAACACCACATAATGCATGCAGAGCAGAATTAGGTCGATATCCGCTAATTATCAAAATCCAGAAAAGAGCCGTTGAATTCTATAACCACCAAAGAGGAAGCGATTTCCAAACCTACCATAACAAAGCCATCACCTACAGAGTGATGAACCTAGAGAAGCAAGCAAGCTGGTCCTGGGGCTCTGTTCACAAACACAAACAGACCCCACAGAGCCCCAAGACAGCAACACAATTAGACCCAACCAAATCATGAGAATATGATTTCTTGACACATTGGAAAGAATTAACACAAAATTTGAGCAAACTAGAATGATATTTGGCCCTAAACAGAGAGTACACAGTGACTACTTTGACTGACCCAAATTTAAGGAAAGCTTTGACTACGTATGTACAGACCGGCTATGTGCACACTGCACAAAAAAGGAGGTAGAAACTGAGCTGCACCTCTTAACCTCCTGCCAAATGTATGACCATATTAGAGACACATATTTCCCTCAGACTACACAGATCCACAAAGAATTCGAAAACAAACCCAGTCTGATAAACTTCTGGGTGAAATACCAGTGTGCCATCACAGCAACAAGATGTGTGACCTGTTGCCACAAGAAAAGGGCAACCAGTGAAGAACAAACACCATTGTAAATACAACCCATATTTTCCCTTTTGTACTTTAACTATTTGCACGTCGTCACAACACTATATAGACATAATATGACATTTGGAATGCCTTTTTCTTTTGGAACTTCTGTGAGTGCAATGATTACTGTTCATTTTAATTGTTTAATTAACTTTTGTTTATTATCTACTTCACTTGCTTTGGTAATGTTAAAATATGTTTCCCATGTCAAAAAAAAAAAGTTTTTTTTTTAATTCCCATGTAAAAAAAATTTGAATTTATTTGAATTGATTTGAGAGAGAGAGAGAGAGAGAGAGAAAGAGAGAGAGAGAGAGAGAGAGAGAGAGAGAGAGAGAGAGAGAGAGAGAGAGAGAGAGAGAGAGAGAGAGAGAGAGAGAGAGAGAGAGAGAGAGAGAGAGAGAGAGAGAGAGAGAGAGAGAGAGATACAAAGAGAGAGATACAAGGAGAGAGAGAGAGAGAAGGAAAGATACAAGGAGAGAGACAATAAGAGAGAGAAATATATACCATATTCTTATCTTTGAACTGTCGACTGTGTACAGCCACTTTAGCTGTGATGCTTGTGAAGTCTCCAAAAGAGCGATGCACCCCTTTCTCCAACTGATCATTACGAGGCCCTGGCTCCGATGGCGATGGAGGGGGTATAACAAGGCACAATGGGATACTAAAGGCCTACAAAATGCCAATGACAAATCTTAACAGAGATCCCTCACTGGGACCCATTGCTTCTCCACATTCTTTTGGCCACTCTCAGTCTCGCACCATGCTAAACGCATTAACGCATAAAAGGTTGTTTTGAGTGGTGTTTCTCCTTCAGAAACAAATGTGTCCCTGTAAGCAGCTAGTGCCATGTGCTCATTCGGTTGACTCAGGGAACCAGCTTCTAACAGGGGGTATAAGGACACGATGTGTGAGGGACCATTAAAGGAGATAAATGGAGCGATGTCCATCTTTGTGAGGTATTCACCATGGCTGGACAATTAAAGGCAATCATAGGGATGTTCAGGGGTGTTTGAGGCACACAAGAAAAATCCTGGAGTCTTTGGAGAACAGGTTTCTCATGGCTAGTGGATGCCATTAGTTACCGGCGGCAGTTGTTCTGAGGTAAAACTAACTAAAGCTGAAAGCCTGAACAGCACCTGCCTGAGCAACAAGCACAGGTGACGACAACAACCGCTGGCTTTGATGTGCTAGCTGCAGAGAGATATCCTCATGCTACCTTTGTCCTTAAAAAGACTGGCTCTCCAATCTGCTGCCTCCCCCGTGGATCGTTTGACGAGAGACACTCTTGCAAATAAAATGTGGCAGGCTTTCATTTTGATAGATGTGTGTGCATTCGGGAAAAAGGAAGAAGGGGCACCGCTTGGGTGCTAGTGAATGCTTGTGGATGCTTGTGGATACTAGTGGATGATTGTGGATTGCTTGTGGATGCTTGTGGATGCATGGGATGTTTGTGGGTGCTTGTGGATGCTTGTGGGTGCTTGTGGATGCTTGTGGGTGCTTGTGGGTGCTTGTGGATGCTTGTGGATGTGTGGGGGCCCTTGCACAGGTAAATATTTATTCAGTGATTTAGATTTTGTCTCGTGTCTTTCCTCTACGAAGTCCAGTTCTCCCTGAGGAGAGGATGTGTGGCACCGTGTTAATGTATCCCCTTTTCACAAACAAACCACCACCCAGTGCTGTCTGTCTGCAGTCCAGGGAGATAAAAAGAGAAGACAATGGAGGTGGGAGTAGAGAACTCTTTTAGATATCTTCTTCACACATTTGAATGTGGTGATGTCGCAAGGGCATGCTGCAAATCGAACACCAAAACATGTTATTTATTCTAAAAAAGCTTCAAACTGGACCCTGCCTTGCCCCTCACACACTAAAGTGCTGTGGTGATTCATGTTTATGCATCACGCATGCTTAGGCCTGTCCTCAGTGTGCCTTGATGACTACTTTGCACACTCTTGGCATTCTCTCAACCAGCATCATGAGGTAGTCACCTGGAATGCATTTCTATTAACAGGTGTGCCTTGTTAAAAGTAAATTTGTGGAATTTCTTTCCTTCTTAATGCGTTTGAGCCAATCAGTTGTGTATCACCCCTGATATACAGGGGTGATATACAGAAGCCCTATTTGGTAAAAGGCCAAGTCCATATTATGGAAAGAACAGCTCAAATAGCAAAGAGAAATGACAGTCTATCATTACTTTAAGACATGAAGGTCAGTGAATACGGAACATTTCAAGAACTTTTAAAGTGTAATCAAGTGCAGTCGCAAAAACCTTAAGTGTTATGAGGAAACTGGTTCTCATGAGGACCGCCACAGGAAAGGAAGACCCAGAGTTACCTCTGCTGCAGAGGATAACTTCATGATAAGTGTGTTACGAGCCTCAGAAATGGAAGCCCAAATAAATGTTTCACAGAGTTCAAGTAACAGACACATCTCAACATCAACTGTTTGGAGGAGACTGCATGAATCAGGCCTTCATGGTCGAAAATGCTGCAAAATAACATAATTAAAGACATCAATTAGAAGAAAATACTTGCTTGGGCAAAGAAACATGAGCAATGGATATTAGAAATGTGTAATTTGGTCTGATGAGTCCAAATCTGAGATTCTTTTTGATCAAGCCACCATGTCTCTGTGAGACGCAGAGTAGGTTAATGGATGATCTCTGCATGTGTGGTGAAGCATGGAGGAGGAGGTGTGATGGTGTGATGGTGCTTTGTTGGTGATACAGTTCGTGAATTTATTTAGAATTCTGGGCACACTTAACCAGCATTGCTACCACAGCATTCTGCAGTGATACGCCATCCATTCTGGTTTGCGCTTTTTGGGACTATCATTTGTTTTTCCACAGGACAATGACCCAACACACCTCCAGGCTGTGTTAGGGCTATTTGGGCTTTTTGCCTACCGTTCTTGTGATCATTTTGACCCCACGGGGTGAGATCTTGCGTGGAGCCCCAGATCGAGGGAGATTTTTTTTCTCATTTTGTCTGTCATAGTTGAAGTGTACCTATGATGAAATTACAGGCTTCTCTCATCTTTTTAAGTGGGAGAACTTGCACAATTTGTGGTTGACTAAATACTTTTTTGCCCCACTGTACCTATAAAAAACACATCCATCATCCACGCTGTCCATCCTAATTGCTGTCAAGCAGTCCATTTGAAATGGTATACATTATATCTACATTAGAAAGAGTTACATCCTAACAATGTTGTTTGAAACACGTATGATTAGAGAGATACAAATGCTTTAATTTGTAGTTGGAGTTATTAACAGAGTCCGTAGCTTTGTAATGCCCATTAGCTGATCATGTCAATTAAGCACATTCATTACTGCACTCTGCTCCCTTTGAGGGATAGGGTACATGCTACATGCCTTTGAGGTAGCGGAGGCTAATATCCTTTTAGCGCTACCATATCACTATGTGACAGGTGTTTCTAATTGTGACCATACCATGCCATTCATTAGTGCTGCTCAAACAGACACCCCATGGGAGAGAAGCACACACTGTAACCACTATGCCATCACTCATTCATATATCTTTATGTACATATTCTTTATCCCCTTACTCTGTGTATAAGACAGTAGTTTTGGAATTGTTAGTTAGATTACTTTTTGGTTAGTACTGCATTGTCAGAACGAGAAGCACAAGCATTTCGCTACACTCGCATTAACATCTGCTAACCATGTGTATGTGACAAATAAAATTTGATTTGATTTAATCACTGGCCAATATGGTGACCTTTATGTAAGTGAGGGAGGGGTCACACACACACACATAGACACACACACATGCATAAACACATGCATGCAAGGACACACAAGTACACAAACAAACCCACACAGAAACACACACATAGACACGCTTGGGAGAAAGGAGACAGGGACACAACAGTGATGCTCTGCTAGAGCTAGGGATTTACAGGCATGACTAGGTCAGCCAGGGTGTTTTAATCCATCATGCCGCCATGTAAATCCCAATCTTTTAATTTAACCTCTTTTTGTTAATTAACCCCAGATTTGAGCACTAATGAGGAGCAGGTATTAAATACAGATTATTTCTGCAGAGGCCAACCTCCTGGAATGAGTGTAGATGTAGTTTTCTTGCATTTGATCCTTCAGGGGAGCCAGAATCCTCCCCCTATTAGTAGATCATGGAGATGAGTGTGTCTCGTTATGGGTCAGATTAAATGGGAGGTAATTGGGATTTGCTCAGTATGGATGCATGCCCACAGGAGAACCCTTTGAAGAACCCTTATTTGTTCCAGGTAAAACCCTTTTGTTTCCTAGTCAAATCCTTTTGTGTTCTATGTAGAAACATTTCCACTTAGGGTTCTTCGCACAACCCAAAACGGTTCTCCCTGAAACAAAAAAGGGTTTTCCTATGGGGACAGCCAAATAACCCCGTTGAACCATTTTTTCTAAGTTAGACACAGTTTTCTCAATCGACTTCTTCAAATGTCAAGGTTTTCCCATAACTCTGACAGAAGATACACTGCCGTCATACGAAAGAGAGAACAAATCAATCTGAAAAACAACGAGGAGACAAGCAAACAACTGATTCGTGCAGCACATCATCTGAGTGGAGAAAGTTATTCCTGAAATCAAAATAAGCTTTCTTTTGTTTCTCCCAGTCTCTTTCCATTACATTGCACCTTTATACTTTTAGAAAGCATCATGACTTACAACTATGAATATGATAAAGGTAAAGTGCTTATGCACATTGCACACAAGCGTCATCAACCTTCACCTCTCTATCACTGCCGTTCTTCCCTCATCTATCCTCATTGCCAACTAAAAGCTAGTTTCCTTGTATCAATGCAGCACAGTAACATAATGAAAAAGGCCCATATTAATGGCACAAGGCAGAGGGATAGCAGAGAGACACCACTGCTTGTTACTCTCACATAATCATTGAAATGCTAATCAGGACTTCAGAGGATCTTGACCTCTATCTGTAATAAGGCCCTAATGGCTCTCACATGGTGCAGGGACTGGGAGATTGGCCTGGGCATACGTTGCCATCTAACAGAATGTACACACCATGAGCCGGTCCTCGCCCCACTGTCGGGCTGTCAAGGCACACCTCGTTAGTCTGATGGGAGATCCATGCCCAGCGGCCCCCACACTAACCCCAGCGGCCCCCACACTAACCCCGGCGGCCCCCACGCTAACCCCGGCGGCCCCCACGCTAACCCCAGCGGCCCCCACGCTAACCCCAGCGGCCCCCACGCTAACCCCAGCGGCCCCCACGCTAACCCCAGCGGCCCCCACACTAACCCCAGCGTCCCCACACTAACCCCAGCGGCCCCCACACTAACCCCAGCGCCCCCACACTAACCCCAGCGGCCCCCACGCTAACCCCAGCGGCCCCCACACTAACCCCAGCGGCCCCCACACTAACCCCAGCGGCCCCCACGCTAACCCCAGCGGCCCCCACGCTAACCCCAGCGGCCCCCACGCTAACCCCAGCGGCCCCCACGCTAACCCCAGCGGCCCCCACGCTAACCCCAGCGACCCCCACACTAACCCCAGCGGCCCCCACGCTAACCCCAGCGGCCCCCACACTAACCCCAGCGGCCCCCACACTAACCCCAGCGGCCCCCACACTAACCCCAGCGGCCCCCACACTAACCCCAGCGGCCCCCACACTAACCCCAGCGGCCCCCACACTAACCCCAGCGGCCCCCACACTAACCCCAGCGTCCCCACACTAACCCCAGCGACCCCCACACTAACCCCAGCGCCCCCACACTAACCCCAGCGGCCCCCACACTAACCCCAGCGGCCCCCACACTAACCCCAGCGGCCCCCACACTAACCCCAGCGACCCCCACACTAACCCCAGCGGCCCCACACTAACCCCAGCGGCCCCCACACTAACCCCAGCGGCCCCCACACTAACCCCAGCGGCCCCCACACTAACCCCAGCGGCCCCCACACTAACCCCAGCGGCCCCCACACTAACCCCAGCGGCCCCCACACTAACCCCAGCGGCCCCCACACTAACCCCAGCGGGCTGGAAATCAAGGCGTTCACAATGGGGTGCAGGAGGAGGGGTTTGGGCCATGGATCAGTGTGGAGCGTCACCCATATCCTTTGGGCCATGGATCAGTGTGGAGCGTCACCCATATCCTTTGGGCCATGGATCAGTGTGGAGCGTCACCCATATCCTTTGGGCCATGGATCAGTGTGGAGCGTCACCCATATCCTTTGGGCCATGGATCAGTGTGGAGCGTCCCCATATCCTTTGGGCCATGGATCAGTGTGGAGCGTCACACATATCCTTTGGGCCATGGATCAGTGTGGAGCGTCCCCATATCCTTTGGGCCATGGATCAGTGTGGAGCGTCACCCATATCCTTTGGGCCATGGATCAGTGTGGAGCGTCCCCATATCCTTTGGGCCATGGATCCCAGCCATATCCTTTGGGCCATGGATCAGTGTGGAGCGTCACATATCCTTTGGGCCATGGATCAGGAGGATATTTGGGCCATGGATCAGTGTGGAGCGTCACCCATATCCTTTGGGCCATGGATCAGTGTGGAGCGTCACCCATATCCTTTGGGCCATGGATCAGTGTGGAGCGTCACCCATATCCTTTGGGCCATGGATCAGTGTGGAGCGTCACCCATATCCTTTGGGCCATGGATCAGTGTGGAGCGTCACCCATATCCTTTGGGCCATGGATCAGTGTGGAGCGTCACCCATATCCTTTGGGCCATGGATCAGTGTGGAGCGTCACCCATATCCTTTGGGCCATGGATCAGTGTGGAGCGTCAGCCATATCCTTTGGGCCATGGATCAGTGTGGAGCGTCAGCCATATCCTTTGGGCCATGGATCAGTGTGGAGCGTCAGCCATATCCTTTGGGCCATGGATCAGTGTGGAGCGTCAGCCATATCCTTTGGGCCATGGATCAGTGTGGAGCGTCAGCCATATCCTTTGGGCCATGGATCAGTGTGGAGCGTCAGCCATATCCTTTGGGCCATGGATCAGTGTGGAGCGTCAGCCATATCCTTTGGGCTGCTGCGTGTGGGTTAATTATCACCACGGTGATTGCAAACCGCCAAGCTACTTGTGAGTGGAGCATAAACAACAACAAATTGGAACAGGTATTACATGATTTTCAATTTAGTCCTGCTGGAGGACCTGTGCTGATTAGAACAATCACTGTATTTGTCGCTGGGACAGATGAGTACATGGAGTGGTATGAAAGTGCAAGCCTCCGTAGCCACATCCTTCTTTCCACACAGCCCACTTATCCATATTGAAAATCATAAAGTGTCTCTTATCAGTGGCTTATCACCAATGCAATGGCAGAGTTCAATTCATCCATCTACACAGCTCATAGAGCCATTCAACTGCTCTTCTGACAGACCTCTCTGTAACCATGGCACATTTAACTTAATGAACAGATGAAGGCAGTTCACAACAGAGAACTTTCATTATTATGGGTTGAAAAACACAGTGCTTTATCACTCCATCACCCAGGAAAGGATATTTTGAGAGATGTTAAATACTGTATTTTTACCCATCTGGTGTCAAGAATTAAATACTATTTGAGTTCCAGCAAATCCAATCAGAGCAGTGTTTAATTGTGTGACTGTGTCCTTTTTAATCAAGTCAGATACAGAAAAATGGTAGAAAATTAGCCATAGATTGATCATTGGTGGACATGATTTACAATTCAATGTACAGGTGATTCGGAAAGTATTCAGACACCTTGACTTTTTCCACATTTTGTTACGTTACAGCTTTATTCTAAAATTGATGAAATAAACATGTTTCTCATCAATCTACACACATTACCCCATAATGACAAATAAAAATATATACTTATTTACATAAGTATTCAGACCCTTTGCTATGAAACTCGAAATTGAGCTCAGGTGCGTCCTGTTTCCATTGATCATCCTTGAGATGTTTCCACCACTTGATTGGAGTTCACCTGTGGTAAATTGAATTGATTGTACATGATTTGGTAAAGACCAAGTCCATACTATGGCATGAACAGCTAAAATAAGCAAAGAAAAACGACAGTCAATCACTACTTCAAGACATGGTCAGTCAATGCAGAAAATGTCAATAACTTTGAAAGTCTCTTTAAGCGCAGTCACAAAAACCATCAAGCACTATGATGAAACTGGCTCTCATGAGGACCGCCACAGGAAAGGAAGACCCAGAGTTACCTCTGCTGCAGAGGATAAGTTCATTAGAGATACCAGCCTCGGAAATTGCAGCCCAAATAAATTCTTCATCGAGTTCAAGTAACAGACACATCTCATCTTCAACTGTTCAGAGGAGACTGTGTGAATCAGGCCTTCATGGTCGAATTGCTGCAAAGAAACCACTACTAAAGGACACCAATAATAAGAAGATAATTGCTTGGGCCAAAAAACACGAGCAATGCATATTTTTTTGCTCAGGGCAGAAAGACAGATTTTTATTTTAGACTGGTGGAAATCTGTCCTTTGGTCTGATGAGTCAAAATTGGAGATGGTTCCAACCGCTGTGTCTTTGTGAGATGCAGATTAGGTGAACGGATGACCTCCGCATGTGTGGTTCCCACGGTGAAGCATGGAGGAGGAGGTTTGAGGGTGTAGGGGTGCTTTGCTTTGATTTATTTAGAATCCAGGGCACACTTTGCCAGCATTGCTACCACAGCATTCTGCAGTGATGATACACCATCTCATCTGGTTTGCGCTTAGTGGGACTATCATTTGTTATTCAACAGGACAATGGCCCAACACACCTCCAGGCTGTGTAAGGGCTATTTGACCAAGAAGGACAGTGATGGGGTGCTACATCAGATGACCTGGCCTCCACAATCACCCAACCTCAACCCACTTGAGATGGTTTGGGATGAGTTGGACCGCTTAAACACATGAGGTAACTTCTTCAAAACTGTTGGAAAAGCATTCCAGGCAAAGCTGGTTGAGAGAATGCCAAGAGTGTGCAAAGCTGTCATCTTTAAAGATATTAAATATATAAATATATTTTTATTTGTCTAACACTTTTTGGTTAATACATTATTCCATATGTGCTATTTAATAATTTTGATGTCTAAAAATAAAGGAAAACCCTGGAATGAGTAGGTGTGTTCAAACTTTTGACTGGTACTGTATATATTCATATAGCCTTTATTTTTTATACCTGTGTCCATATTGTCTATGAGTTTCTACTAGATAGAGCATATAGGTCAATAGAGAATCTACTCAACAATGGCGTTGTTTTCAATTAACTCTGCGACTCTTTTTACTTTTTTTCACAAATGCTACCAGTTTGACGCCAAAACATTGACACCAAATACATACTGACATAACATAAAATATGCAATTAAAATGTGTTTTATCGTCTTAATGAATTATTTCATATATTTTACATTTGATTAGAAGGCCAGAGATGATAACATACACCTGTGATAATCTAAAGTACCCAAAAGGGCCACTAGATGTCTTGTGATAGATTTCACAAAATCTTTGTAAGATACAACCTTAGTCAGAAGTTTGTCTGAGTTTAGCTTTGGTAAAACACTGTTCAGTTCCTGATTGACTCTCTGTGGGAACTGTCCTCTTGGTCATGTGTTAATGGGGTCATGGCTGCTCCTTAGCCACCCGACAGACAAGACAAACACACCACAACAAGCCTGTCTCTGCCATATTTAACTGGGGAGGCTGAGTTTAGGAATAACTCCAGGAGGGGCAGTACATAAAGCTCAGCTAATGAGTTGAGGTTTCTTAATTTGTTCTCGCCCATAATTCCAGAATGGATTAAGTCGGCTTTATTTGCCTCTTTCCTGTTGATTAGCACAGTACTCCGTTTAGGAGTTTAGGGGAGAGGGGGATGTCGGGTTAGAGAGCTAATGATGAGACTGGATCAGTGGCTTCTGCAGTGTTTAGCAGATAAAGGAGGTCACATTTTCTGGACAGTCGAGACAGTATATCGGGGTCCGTTATTGGATTTAGTCAGCCTGATAAAGCGAGGGCGTAATTCGCAACAGTGATCCTACATCTGTCTGTGATGTTGGGTCTATCCCTCTCCTTGTCTTTCTGTCTCTCCTTATCTCTCTCTCTCTCTCTCTCTACTTGTCTCTCTCTCCCTGTCTCTCCTTGTCTCTCTCTTCTTGTTTCTCTCTCTCTCTCCTCGGTCTCTCTCTGCCAGGCGAAGAGTGGACTTTAGTCTGTCAATTAGGGTTAAAAGGCTGGGAGCACGGCAGTGTGCAACGGAGCAAAGAGCCCCGACCTGGCATGGCACCTGATGCTGCTTTTAATTCTCCTGCTGCAGGTCAAAACTCCAGCACAGCACAAAACAGCCGCAGGGCAGAAACCCACACCTCCAGGCTAGATGCTTCTCCCATTAGGGTAGTGCCTGGAGTGTGCTGGACCGCAGTGTCTTAATAATACACGGGCTTCAGTGTCAATCAACGTCAGTGAGGAGAAAACACCACACCTTGCCTCAATACTGAGATAACAGCTCCAGAACACTGCCTTCTATAGTACCACTATGTTCTCGATAAGTCAGACCTGTGTAGCCTCTTCAAAACTGTTCGAGCGGTTCAAGTTGTTTTCGGTACACATATAGGGCCATCCAGTCAACTTATCTCCCACCTGATATCTCACAAATCTCTCCAAATGACTAATAAAACAGATGCTCTCATGGCCCCCAGGTGTTTATGAATGGAAACCCAGACCTGGCAGATGATTTCTAACCCGGTGCTTTGTTTGAGAGGTAAATGTACTCTCTCTGTTTGATTCTATGCTCCTGGAGAGTAACGATAAACGCACTGAGAGACAGTAGGTTGAGATTTCAGCTGTGTTGTTTGCACAGGCCTGCCTGGAGTATATATTCACCCAGATAGGCAGGCCTCCTTTGACCAGTCCACTTAAATTCATCATTGTACATCTCAAACACACTGTGTGCATCACCTATGGTGGAATATCTCTCTCCATCAGTCACCATGTTGAGCTGTGTGTTGTGAATCACGTCTCCTATGCCAGCAAGAGCTATATACTGTAGCCACTCTCTCGTCTTGTCAAACCATCTAAAATAGGGGTTAAAAATGTTCAATTAGACTGCAGTATCAGACAGAGCGGAGGGGGTTGTTGTATTGTGATATGGCTTCTCATTCTCGTCATTCTCACTATTTTCTTCCACCCCCCTGCAGCTTTGGGGTCTTGAAAGGTATGTAACAATGCACCAGAAAGAAGTCACACACAGCCTGTGTCCAATACCCTCCAGGCTGGTATGATGTCACAACTAATTTCAACTCCAGAGCTGTACATGTGCATTCTCATTAGTCTCCAATGTGGGGAACATGAGAGGGCTGGGATCTTAAGGAGGATCAGAGCTAATAAATGAATATGAAGACCACCTCCCTTGTGTGAGCCTGTACCATGTCAGCCAAACCATGACTCAGAGCTTGCAAAGGTGGACAGCTTGTCATCAGAAGATGCAAATTTCCATGGCAACAGCTATGAGTCACGGCAGGAAGGGCTGGTGAGCGTTCTCTTGGATACATTAGCAGCCTGTTCATGTTGTTTGGGACAGTCTGATGCCGTCACTCTGTGAATGGCCTGCTCAGCTTCTGAATCTAGTGGTCAATCAACGAGTTGTGAAAAAACCTTAGGGTCTATCATTTGACACATGATCAGCAATGCGTTCATTATTTTCTTTAAGTGCATTTTAGCTAATTGTATTTGCATTAAAGGATTTTAAGCTGGAATGTATGAGTGTCATGTATAAGTATGTGACAGATATGGAGGGACAGGGAGGGAGTAATAATGTCTGAGAGATAAATTGAGAAAGAGGAAGAGGGGAGAGAAAGCACTGTGATCCTGACATTAAAAGATGAGACCTTAGCTTTAGCCCGGGGCCAACCTGCACTGACCTCCGCCGTAACCGTAGCTTTGTAGACAGCAGCCACACATCAGAGACACTCCCTCCGGTCCGATCTGTCCACAATCCTCCGAGAGAGAGGAGACCAAAAGCTCGCTTGCTCGCACCCGCCCGCCACCCAGCCTAACACAATACCAAACACCATGTGGTGTCATATCACTCATACAGCACAGGCAGCCAGACAGACTGACTGAGATGAGTTCCTCCAGTAGGCTTTCATCTCAGTGGGCTGCCTGCGCCCGTCAGGGAAGATATGAAACCAGCGCAAACAGAAAGAACTAACATTCGTGCATAGCATTGTAAGCCATCGACTCCAATATTAACTTCAGGGTTCACTCTCCTTCATGTTTGCTCAGGATTTTGTCTGTTGCTTTCCACTGCTTTCCGCTGTGTTTGGGGGAGGTAGAAACAGCTTGTGTTCTGTTCAGATGCAGAGCCAGTTTGTCCTCCACCGGCATGATGTAAGTAAACAGCCAATGTGTTTCCATAGTACTGGGGGCTCTGGTGTAAAAATGGCAGCTCTGGTGTGAAAATTGCCCCAAATGCCAGTCAGGCAGCCAGCTTTGCTTGAGCTATCTTTATTTATTTAAAAAATGTAATCTGTTTTAATAAAGGAATACTTTAACAGCCACCCAATATAAAGAGGATAATTTAATCTAAATGGAATAGAAGTAAAATAAATAGCTTCAGTTGAGATGGCATCGCACAATGTTGGCTGTCCCCAGGTTTTAAGTGTTCATAAATTGTCCTCCGCACATTAATTAATTCCTATATGGTAAATAAGCCACGTGTTATCATATTCCACGCCATACAGAGCAAAGGTTTCCCTCTGCTCACATAAATGTCCATGCGCTTATTATGTAATAAATGTGGCAATTAATTTTATGTTAATAAGAGACCCATTTTCCCAAGGTTATTTGCAGGCCCCATCTTGGTCCCTCTCCGCTCCGACAGTGTCGATATGTTGAGTTGAGGTTGGTACTGAGGGTAATTGCTGTAGTTTAACGCAATAAAATCGTCTCTGGGAATCCTCAGGTGAACTGATAATGGGGACAAAAGGGTATGTTCATTATGTGTCCATGTCCATTCTTTTATGGGGCGGATGGGAGATAGGCTGACTCATTTGGACTTGTGTGTGGAAGAAAGGTCCCCTACCACTTTCATTACGCCATTCCATAATTCATTGTGCATAATGAATTTTTTAAGAGTCCTCCAACGTGGAGGCTTGGAGAATTCGATCTACAATGGGCTGCTATGTAGTTCACTGAGTGGCGCTCTGCTCAGACTGGGTCAAAGGAGGGACAAGAAAGAACATAAGAACCCCTATCAGAGACAGGATACCTGCCAAACCCATGCCTATTCTGCTATTCAACTCCTGTGATAAATGAGTGATAAATCAGGTCCAGGAAAATTATATAAATGATGAAAGGACAAGGATTTTCAGAGAAAATCATCAATCATAAATGTATATTAAAAATTATTAAACAGTTCAAATTCACTATTTCCAAGCCTACTATTACTGTGTTAAGTAAGAGCCAGTTTTATATGCTCAGCAGTCTAGTCAAGAACCATATCACACTCTTTACAATTCAGGTGAATCAATACTGGTACTGTAATTTATCTCTCAGTGGATGAAGCCTTATTATCTCCATGATTGGGCTTCTCGTGTGGGAATAGTCCTGTCCTCTCCTCTCTGGTGAGTTGAGTCTAATGCTGTGTGGCAGGGCCGGCACTCCACTGTCCAAACACATCTGTCATGTCACAGTGACACCAGTCAGACTCAGCTCCCACCTCTACTGTATGGCAGGAACCCACGTCACACACACAAGTTCACACACTGCACACACACATATGACACACACACATGAGCTCATGCATAAACTTTTGAACACACACGCGTTCCTACAGTACATTATCACACTTAAACAAGCACAAGGCAAACACATTCAAAGGCAGAAATAAACCATGGCCAGGGTTAAATCCGGACCGCAGTGGATCAGCGTTGTAACAAAGCTTGCTTTGACATTTAAAGGACATTTCAGATTGAGCTGAAATATGCAGCGTTTACCTTGAATGCGATCTCTTTGGCCCTACACCCAAACAAGGGCACTGCGTTCATCCACCTCTGGCCTGCTCGCCTCCCTACCACTGAGGAAGTACAGTTCCCGCTCAGCCCAGTCAAAACTGTTCGCTGCTCTGGCCCCCCAATGGTGGAACAAACTCCCTCACGACGCCAGGACAGCGGAGTCAATCACCACCTTCCGGAGACACCTGAAACCCCACCTCTTTAAGGAATACCTAGGATAGGATAAAGTAATCCTTCTCACCCCCCCCCTTAAAAGATTTAGATGCACTATTGTAAAGTGGCTGTTCCACTGGATGTCATAAGGTGAATGCACCAATTTGTAAGTCGCTCTGGATAAGAGCGTCTGCTAAATGACTTAAATGTCATGTAAATGTAAATGTAATGGTGACATTGTTTTAAACGGTGCATAGCCAAAAAGGGCATATCGGACGTAATCCCCACCAATATCAGACAAACGTGAAATTTTGAGTTTGTAGTGTTTGATGTTGTTTTTGTTTTTCACATGCAGTTCACATGCAGTTCTTCAACACAGTATTGATGTCAGGGAAAATGTATTAAGTCTGACCTAGAAAATACTATTAAATCAGCAAGAATATCTGCTGGCCATCACTGCATTTGAATGTAATTCACCAGAGTCTGTTCTTACCCTATAGCATCTGCAATGCAATTTCGACTTATAGTATAAAGAGATTGCCAGATAAAAATTTGAGTTTTTTAAAAGATGTTCAAACTTACTTTCTCTTTTTCATCGCACTGCATATGTCTGGTTCAGCTTCTGAATTACTTGGAAATCAAATCTCTCATAAAGCTCTGAGAGGAATTCAAAACAACGGTAGTACCCATCTGAAAATTCCTACTTTACTTGTTAGCCTTGAACTGTTTAATAAGACGTTTGTGGAATTCATGTTTTGCTCTTCGGAATGATGTGCGAGTGAAGCTTCTAAAGAACATGCACAGAATCAAGCAAGTGCAAGAGGGTGGAGTACTTGGCTTGACAAGATTAGGCTGATTCCTCGCTAACCATGGTATGGGTTCTGTAGAAAAAAGGCAAGGCAGCACTCTCTCTCTCCTCCAGCGGGGCCCTTTGAGGGACTGCTGTCAGGCTTTGATAGGCAGGCGGGCAGTGTCAATGAGTGTCATGTTAGCATGGCAGAAGTGTGTGTGTGTGTGAGTGTGCAGTGGAAGGAAGATGTGACTGCATCAAAATGTGTGAGGGGATGATGTGGCCCCAGGGTCATAGGGCAAAGTCATAGTTGTCCAGGTCCTAAGAGACACAGCTTTAGCGGCCCTCAAACTCTCAGTATGTTTGGAAGAGAGCTGAGACAGTATGGCAGGCTGCAGGCGTTTATTGGATGGGAAGCAATTTATCAAGCCAGATTTCAATACTATGCACTTCTTGGATCTTCTAAACTTTTATCACTCAATGATTTCCAAATACTGTATCCAAATTACATGGAAGAATGCTTGTGTCATCAAAATAATTTGATAACTTATCCCGAAGCCATGTAGTGCAGAATATGAAATCAAATAATACACAACAAAATATTTTAAAAAGTGTTATTTGGAAATAATATTTTGTACAGAGAGGCAGGGAAGCATAATAAACAAGATTGCTGGACTCTCGTTGCCTGAAGGTAGCACTGCAGTTTGGAGAAAGACAACAAAAGATTGCAGAATATGCTATTGGGCACATTTGGGGAGTCTCACGGGTGCTTGGCCCTGCTTTCAAGACAGCAGTGGCCATAAAATAACCCATCTCATCTACAGGAGAGAGGAAAACAAAGCAGAGTCAATCCAATGCTAATGATTTATACCACATTAAACAGTGCAGGACGAAACCCTGTCAAGCCCAGCAGTAATGGGTGTTTTTAATTGTTTTCTTATTGGAGATCCCCCCCCCACATATGGCTTGGCACAAACTATGAATCATAGAAACAGTTGCTATCACTCAATATGTTTGCCTTGTTATTAAGAATGATGCATACAGTACATTGTGGCACAGTGGGCAGTGCATGGAATAGAGGTGGAGCTATATAAAGGGTTTAGCAATGAGGACAGTAAACACTGATTGACAGAGAGAACCGTGCTATTATACCTGCCAAAGCGAGAGGACAAAGGAGCGAACATCCCTCCACCTCGCCTCTCTTTCTTTCCCTCTCATTCCTTCTGTGTGTCAGACAATCTCCCATGCACACCAATAGTCTCCTTTTGTCTCCAGCACGTTTTTAGCACAATGAGCCCATTTGCTCAGCAATTACAGAACAATGAATGCTAGTCCCCATGAATATCTATTAAAAACCTGTATGCCACTTATTTCCACATATATAAACTGCCACATTGTTCCTCATAGCAGCAGCCGGTCTGTCCTGTTATTTCCTTTACTGACGGTGGTCACGTCAGAACAGTAGAGTATGATGATCCATCCAGGCCATCTGACGGTTCAGTGGTGGCCTTGCCGTGCTAAACAGCTGGAGACCAACATGGCCGCTCTCCAGGAACACAAGATGGCTGAGGCAGATGGCCAATTAGATCCCATAATGCCTAATTGTAAATGATGAGGCAGGTGTCAAATTAGGCATACCTGCAAATTAATGGGAATTCATAAACCAGCTCACAGAAAATGCTCTAACTCAGAGAAACAGAGGAGGAAACAGGACCCTCACGATCTCTCCATAAATTCCTGGGTGAGGTTAAATGGAAAGGTACAATTATGTAAATGATTTATAAGTAGCAAGTCCTTGTCATGCTAAAAGCTGTGGTTCTAATACACTACCGTGGAGATATGACATGATTCACCCAAGGTCACTGTAGTGAGGTCTTCTAAGAAGACATTTAGAATCTGCTAGTCATCATTTTCACTTCCTCCTCTCTCTTTCTTCATCCCTCCATCCTGCCATCGCTCCTCACAGGTTCCCCCTCCTCTCATTCCCCCTCCTCTCCCCTTCCTCTCGCCTCTCCATCCAGACACCGCCACCCTCTGCCCTGTTAATTAGAGCAAACCTTTTAGGCACAGAACAGATGGAGACGTCCCAGTCACCCAGACAGGGCAAGACGGTGCTGACTCACTGCAGACAATCATTAAGTTAACATTGACCCTGTGCTCTCCAGAAGCCCTCAATCTCTCAGCCACAGTGACTCTATCTGAAAGGACATAGTGACTAAACAGCCACATCCACCCGTTCGAACGACCCGGCAAAGAATATTAAAAATCCATCAGACAGCAACAACAAGCCAGTACATGGCAAGACTATTATTTCATACGGCACCCTTGCCCCCCATTAACGCCACGGCATTATGCAGGAAGTGATTCAATGCATTACCGTTTCTGTGCCAGTCCCAACAACCAATTGACCTGCTGGTTTAACAATCTGTCACAGCTGTGCTGCTTTGCAACGATGTTCAAATAAGGAAGGAAAGAATGAAATCAACTAACTCTGCATGTCCACCCACCAATGGAAAATGTTGGAGAGCTTAGAAAATGTTCATTACTATAACACAGATAGGTTGTTAAAATAAAAGCTTGGCATTTCGTGAGGATCTTGGCCTCTTCCCTCAAGCACACTCAGATGCTTTTAAAGATGCTATTTAATGTGCCCACCGCACAAATACATTTATATGTAGTTATTATACAAATATATTTAGTGTTCCCACCGCACAAATACATTTGAGGATGCCGCCCGCCTCGCATGGAGAATGGAAGCTATTCTCCTCCAATTGTGTTGGTGGATGACCTCTCAGACTGGCCCTGGGCTAACAGGTGCTGAGGGGGATTAGAGACCGAGCGCTGGGCCTAGACGGGGCAGAGTGAAGAGAGTCCCAGGCCAGAGGAGAGATGAGATACTGGGATGAAGAGAAACTAAGGCTGGAGGAGAGATGAGATACTGGAAGGAAAAGAGAACGCGGCTGGAGGAAAGATGAGCTACTTGGATGAAGAGAGACCCAGGCCAGAGGACAGATGAGCTACTGGGATGAAGAGAGACCCAGGCCGGAGGACAGATGAGCTACTGGGATGAAGAGAGACCCAGGCCAGAGGACAGATGAGCTACTGGGATGAAGAGAGACCCAGGCCGGAGGACAGGTGAGCTACTGGGATGAAGAGAGACCCAGGCCGGAGGACAGATGAGCTACTGGGATGAAGAGAGACCCAGGCCGGAGGAGAGATGAGCTACTGGAATGAAGAGAGACCCAGGCCGGAGGACAGGTGAGCTACTGGGATGAAGAGAGACCCAGGCCGGAGGACAGGTGAGCTACTGGGATGAAGAGAGACCCAGGCCGGAGGACAGATGAGCTACTGGGATGAAGAGAGACCCAGGCCGGAGGACAGGTGAGCTACTGGGATGAAGAGAGACCCAGGCCGGAGTACAGGTGAGCTACTGGGATGAAGAGAGACCCAGGCCAGAGGACAGATGAGCTACTGGGATGAAGAGAGACCCAGGCCTGAGGACAGATGAGCTATTGGAATGTGTACAGAGAGGAGAGGGACCTCAGCTTTTGAGCTTGGCTTCGTGTACTGGAACAGAGAGAGAGGAGAGCAAATGATGATGATGATGATAGAGAACACGTCAGCGGTTGCCATGCATATGTCTGGAATCAGTCAGATCTCTCCTGGGTCATCAGTGGTGAGATGGAGTCAGAGAGAAAATGACCTTCTCTCAGTCCTATCCCAATGTGATGGGGCAGCTACCTCTCAGAACATCTCGCTCTACAAAGAAAGATGGTCTGGACAGATAGAGAAATATTCTGAAGAAATACAATCAACATGCATACTTGCTATGTGGTAATTGAGTCCTCTCTGAGTCCTCTCTGAGTCCTCTCTGAGGTAAGTAACTCACTCCCCCACGTCCATCTCCATCCATGGCTGCTGCAGCCTAAAGTCCATTTGGTGCCTCTGCTCTGGGCTTCTCAGCCTTGCTCTCGTGTTCAGTTGATGAGGGCTTATATGAGCTGACAGATTACTGAGGAAGCTGTAAACACCAAAGAGGCAGAGTGTCCCCTGGATCACAGACCCAAACCCTCACCTCCGCAGGCAACAGCTGAGTGTCCCAAATTGCCCATACACTCCACGGCTTATGGAGGCAAAGCGCTGCCAATGGGGCGGGAAAATAGTGGTCGAGCTTGGCCCATCTGAGCCCCTCTAGCACTCTGTGCCACAATCAGGCTGTGGGAAAGCAGTAGAGGGGAAGTAGAGAAACTGCCCCAATATCATGGTAAGGATAAGTGCTTTTATGGTCCACTTGCCAAAGCTATGCACTCTGACGTCAATAAAAAACTAAATAATAATGACTAATCGCTTGTCAGAGTCAGTGTTATTGTTGACGTACGCTCCCATGCCTCATAACGGCACTAAATTGGATTTTGAAATGATTAAAGTATGTGTTTTTTTGACTGAGCATACTTTTGTTCGCTTATGCAAATAAATTAACATTCCCTGGCACTGACTCCCAGCCTGCCACAGGGCAGGCATTAACGTCCTACTCTGTTCAATGGAGGTTTGTCATAAAAGAGACATCAATAACCAGGACGTCTAGCTGTTCGGCAATATGCACTTCACAATATTAAGCCATTATTATTATTATTTAATGCTGGGTTGATTTAATGCCCCTGCTTTTTTTTGCCCGTCTTTGCTTATCTGCAGAGTTTCATTAGCATACAAAGCCCTCTCTTGGTGGTGGGGGGTTGAAGATAGTACTGAGCGAGTTAGCTCAGCTTCCTACTCCCTCTGTGCTGGCAGTCCCACGGCCACTACAGATGATGGCTTTGCAGAGAGTAGGGGGCTCTGCTGGGGCTCTGCCACATTATGGCTTCCCACACGCTGGTCACAGGAAGCCAGCCCCTGGCCCCAAACACTTCCACCCCAGAGAGTGCTCAAATCTCCCCAAAAAATGACTTGTTTTGGAAAGCAAGGTGAATAAGACAAACAGCAGTTGGCTGGCAGGAGAAGGGGCTTCGGCAAAGATAAAAAGTCACTCAGACAGCTGGGCCTGGGTGAGAAGCGGAGAGACTTTTTGTGCTGCAACATAGTTTTATTTTCGGGAAGTCCCTATCCACAGCAACGGGATCTGCAATCTCCTATTCCGAGAGACACTGGCTTTTTCAATGCCACGGTTGTCGGAGCTGCCTTCAGCTACATGCCTGTTGTTTCTCCCGGTCCAGGCTTCTCCATTGTCTTCAAGACCTTACCGTTTTCTGTTTCTTTAAATGGGAAATGTCAGGAGAGAGAAGGCACAGACACCCGGGGAGCAAACTACACATTTCGTCAGTCCTTGCCACCCTAACCATGACATGCTAACACAAACAAGAATACACTCTCACACACACACACACACACACACACACACACACACACACACACACACACACACACACACACACACACACACACACACACACACACACACACACACACACACACACACACACACACACGCACGCACGCACGCACGCACGCACACACACACACACATACACACACATACACACACATACACACACACACCTATGTAAACACACACACTCAATTATGAGGAGAAAATGTAATGGCAACATTTGGAAAAGCAGTCTGGTGGCCCTCCAATGTGTAGAGAAGGAAATGTAATTTTCATAAATCTGGCTTCATTATTTCTGTATGACTTGGAGTCCTGGTTACCGAACCAGCCCTCACGCAAATGAACAAGTCAGCCTGATAAACTGGTGGTCTCTCTGGGGTCGTGTTAGCCGTCGTTCCTGCATTAACACTTTTCCACACAACTCTCCGCACCTGTAACCTGCTGCCACAGGGGTAAATTGTATCTGCTCTAATTGGTTGGTTCCAACCTGGTGCCATACGACCGCACTGGGCTCTTTTACAGCCAACAAGTACCTGGTGCTGTTGAGTGGGAGGGGATGTGGAGAGGGGTGGGGGTGGCTCCAGGGGTAAAATGATGTGGCAGACAGGAAACAACCATTCAACCATTCATCTGGTGTCACCTAGCTCTTACCAAATATCTCCTTGAATTGTTTATTACTACTTGCAAGGAATTCATACCAATTACAAAGAGAATCTGGCGGTTGCATTTTACAGCTCTGATGAACACAGAAGAAGACATAAGTCATGTCTGGTCTTTTCTCATCCCCATAGCGAGCACTGAGTGTGTCAGTGTTAGATGTTAATGCCTCTCTGCTCTTTTTCCCTTCACATCACTGCCCTATGGCTAACCATAGATGTTTGGTGAATTAACATGAATTAAATGTAAGCACATCCCCAAAGGGGTCCTCCTTCTTTTGAGGTCTTGGGTGCATCTATCTCCTGCACTTAGAACAGCATCTCTCACACTGGCCACCCTTGGACATGGAGGAATCTGGGGCACCCAGTGTTCGTGTTGGATCTTATTGCACTTGTGTAACTCTCTAGCCCTTAACTAGATGCCTGCTGCCTGTTGGCAGTACTGGAACGTAGTGGGGAGCTGACAGGCCAGTGTGCCTGCGGATTAGCGCCCTCTGTTTGGGTGATTGCATAATTAGGCCACAGTCTGTTGACTGTGTTGGAAAGTGGCCTGCTGCACAGAACCCCTCCACCTTTTCCTTCTCATTATCTTCCTCTTCCAGTGTGTGGACACCCCATGTTATGGCCAAAGGACCTAAATGGGTTTCAGATACACGGGTGCCGTTGAATGAGGGCAAGTGGTTTAGAGCCAAAACTAAGGCAACTTAACTCAAGTATTCAGGGATTCTGATATAGGTTTTGCTGCTAATAATGTATGTACTGTATGTGAATGTAGATGGGTAAATTGTGCGTTTTTTCCGGTTTTATACAAGGTCAAATATTCCCGGCCTTCAGGGAGAGAGGGGATTGAGGGAAAAGGGAGATAGAGAAGCCCTGCATGTTCACCTCTCTCTGTCTGACAGAGGCTGTCCCTTTCATTACAGTGTTTTGGAGGTACATGAGCATCGCAGGCAAAAAAAATCTCTCTTCTCTTACGCTCTTTCCTTTTTCCTTTGTATTTCTCTTTCTTTCCCTCTCCTCCCCCTCCTTAGTTTCTTCCACCTTCCACTGCGCTGTGTTTAGCTGAGTGTCTGAGCTGTCTTTACAGGTCCTCTTGGGACAGCTGTCATGCCTATACTACAACAAATATCTCTAATTGAGCCACACGCCTCAGTGCCGCCTTCTTGCCGGAGTCCATCAACTCCCCCTGACATGGAAGGGGAGGGTTTTCTGAGTCTGGGCGTCTGTCTGGGTGTGTGTACAGCATTGCTCTGTGATGGGGTCTGATGGCCTGTTGTGCTCCAGGTAATGGCTGACATTTCTTCATTTGTGAGGCTAATTGCTGATTTACACCGCCTCTAATGACATGTGAAGTCTGATCCAGAGTCTGTAATGGGAATGGGATCTAGCCCGGGGTGCAATCCTCTCACCTCCCCTCTCTTCCTCTGTCTCTTTCACTCTTCTCTTCTCAGACATCTCTTCTGCATCCCTTATTTATCTACTCTTTCATCAGGGTCCGTTCTCCTGGCAAAACGGCAAGGCAAATCGTCACTTAAGATCAGACATGAATATATGTCTTTCTCTTTCCGCCTCCATCCCTCTCTTTCTACCTCTCTCTCTCCCATCCTCTCCCAGTGTCACTCTAGTGTTCCCTGGACACAGCAGCTCAAAAACGGTTTAGAGATCAGTTGGCTGGAAAGAATGTAATGCTGGCTGGTGTAAAGAGAATCAATGGCTCAGCTTTAACTGACTCTAAGCAGAATCTTATTTTTACCTCAGCTTTCACTTGTACAGTACATATATATCACATATGGCAATCAAGATATAATCAGGCTCAGATTGACTAAGATATTTCACAATATTAGCCAATAAAGTCCGAATTAACACAACACATTTAACCTTAATAGCATCCATCTTCCTAATTAGCACTGCACTGTACATGCATGTCTTCCCACACAGTTTTAATTTCCTCCATATCTGAAACTGTTCTCCGAAGACACAACATGTGTCTCAGCCAAGTCGATAATCTAATTAAGAGGTTCTTGCGTCCAACATCTTTCGGTTTTAAGCTACAGTATGCTCTGGTGCAGAGAGAGAAAGATCACCAATAAACCATACATCACAGCAAAGGACCAAAGTAATGTTCTTGAAATGAACACACACCGGGGAAGTTGATATATGGAGGTCTACTTCCATGAAACAGCAATCTAAGTGTCCTTTATGATTTTATTCCAAATCCATCGACAATGTATTGCACACTAAACACATTCGTGCAACATGACAGATTGCCCCCCTGCGAAGGAAGAAAGGGGACGTCACCCCTCCCAGCCCAGCGTTTCTTAATGATTGTGCTAGCTAGGAGTTTGCCCCCCTACGTGTCATAAAGGCCTACTAGCTGTGCAGTGTGGGGAAGGGGAAGTGGACGTTATATGGGTAATGGCTATGGTGCTCCCTCCATCGTGGCACTGGCTGGGTCTAAGCTAAACTGGAGCTGACGCTAATGGCGGCCTTAATGAAAAGCTGGAGCCCTACTGAAGCTTTCTTGACATTGCCGAGGACAGGCAAGTGCCCGCTCCCTCGGACTATCCTCCAGGAAATATTTGCCTTGATGCACAAAAGCTTTCTGTAATGACTAACGTGTGTCTGCGTGGATGTTTGCCTGCGCTAACATAAGCTCGAGCAACAAAGCTTTGATAATGCAAAACCCACTGTCAGCCTCTTCCTTCTAGCATCAGATCATCTCTGAACCATTACTAGCTTCAGCTTCCCTTTGTTCATTAGGAATCAGCCTGACATCTTTATAGGCTATAAAGGAAACGCTGCTCTGTGTGAGATGTTATTATGCTGCAAATAGGATAGGAAAATGGCAGTTGCTGGATTTTCTTCTCTATGGAAAAGGTTTGACAGTCACTCCCTTTGAGGATCATCTTTCCAAACAACATTCTTTCTCAAAGCTCATTTGCAGCTGATTAGAAATAGTGATGCATTCTGCCATCTAATTAGACCAACCTTTTTAACTGAGGATGACTTGTCCTAATTGTAAAACCATGAATGCAAGGGGCAAAATAGGTGAATGGACCCCATAATGTGCCCTGACACACACACACACACACACACACACACACACACACACACACACACACACACACACACACACACATACTAATATCATTATGATGAGGTATCATTTCCCTTTTCCTTTCCCTTCTTGCTGCACTTCCTTTAAGGTTCTTGCTGTAGTAAAGCATCAAAGACATGGCTATTTTTTTCCTTCCTTTTTATTAGCATCTGTGACCTTCAGCTCTTTTACAGTATTATATTTGATGAAATCTTCCAACTATCTTCACTGGATTTGTTTTCTTCCTCTTTTTCTATTTTGCTTTTTTTAATCACGATCTGTGCTCACTGTCACAAAGAATAATGAATGAACTCAAAATAGCCTTTGATTTGACAGAGCTTAGCCAGGTCACAGCTCAATCTGCATGGAAAAGGTTTGTAGATCCATCCGTTTGTAACTGTGAACAGTGATACAGTGCCTCATTTGTAATCAGACAGTGTAGCTACTGAGTGGTATGGAGTCTCCCATTGGAAACCCTTGATCCTTGAGATCATGACAATATGCTATGCCTGACTTTAGAAAGGAGAACACTTCCTCTGCATGACAAATTGCACTCTTAGGCTGGCAGTTAATAACATACTGATTCATTGGTCATAGAAATCCAGAGGAAAAAATTGCAGTGTTATGTTACACCAGAGGCTTATGATGGGGAACAGCAGCAAGAGAGAGAGATCATAATCTACACCTACCATGTGACTGCGCTCCAGATGTAACGTCACATCATGTAAGGCCCTGCATTTGACACACACTGCCCAGAGCTGTAGCAGAGCCATGGCAGCCGACAGATTTGTGTGTGAGCAGGAGAGATCTATTGCCCAGAGGTGGTTTGTGACCACATATACAATCCCTAGCACCCCCTAGGAGTCCGGGAGTGGATTTACATCTGTCACATCAGTCTTCAAGCCTACGGTCAGAAATAACACATTTCCTGTTAATATCCCATCATGTTTGAATGTGTCTGTCTCTCTGTCAAAGGGCCAGTAGCTAGTTTCTGAATGTAAACAACTCGGCTTCCCTCCCGGTGGGCTGCGCTCCATCATGCTAGTGCTAGCACACTTGGTATGCGTGCCCTGTGTTGCTGGCCTGCTGCTCATTCAGTTAGCAGGGTAGCTAGTGTTCAGTGTTAGCCTCATGTGACCACAGGGGGGCTTCGTCTGATTCACAATCTGGACTCTCCACGCTAATCTAATTCTCATGGAGCCTCGCCCCTCTCTCTCTGGCTGTCTAGCCTGTTTCTTCCCAAATACTAGAGCTTTTTGTCTCCCCCTCCGGCCCCATGCACACTGTCTGTCAAAAGACAGACCTGCTGAGATACAGTAAACAACGCTGCTCCCTCAGACAGCAGGGTGGTGGGACAGTGAACATGCCTGCAACAGCGGTATGACACTGAAAGGACAAGATCATAGAAGGTGTTCCATCTCCACTTTTTGAACACTGACCAGTCAGAAATGTAATGTATCTCCCTACCTACACACCAGATGGTTTTCTGATAGGAGCATCATACCAGCCACTAAAGCTAAGCAGAATATATCAATGTATGCTTTCTTTATTTAAAACAATATGTTTCCTGAGTTACAAAATATGTTCTAATTACATCACATGCCTCTTGCATCTAGTTACAGAAGAGTCAGAAAACCATAGGGATGGTTATCTTTATTTCTTTCAGAGACAAGAAGTGTTTCTGGTCAATAGAGATTACGTTTGTGAGCAGAGGACCTCAATAAATCATTTTATGTTTTTAAATAAAATCTCAAGCAAATGTGTCCACTTTCCCCTCAGCAATCGGTTTAGGCCTAGTGGTCTGGCCACCGTTATTGTGGCTCATCACAAATCTCTGGTCCCCATTCTAAGCATAGACACTTCATTAATGAGGAGGAGCTGAGAGGCCGGCAATAATGATTAATACAAAACCAAATCCACCTTCAAATCGAAGCAACAACTATTATGTCTAGTGCTCCATCTGTCTAATTATTTGAAGGTATTTTTAACACCAGATAGCACAACAGACATTTTAAGGACCTGAAACCCATTATTCATGCAGTTCTTTCAAGGTTAAAGAGGGATGTTAAGAGGACACCTCGGTAATAGGGACACCACTACAAGGGGCTATATGTTAATGCACACCACACTCGTGTTATCAAGAATCCCCGCCTGCATACTCAAGCATTTCAATCAGATAACCACTCTGAAGTCTGGTTCATTAACCAGCGTGTGTTTGTTATTGACTTGGACTCTGTTTGGCCCTAGAGATGCCTGACAGGTCACTCAAAACCTGACACGTCCATATGGATGCAAGCACATTTGAAACTCAATGATAAAATGTTACATTTTAGCACTTCTCAGGAACAAGGCCTAATTATACCTGTTTTGGAACACTGTGGCATACATTACTTCCTGCAATGTTTTAGGTGGTTTGGTAGGAATATATTAACTGTACGACATCTAGTTTTGCGTGCGTAGTATGGTTTGATGGTTCTACGATGGTTTCCCAAGTCTTGAGCATTGGAGATAGAAAAGAAGCAATGTGGTTTTCACTAGTGGCACAATGTAGAGCTGAGCTGTATCGTGTGATTCCCCCCACACACCTGCAGTACATGTTTGGCTGCTGTTGGCCAAGGGTAAACTCTGCTAATTGGGTGCTGAAGAGGGCAGTTATGACACCTCCTGTCACCTTGACTGGGAATGACTGGGTCACACCAGGGCCAGCGGGGGAGCAGGAGAGACAGTGGCGAGGTAAAACAGAGAGAGAGAGAGAGAGAGAGAGAGAGAGAGAGAGAGAGCGCGCAGGAGAGAGAGAGAGGGCGCGAGAGAGAGCGAGAGAGAGAGAGAGAGAGAGCTTAGGTTGTGACATTTTAATTACAGAGAAAACCTGCTCCTCTCCAGCCATGTAGGTGTGGGAGAGAGTTGTCAGCCTACAGTCTGCGGAGGAACAGGAACAGCCAGGGAGTCACACACATCTCCTCTCCTCTGCTCCTTCCTCTCCTCCTCGCCTCCTCGCCTAACTCCCTGACACACATTGGGAACTAACAGTGACATGCCCTCTTACAGTATACAGACAATGGACTAACAGACTTCAACTTCTCACTGTAAACAACCACATACAGTAGACTGCTCATTTACAGAACATTGCTAAAGCATGGTTTGTGGCAGTGACAAATCAAATTGTATTTGTCACATGCACTGAAAGCTTACTTACAAGCACTTAACCAACGATGGAGTTTTAAGAAAATAGAGTTAAGAAAATATTGACTAAATAAACACGCAAAAAAATGTTTTATAATAATAACACAATGAAATAACAATAATGAAGTACCTGGTCAATGTGCGGGGGTACAGGTTAGTCAAGGTCATTTGTACATGTAGGTAGGAGTAAAGTGACTCTGCATAGATAATAAACAGCGAGTAGCAGCAGTGTAAAAAAAAAAGTGTGTGTGTGTGGGGGGGGTCAATACAAATTTCCCAGAGGCCATTTAATTAATTGTTAATCTTTAGGAGAATGGAGAGGAGTTCCACCCCATGTGACATAATGAGGTATATCTAACCTCTGGGGAGGGAAGTGTATGGCACAATATGTTTGTTATCTCTGAGTTGTTCTCGAGTAAGACCAGTTGTCATTATCCTCCCGCTGCTCTTCAAGTCCTAACACCTCTTAGTGGCTTCAGACTGAAATGTGGTAGCTATGTTAATGTTGTAATCCTACAGTACATGACCTGAAGCTGTAATGACAGCATATGCCACCGCTAGGCAGTTCAACTGATTTTCCTAATCACTGTTAGTACACCTTTTGTTCCCACTGCTAATTTCACCTAGCTGTGCTGTAGCCCATCAACTACAGTAGACAAGCCACATATGTCCTGCATGTGGAAGCCAGCACAGCCGGGACTGGGGTAGCGGTGTGTCAGAGGTGTGTTAGTACACCCCAGGGCACCAGTCCAAATCACTCAGCCTGGAACAGTGTTCCCCCTCGCAGCAGCATTTTCACACTGTGTGCCAGTCCCCATTTGGGCTGAGGTGAGGTGAGTGCCCCCGTGCCTGGGAGGGAGGCAGTGGCGTTGGAGATGTCGCTAGGCAAGGAGAGACAGAAAGACGTGGCTGTGCAGGGTTCTTCCCGCAAGGATTAGCCTGCTAAAGGTCAGACTAGCTGTCAGAGCAGGGCACGCATTCTAATCTCCCTCTGTCCACCTGACCTTTCTAAGGCTACATTAGCTCCATTAGCGGCTGCTGAGGTTACACTGCTACACCAGGGGTGCTGTGCAGAATCTGCCCACTTGTGGGTGTGATAGCTGGCATCATGCCCGTTAGCAGGGCTATAACCTGCTTTAACCTGGGCGACAGCGAGGCAAGGTAATATCCTCCTAGTGCATGAGCATAGTGTAGGGGAGTGTATGAATGAGTCCAGTCAACGGTGAGGCTAGCAGGCCTGCGCTAGTACTCTGTGATCCAGCTCTAGCCAGTCATAATGGTTGCACTCTCCTCATGAAGACCTTTAATTGCTTTAGAACACATGTCATCATCACCACTTAGACATGCCACATAACCTAGTAGGCACTGCAGTGGAGAGGAGTTCCTATATCATTAACAGGTTTAAGTGGATCTCATTGTGACATAATGAGGTATATCTAACCTCTGGGGAGGGAAGTGGATTGCACAATATCTAAGACTAACTTCAGGATTCTCAGTCGGATACAGTACGGTATATTCGCAGTATGCTCTCATTAGAGCCAAGGCCATTGTTGAACATTTTCCCACTTCACTGTTCACTCCTGGCCTTTTCTTCCCCTCATCAAGCCCACGTAGAGCTGTGTGGAGCAGGAGTCTTCACCAGGGACCTGCCTCCTTCTGCAGTCTTAATGAGAATGGAACTGTGGACCCATTAAGTCACATAGACTTTAAACCATTGTTAGGTATACAGTTAATTAGCACTTGTTGAGTCTGTATGAGACAGTTAGTGAACTTCCCAAGCCCGCTGAAGTAGAAAGTGGTGCCCAAGGAGTGTCTGAACTCTGCTTTGGGTCCTGCAGCGCCTGGGCTACCTCTGTCACAGCTGGTCAGGGAAGTACCTCAGTGTATCATCATAAAAGTTTACCTTTGTTGGAAGCTGTGCGTGTGAGTCACTGAGCTCATGCCATGCATGTTGATTCGCAAGAAACTATGTCCAAAATATATCAAGGGGTTCTGCATGAAATATTGGGACTGACAGGAGTATGAAGGAGACATCAGATTAGCAAGGGGAAGAGTACGTGGCAGAGGCCGTAGATGGGTTTCAAAGCTCTCGGACTTTTGGGAGCTGAATTATTTGCCCCATGCAGTGCTGCTGGCAACAGAAAGTTCAAGAGGTGGGAGTTGAAGGAGGTGAACCATGCAAAGACGCTGTCCAGTAGCTTCACACTCCAATTCACCGTGTGTGGATGGGGATCTGACATGGGCCCCAGAGGGAAGGCCTGCAGCCCAAGTGAGTGAGGGTAACTTGGGATAAGACTCCCTTGAGCTACAATATCAAAACTCCAGCACTCCTCTGAGGACTGGCTCACTCTGTTCACTATTATCCAGACAATGCCCAGTCTTGGCACCCTCTTTAGTCTCTAAATGTCCAGGTCTCTGCTAGTTACCATGCAGTCAAGGAGGAGAAGTGTGGGTGTTGTAGTACCTTTGAAATGAGTGGAGATTGAGATGTGTTGTGAGATACAGGGCCATGCCTGTTTTGAAAAGTGGTGTTCTGTCCTATATTACAGATTCCACTTTTAATAGTATACAAGAAGGATGTTTTATTTATAAAGAGGAGAACTCTTGTGTTGAGAGCAAAGTCTTTTTAGGGTGGGTTTGACTTAAGAGCAATGCCTTCCTCTAGCTAAATAGTAACATTTGGCTCTCTCCCTGAATCCAGCTATTGCATAATATGTTTTCTCCTTCACTGAAATGCAGTAGTTTGATAAACAGCTTTTTGAAGATTACCCTGGAACTGGTAGGATAAGCGCTCATCTTTCAGGTAAAAAATGCAAAAGAATTAAGGTAGCGTTTCCATTGATCTGTTACACATCTGATTAATACTGATGCATTCTGGGGCTGTTTGCCCACAGAGTCTCTGGCAAACCTTTTCCATCATTACCCTCTGTTATATCACTGCCTTAAGTCTCCTAAATGCTGTGCCCACAGAATACAGCACAGCTGTGCACTTTTATGGCATTTGTTAATGTACTGTAAATGACATAAAATATAAATGGCTTCGTTTCTGCCAGCTCCCTCTTTTATAAAATATGTTTTACTCCGTTTTGAATTCCCATTTATTTATTTGAAGGCAGATGTGATTTTATGTCCTCACCACAGCTGTAAAGTCGCTACTTTGAATGCTAATTCAGTTTTGATTGAGTGATTTTTATGAAAATGTTTTGTACAAGGTGGCAGCATGAAAACACATTCAAAGGGAGATATTTTTGGTCCCATTTGGGCACTGATATGTACTTCTGGAAAAATCCAGAGTTGTAGAGGACATCCAAGGAGAAAGCTATCAGAAAGCTGCCAATACTGTCTGTCTAGCCCTCTCTGTGACACAACTCTCTGCCATTGACAAGTCACCTCATCTCATTCTATAACCTTTCACCTCCTCTGCAGCACAGAAAAAAAATCCACAAATCCAGGGAAAGTCCATAATCTTGTATTGTTTTCAGTAATAGGATATACTGTATGTACTCATTTCAAAAGGGCTTCCTAACCTACCTTCACCCATGTTCAGTAAAATGTTAATACAATGCTGTCCGGGAACGATTCAAAGAAAGACGAAGGAGGTCCAAATTAAATTTGTATTGCCTTATATACTGTACACTTATGGTGAAGTGTTCACTTGGGGGATAATGACTTTCTTTAGCCATGTTTTATAGCGGCCCCCGACTGAAGTGAATCTCTTTATTTTGAACTCAATGGATTCCCCTTAGCGAAGGTGTGGTGTAATGCCACTTTGACTCAGGATACTATCTCATGTCCGCAGCCTCATACACACCATCTGATAAAGCCTCCTCTCCCCTCTCTTCCTGTAATAACAGCCCTGTCTCTGACAGGTTGCAGTCTGCCTCTCATCTTCCTCTCGAATGCTACAGATAGTGTTGGAGAGACGGATGCTGCATGCTGCTCAAGTCAAAGAAGTACATTACATTAGAGACACTTCCGTCACTTGCATTCTTGATATGCTGCGAGTCTGACACCTCAACCCCAAGACTTTAGTTAAGATATTTAATGGAATACACAGACTAATGATCCTGTCATCAGGGCAATTTCACCGAACTCTGACCAAGAACCCTCTCTCTCTCTGTCTCTGCCAAAAGAGGGAAGTCTATGTCCTATTGGCAGGAGGAGAGTGAAGCATTGCAAATGCATCACGACTCGATTGGAGAGCATTTGCATTTAGTGCTTGGCTGCTCTGACAACACAAGCGTTGCAACATGCTGTCTTAAAGGATGACACCATGTAATGTGGTCCATTTGGTGATGTGCAGTGAAAGCTGGGAGATGGAACACTGTAGTTATCTTACAGCCGCACAATGAATGCCATGTAGACAAGAAAAGCAACTGCAGTCTTGTTAATGTCGTAACCTGGTGGCGGCTACACACACACACACCAAAGCAAAGAAAACGATACATTTTTCATGCACAATGTAAAAATCTTAATTACAGCATATGTGAGAATAAACAAGTGTGGGATCATTATGTCAGAGTTTATGGTGATGGTGATGGGATGGCTGCTTGGTGGTAATGGTTATGGCAGTACCGTTGTCGTCGTTTTTGAATTAACCTGGAAGTTTGGTGTGGCGAGCAGCTCCTCCAAATCAAGGCTAAGTGACGGATTCATCAGTGTTCCGCCGACACAGAACATTCACCTAGTGGTGAAATGGCTGTGGGCCCTGATTGGGACAAATGCATCTCCCTCTGGTGTCAGCTCTCATTCACCGATCTGAGCGCCGGCTGAAAGAAAGACAAATGTTTTGATTAAGGGTCTCTCTCAATGTCAAGGCATCCAGAAGATAAAAATGAGACGAGGTCCTCGCTAAGGGAGCAGCAGAGATAGGGGAAGACAAGAGGAAAATGGATGTCTCCACTGTCTGGAAGGCTTTTTATGAGCGAGAGAAATCGTGAGCAGTGCAAGCATCTTTTTTAATGAGTCCCATATCACATTGCCAGAGGATCATTTTCAATCTTTGCTTGGTAATACAATTTCCAATTACTTGATATTTATAAAACTATAAACAATAGCAGAAGCCACGTTACTCCTCCCTTCATAAGACATCATGTTTAGACTGCATAGCCTTGTGTTGATGAATCTTGTTGTCATAGGTTCTCTGGTAGTGTGAAGGAAAGGCCATCTATGGGGAGAGAGCAGACAATTAGGAGCCTTGGCAGCAAGAGTGATGTAACCACCATCCTGTCCTTCACCATTGTACACTTGGCTACTGGCTGGGAACATTAGGTTGAATGGTTTGCACCCACCCATGCCTCATCAAGCCTCCTTTCCATTTTATCTCCTCCCCACATTATAAGCTGTCAGTTATTCCCGCTTAGCTTTCCACCTTCCAATGCCATCCATGGAATGGAAATCCCATTTCTCTTGGAGCATCGGAGCATTTTCGCAGCCTTATTTCACCAGCACAATATTATTTGCATTTGCTATTTCTTGCTTTTTCCCCTCAGACAATAATTAATTGTAGGAAGCAGACCCCTGTAGAGCCACCCAGGAGGCTTTCAGAATTCCTCAGATGTGCTTTAATGGACCTGAACCCCGGGCTGATCACACACTGAACAGGAAATGTATTAACTTGAGCCATCTCCAACTACGTATTTTGATTTGTAAAGTTGCGCTCAGGTTTTTTGTCCCGAACCCCCGTATTCTTTCCCCCTCCTCCCTGGCTGGCGGCCTTGGGCTGTGTTTTAGAGTCTTTTGTACTTGCAGCAGGAGAATCAATTGAACGAATCAAAGTCGCTGAAAATACATGTCTCTCTCTCTCTCTCCGTCTCTCTCCTACTCCCTCCACTCTTGTTCAATCTGCCAAACACTAGGCAGAACGAACCCAGCATCTGATACAGCACACTTTTTTTCACTGAGAACAGAATGCAATTATCCACAGCTTGCTGTGATTTTTTTTCTTCCAAATGTTAGGTTTGAGAAAAAACCTTGAAGTATATGACACATCAACAGCATACTGTACTGTAGAAAATGGTCAACAACTTGGGCTGCATTTACCCTTCTGAGACATTATGGCAAAACACAGCAAGTCTGAAAAGGAGAGACATTTTGGCAGAACACAACAAGTCTGAAATGGAGAGACATTATGGCACAACACAGCAAGTCTGACATGGAGAGACATTATGGCAAAACACAACAAGTCTGAAAAGGAGAGACATTTTGGCAGAACACAACAAGTCTGAAATGGAGAGACATTATGGCACAACACAGCAAGTCTGACATGGAGAGACATTATGGCAAAACACAACAAGTGTGAAAAGGAGAGACATTTTGGCAGAACACAGCAAGTCTGAAATGGAGAGACATTATGGCACAACACAACAAGTGTGAAAAGGAGAGACATTTTGGCAGAACACAGCAAGTCTGAAATGGAGAGACATTTTGGCAGAACACAGCAAGTCTGACATGGAGAGACATTATGGCAAAACACAACAAGTCTGACATGGAGAGACATTATGGCAAAACACAACAAGTGTGAAATGGAGAGACATTATGGCACAACACAACAAGTGTGAAAAGGAGAGACATTTTGGCAGAACACAGCAAGTCTGAAATGGAGAGACATTATGGCACAACACAGCAAGTCTGACATGGAGAGACATTATGGCACAATACAACAAGTGTGAAAAGGAGAGACATTATGGCACAACACAACAAGTCTGAAATGGAGAGACATTATGGCAGAACACAACAAGTCTGACATGGAGAGACATTATGGCACAATACAACAAGTGTGAAAAGGAGAGACATTATGGCACAACACAACAAGTCTGAAATGGAGAGACATTATGGCAAAACACAACAAGTGTGAAATGGAGAGACATTATGGCACAACACAACAAGTCTTAAATGGAGAGACATTATGGCACAACACAACAAGTCTGACATGGAGAGACATTATGGCAAAACACAACAAGTGTGAAATGGAGAGACATTATGGCACAACACAACAAGTCTTAAATGGAGAGACATTATGGCACAACACAACAAGTCTGAAATGGAGAGACATTATGGCACAATACAACAAGTGTGAAAAGGAGAGACATTATGGCACAACACAACAAGTCTGACATGGAGAGACATTATGGCACAACACAACAAGTCTGAAATGGAGAGACATTATGGCACAACACAACAAGTCTGACATGGAGAGACATTATGGCAAAACACAACAAGTGTGAAATGGAGAGACATTATGGCACAACACAACAAGTCTGACATGGAGAGACATTATGGCAAAACACAACAAGTCTGAAATGGAGAGACATTATGGCACAACACAACAAGTCTGAAATGGAGAGACATTATGGCACAACACAACAAGTCTGACATGGAGAGACATTATGGCAAAACACAACAAGTGTGAAATGGAGAGACATTATGGCACAACACAACAAGTCTTAAATGGAGAGACATTATGGCACAACACAACAAGTCTGACATGGAGAGACATTATGGCAAAACACAACAAGTGTGAAATGGAGAGACATTATGGCACAACACAACAAGTCTTAAATGGAGAGACATTATGGCACAACACAACAAGTCTGAAATGGAGAGACATTATGGCAGAACACAACAAGTGTGAAAAGGAGAGACATTTTGGCAGAACACAGCAAGTCTGAAATGGAGAGACATTATGGCACAACACAGCAAGTCTGACATGGAGAGACATTATGGCACAATACAACAAGTGTGAAAAGGAGAGACATTATGGCACAACACAACAAGTCTGAAATGGAGAGACATTATGGCAGAACACAACAAGTCTTAAATGGAGAGACATTATGGCACAACACAACAAGTGTGAAAAGGAGAGACATTATGGCACAACACAACAAGTCTGAAATGAAGAGACATTATGGCACAACACAACAAGTCTGAAATGAAGAGACATTATGGCACAACACAGCAAGTCTGAAAAGGAGAGACATTATGGCACAACACAACAAGTCTGAAATGGAGAGACATTATGGCACAACACAACAAGTCTGAAATGAAGAGACATTATGGCACAACACAACAAGTCTGAAATGGAGAGACATTATGGCACAACACAACAAGTCTGAAATGAAGAGACATTATGGCACAACACAACAAGTCTGAAATGGAGAGACATTATGGCACAACACAACAAGTCTGAAATGGAGAGACATTATGGCACAACACAACAAGTCTGAAATGAAGAGACATTATGGCACAACACAACAAGTCTGAAATGAAGAGACATTATGGCACAACACAACAAGTCTGAAATGGAGAGACATTATGGCACAACACAACAAGTCTGAAAAGGAGAGACATTATGGCACAACACAACAAGTCTGAAATGAAGAGACATTATGGCACAACACAACAAGTCTGAAAAGGAGAGACATTATGGCACAACACAACAAGTCTGAAATGGAGAGACATTATGGCACAACACAACAAGTCTGAAATGAAGAGACATTATGGCACAACACAACAAGTGTGAAAAGGAGAGACATTATGGCACAACACAACAAGTGTGAAAAGGAGAGACATTATGGCACAACACAATAAGTGTGAAAAGGAGAGACATTATGGCACAACACAACAAGTCTGAAAAGGAGAGACATTATGGCACAACACAATAAGTCTGAAATGGAGAGACATTATGGCACAACACAACAAGTGTGAAAAGGAGAGACATTATGGCACAACACAGCAAGTGTGAAAAGGAGAGACATTATGGCACAACACAATAAGTGTGAAAAGGAGAGACATTATGGCACAACACAATAAGTGTGAAAGGAGAGACATTATGGCACAACACAATAAGTGTGAAAAGGAGAGACATTATGGCACAACACAACAAGTCTGAAATGGAGAGACATTATGGCACAACACAATAAGTGTGAAAAGGAGAGACATTATGGCACAACACAATAAGTGTGAAAAGGAGAGACATTATGGCACAACACAACAAGTCTGAAATGGAGAGACATTATGGCACAACACAACAAGTCTGAAATGGAGAGACATTATGGCACAACACAACAAGTCTGAAATGGAGAGACATTATGGCACAACACAGCAAGTCTGAAATGGAGAGACATTATGGCACAACACAGCAAGTCTGAAATGGAGAGACATTATGGCACAACACAACAAGTCTGAAATGGAGAGACATTATGGCACAACACAGCAAGTCTGAAATGGAGAGACATTATGGCACAACACAGCAAGTCTGAAATGGAGAGACATTATGGCACAACACAACAAGTCTGAAATGGAGAGACATTATGGCACAACACAACAAGTCTGAAATGGAGAGACATTATGGCACAACACAACAAGTCTGAAATGGAGAGACATTATGGCACAACACAACAAGTGTGAAAAGGAGAGACATTATGGCACAACACAACAAGTGTGAAAAGGAGAGACATTATGGCACAACACAGCAAGTCTGAAATGGAGAGACATTATGGCACAACACAACAAGTGTGAAAAGGAGAGACATTATGGCACAACACAACAAGTCTGAAAAGGAGAGACATTATGGCACAACACAACAAGTCTGAAAAGGAGAGACATTATGGCACAACACAACAAGTGTGAAAAGGAGAGACATTATGGCACAACACAACAAGTGTGAAAAGGAGAGACATTATGGCACAACACAGCAAGTCTGAAAAGGAGAGACATTATGGCACAACACAACAAGTCTGAAAAGGAGAGACATTATGGCACAACACAACAAGTGTGAAAAGGAGAGACATTATGGCACAACACAACAAGTGTGAAAAGGAGAGACATTATGGCACAACACAACAAGTCTGAAAAGGAGAGACATTATGGCACAACACAACAAGTCTGAAAAGGAGAGACATTATGGCACAACACAACAAGTCTGAAAAGGAGAGACATTATGGCACAACACAACAAGTCTGAAAAGGAGAGACATTATGGCACAACACAACAAGTCTGAAATGAAGAGACATTATGGCACAACACAACAAGTCTGAAAAGGAGAGACATTATGGCACAACACAACAAGTCTGAAAAGGAGAGACATTATGGCACAACACAACAAGTCTGAAAAGGAGAGACATTATGGCACAACACAACAAGTCTGAAAAGGAGAGACATTATGGCACAACACAACAAGTCTGAAAAGGAGAGACATTATGGCACAACACAACAAGTCTGAAAAGGAGAGACATTATGGCACAACACAACAAGTGTGAAAAGGAGAGACATTATGGCACAACACAACAAGTCTGAAAAGGAGAGACATTATGGCACAACACAACAAGTGTGAAAAGGAGAGACATTATGGCACAACACAACAAGTCTGAAATGGAGAGACATTATGGCACAACACAGCAAGTCTGAAATGGAGAGACATTATGGCACAACACAACAAGTCTGAAATGGAGAGACATTATGGCACAACACAACAAGTCTGAAATGGAGAGACATTATGGCACAACACAACAAGTCTGAAAAGGAGAGACATTATGGCACAACACAAGTCAAGCACAACACAATAAGTGTGAAAAGGAGAGACATTATGGCACAACACAACAAGTGTGAAAAGGAGAGACATTATGGCACAACACAACAAGTGTGAAAAGGAGAGACATTATGGCACAACACAACAAGTCTGAAATGGAGAGACATTATGGCACAACACAACAAGTCTGAAATGGAGAGACATTATGGCACAACACAACAAGTCTGAAAAGGAGAGACATTATGGCACAACACAACAAGTCTGAAATGGAGAGACATTATGGCACAACACAACAAGTCTGAAATGGAGAGACATTATGGCACAACACAACAAGTCTGAAAAGGAGAGACATTATGGCACAACACAACAAGTCTGAAAAGGAGAGACATTATGGCACAACACAACAAGTGTGAAAAGGAGAGACATTATGGCACAACACAGCAAGTCTGAAATGGAGAGACATTATGGCACAACACAACAAGTGTGAAAAGGAGAGACATTATGGCACAACACAGCAAGTCTGAAATGGAGAGACATTATGGCACAACACAACAAGTCTGAAAAGGAGAGACATTATGGCACAACACAACAAGTCTGAAATGGAGAGACATTATGGCACAACACAACAAGTCTGAAAAGGAGAGACATTATGGCACAACACAACAAGTCTGAAATGGAGAGACATTATGGCACAACACAACAAGTCTGAAAAGGAGAGACATTATGGCACAACACAACAAGTCTGAAATGGAGAGACATTATGGCACAACACAACAAGTCTGAAATGGAGAGACATTATGGCACAACACAACAAGTCTGAAATGGAGAGACATTATGGCACAACACAACAAGTGTGAAAAGGAGAGACATTATGGCACAACACAACAAGTCTGAAATGGAGAGACATTATGGCACAACACAACAAGTCTGAAAAGGAGAGACATTATGGCACAACACAACAAATGTGAAAAGGAGAGACATTATGGCACAACACAACAAGTGTGAAAAGGAGAGACATTATGGCACAACACAATAAGTGTGAAAAGGAGAGACATTATGGCACAACACAACAAGTCTGAAATGGAGAGACATTATGGCACAACACAACAAGTCTGAAAAGGAGAGACATTATGGCACAACACAACAAGTCTGAAAATGGAGAGACATTATGGCAGAACACAACAAGTCTGAAATGGAGAGACATTATGGCACAACACAACAAGTGTGAAAAGGAGAGACATTATGGCACAACACAACAAGTGTGAAAAGGAGAGACATTATGGCACAACACAACAAGTCTGAAAAGGAGAGACATTATGGCACAACACACAAGTGTGAAAAGGAGAGACATTATGGCACAACACAACAAGTCTGAAAAGGAGAGACATTATGGCACAACACAGCAAGTCTGAAATGGAGAGACATTATGGCACAACACAACAAGTCTGAAAAGGAGAGACATTATGGCACAACACAACAAGTCTGAAAAGGAGAGACATTATGGCACAACACAACAAGTCTGAAAAGGAGAGACATTATGGCACAACACAACAAGTGTGAAAAGGAGAGACATTATGGCACAACACAACAAGTCTGAAAAGGAGAGACATTATGGCACAACACAACAAGTGTGAAAAGGAGAGACATTATGGCACAACACAACAAGTCTGAAAAGGAGAGACATTATGGCACAACACAACAAGTCTGAAAAGGAGAGACATTATGGCACAACACAGCAAGTCTGAAATGGAGAGACATTATGGCACAACACAACAAGTCTGAAAAGGAGAGACATTATGGCACAACACAACAAGTGTGAAAAGGAGAGACATTATGGCACAACACAGCAAGTCTGAAATGGAGAGACATTATGGCACAACACAACAAGTCTGAAAAGGAGAGACATTATGGCACAACACAGCAAGTCTGAAAATGAGAGACATTATGGCACAACACAGCAAGTCTGAAAATGAGAGACATTATGGCACAACACAACAAGTGTGAAAAGGAGAGACATTATGGCACAACACAGCAAGTCTGAAAAGGAGAGACATTATGGCACAACACAACAAGTGTGAAAATGAGAGACATTATGGCACAACACAACAAGTCTGAAAAGGAGAGACATTATGGCACAACACAACAAGTGTGAAAATGAGAGACATTATGGCACAACACAACAAGTCTGAAATGGAGAGACATTATGGCACAACACAACAAGTGTGAAAATGAGAGACATTATGGCACAACACAACAAGTCTGAAATGGAGAGACATTATGGCACAACACAGCAAGTCTAAAATGGAGAGACATTATGGCACAACTGTAACGCCGGGTGAGTGAAGTGAGTGAGGAGTCAGATGCAGAGAGTGAAATGAACGGGAAAACGCTTTAATGTCCTTCAAATCATAACAGGTCCAAAACATGGGTGAATGCCTAAAACACTGGAGCTAAACCCACAACCCACACTGGACAGCGAAAAGCCCACAACCAAAACACGATACATCACCAAACGTAACAACCAACAAGCCCGCACAAACACCAGCGGGCAAAACGAACTTAAATAACACCCATCCCAAAACCCCAACAAGGAACAGCTAAAAACAATTAGAAAAAAAACCCAAAGGAAAAGGAAAAAGGGATCGGTGGCAGCTAATAGACTGGCGACGATGACGGCCGAGCGCCACCCGAGCAGGACAACAACACAACAAGTTTAAAATGGAGAGACATTATGGCACAACACAACAAGTGTGAAAAGGAGAGACATTATGGCACCACACAGCAAGTCTAAAATGGAGAGACATTATAGCACAACACAACCAATCTGCAAGTAGATACATATTGTGGCACAATACAACAAGTCGGGAAGTGAGAGACCAATTATGGAACAACTTACTATGTTCAGCACTACTAGCTTTATAAAGCTGAACTAATGAGCCATCAGCAACACTTACAATGCTGACACCATTTACAGCACAAACTCCATATTTCCGAGTGCACCTTTTCCTGTCTACTCTAACAATTAAATAGAGCTTACAAATAATTTCCCTTCTCCAGTTTAAATGTTTGGAGATTAGCAACCCCCTACGTAAACTCACTGACTTTGCCATCTCTTTATTTCCTCAATAAATAGACACATAAAACATGGACTTTTCAGAGTGAATACATTATCTAAACAAACTCCCCCTAGACAATGTGTGGCATGTGCTCCAAGACCATGACAACTCATTGCATGACGAGCATCAAAGCAAAATTTGAGGACAACAATTTAATAGAAAAAAACACACCTTCCACATAGAATAATACATGATGCTGATAATATTTAATTCTCTTTACAATCCTGGGGTTGACAGCTTTTGTAAGCTGAACAAATATGCCTGCATATATTTCAGAACTTTACATATTGTTAATCTTTGGGCTAGGGGGCACTATTAATCACGTCTGAATGTAAATCATGCCCAAAGTAAACTGCCTGTTACTCAGGCCCAGAAGCTCGGATATGCATATAACTGGTAGATTTGGATAGAAAACACTCTACAGTGTCTACTGTTAAACTGTTAAAATAATGTCTGTGAGTATAACATAACTTATTTGGCAGGCGAAACCCCGAGGTCAAACCATCCAGGAAAAAGATTTGATGTCACTGTGTTTTCAATTGGTTTTCTACAGGAAACTATATTTATGAGGCACCTGGTTGCAGTTCCTATGACTTCCACTAGATGTCAACAGTCTTTAGAAATTGAATGATGTTTTTCTTTTGAGAAATGTAGAAGTAGGGCTGTTAATTGTGAGTGTCAAGCCAAGTGGACTAGTGTTTGTTGCGCGCGACCTGGAGCTCGCTCCACATTGATTTTTATCTGCTATTGAACACAGTATATTTCATCTTAAATTGTATCGATTATTTCCATTTTAGGATACCAAAGGTTGGATTAGGAAAGTTGTTTGAAATGTTTGGACCAAGTTTACAGGTAACTTATTAGATCATTTGTAGTCATGTTGGGCGAGATGGAACCGGTGTATTTCTGAATCAAACGTGCCAAGTAAATGGACATTTTGGGGATATAAAGAAGGAATTTATCGAACAAAAGGACCATTTGTGATGTTTCTGGGACATTTTGGTGTGCAAACAGAAGAAGATCTTCAAAGGTAAGGCATGAATTGTGTGGTTATTTCTGACTTTCGTGTCACACCTCCCTGGTTGAAATATGTTTGTCATGCATTTGTATGATGGGGTGCTGTCCTCAGATAATCGCATGGTTTGCTTTCGCCGTAAAGCCTTTTTGAAATCTGACATGGTGGCTGGATTAACAAGAAGATACGCTTTATTTTGATTTTATGAAAGTTAAATATTTATAATAATTGAATTTGAATTTCGCTCTCTGCAATTTAACCGAATGTTGTCGAGATGTTCCACTAGCCTTAAATGTCTAGCCTTAACTTGGTTAGTTTTTCTCTATTTACTAGAACCTGAAAGTGAATTGTACACATTTCCTATCCTTTCATGACACAGTGGTTATGCCTTATTTAAAAACACTTTGATCTATCTTTTGATGTAATCTTTGTCAAAGAGGAGAGAATTTCTCAGTGCATTGAAAGTCATATGCCTTGAAAGTCATATATTTTATCTTGTCAACCCACAAAATAGGAGCTATGGCTGGACAAAGAGCAGTCCTGTTGTGACACAGCATGTAATGGAAAATTGGACTCTCCCTCTAAATGTAGGGTGTGTCCATTGGAGGAAGGCCCTCTCTATATCACATCCATCAAACAACTCAACCGAGGCTGGCCAAAGATCTCCACAGAATAATGAATCTGATCAATCCCAATAAAATCACACTGTGACTGGACAGTTTTTTTCTTCTTTTTTTTAACCTTTATTAAACCAGGAAAAGTCCATTTAGACCCAGAGGGAGTTTACCCAAAGGGGCTTTGTAGATGAACACATACACATTTATCTTTCTGCACATAAAAAGTGAGGTCCATCCTCACCATTTGGTACAAGGTGCACTGGTGGGTGAGTGACTTGGCATTTGTAATAAAGTGCAAGGATGCCAGTGTGTAATGGACCTTTCAAGATCCACCTCTACCAAAACGAATTCCCGTTACAAAGCATCAAGAGTTTCACCACACAACTATTCCAAGAAAATGCTAGGTCTCAATGTCTCAGCTACATCACCATTATGATATCGCCAAGAAAGCCTTGCCATTACACACTGGCTTTCAAAGACACCTCGCGACTGTGTGATAGAGAGGCATGAAGTGCCAGGGAGAAGTGAAGTGGAGGAAGTTCATAGAGAGAGAACATAATTGTAATGCTGGGGAAACAGAAGGGGCCCTTCCATTTTTCAATTTCAGTCAGACACATCTGAACTTCACACTCCTTCTCCCCATTTTTCATTAGCAATTATTTTATGTTCTTACTTGTCATTATGCACAACTTGAAGCTTCTATAAAAAACAAGGATAGTTTGCAAAGAGAGCCTCTGTGTTTTCAATCAATACTTGCCCTGAGAGGTTGCTCTGTGTTACATCACATTCTATTCTAAGTGAACTGTTGTCTGTTCAACTGGAGTTACCTTGGAAACAAACCCACAGTACACTCATTTTTCATGACAGTAATTACAATCGCTGGTCAGATTAGTCCCATTGTTTACAGCAAAAAGCCCTGGTAAAATATGATAGGCCTACTCTGAATTTATCTCTACTATATTTGACCACTTAGACAATCAAAGGCTGTCTAGCCAGCCATTTTCGTAACTTCTTGCGTCGAGCCATCCCGGATCCGGGATCGTGAATACAGCCTCAAGCTCATTACCATAATGCAACGTTAACTATTCATGAAAATCGCAAATGAAATGAAATAAATATGCTGGCTCTCAAGCTTAGCCTTTTGTTAACAACACTGTCATCTCAGATTTTCAAAAATATGCTGCTCAACCATAGCAAAACAGGCATTTGTGTAACAGCATGTAGCGTTAGCATAGCATTTAGCGTTAGCATTCAGCAGGCAACATTTTCACAAAAAACAGAAAACCATTCAAATAAAATCATTTACCTTTGAAGAACTTCTGATGTTTTCAATGAGGAGACTCTCAGTTAGATAGCAAATGTTCAGTTTTTCCTGAAAGATTATTTGTGCAGGAGAAATCGGTCCGTTTTCTGCGTCATGTTTGGCTACCAAAAAAAAAACGAAAATTCATTCATCCAAACGCCAAACTTTCTTCCACATTAACTCTATAATATCGAAACATGGTAAACGTTGTTTAGAATCAAGCCTCAAGGTGTTTTTCACATATCTCTTCATGATATATCATTCCTGGAAGTCTCCTCTCTGTCTCAATCACATGGATGAATGCGAGCAGCTTGGAGATTACGCAACAATTTCAACAAAGGACACCGGGCGGACCCCTGGTAAATGTAGTCTCTTATGGCCAATCTTCCAATGATATGCCTACAAATACGTCACAATGCTGCAGACAACTTGGAGAAACGATAGAAAGGGCAGGCTAATTTGTGGCGCTTTCACAGCCATATAAGGAGACAATGAAAAACAGAGCGTCAAAAATCCTGCTCATTTCCTGTTTGAAGTTTCATCTTGGTTTCACCTGTAGCATCAGTTCTGGGGCACTCACAGATAATATCTTTGCAGTTTTGGAAACGTCAGAGTGTTTTCTTTCCAAAGCTGCCAATTATATGCATAGTCGAGCATCTTTTCGTGACAAAATATTGTGCCTAAAACGGGCACATTTTTTTATCCAATAATGACATAGCGCCCCCATAGGTTGAAGAGGTTAACCCCTCTTCCCGTCTATTATAAAAATGTGGAAACATAATTAACATAGGACATAACAAGACTTATGAACCCATTTTGTGGCTTTTGAAGCCTTAAAGCTCATGTGACTTGATTTTATGCCAACTGAAAGAAAGATGCAGGCCAGAAATATTTAAAAAAGGTTTCTGGTCCTGATACTCAAATGTTTGTCTGTGATATTTTTGTTGGTCTTTCTGCCCCTGTGGCTGATGATAGTGTGTGCATCTGTGAGGCTCTCTCCCGTTGCCATTTATCATTTTTTAGAACTCATCATTGGAAGCAATCGGTCTTGATTGTGCCTCAGCAACTGTCCTGTTCCACTAATGCGCAGCGTGAGAGCGGGCATATATACACAGGCTTCCGGGGGCTGCAATGTTTATCTTTCCTGCTCCATGTATTTACAGTCTCAGAGACAAATCTTCATTAGAACAGCAGCCATCACATTGCAGAGAGGGCCTGGTTGATCATATGTCGGATAATTATTTTGGGCCGGGTGAGGAAAATGGGTTTGTACATTCTGATAGAGGAAGATAAAGACAGCAATACAATGCCTCATCTAATGGATTCCTCAGCCACTTTATGAAATTTTCATTATTGCTAACTATTGTCATAACTTTGCCAGCTGTGGCAGAGGGATTACATTAAGTCATGTGTACAGAAAAGGTAGTACATGATGTAATGTGCAGCTCAGACAATTAATCTAATGATTCAGGTGGGGGAGGATAGAAAATAATGGAGCATAGGCTGACCCAATATCTATTAAAAAAATCTAACTTAAAAGTTTTGGCCCATCATCACTAATACATAGAATTGTAGCTTTGTCATGGAGACATGGATTCTTTCCTGGTTGGGGCAGCGAACAAATTCTCCATGATGATTAGCCTAAATTCCTTTTCTTTCCCATGTTTCTCATGGACAGACTTTGAAAATACTTGTTCTACATTAAATGTAATTTTCAGTAACTTGGATCAAGCCAGAAGCAATTATTGTTCGAATGATTTAGATTTTCTGAACAGCTCATTTAAAGCCTTCCAGTGCATAGGCTTCAGGTGTAATACCAGTTAATATACAATACTCTGACTGCATATCAAAAGTGAGTTATTCTTGGCTGGCGAGCTAACAATTTGTCCATTTCCAGGCCCTTTTAAATGAAGAGTCAGTCAGTCAGTTAGTCTGCCCTAGACATTCTGTGCTCAAAGAACCCCTCTGAAGACATCCAGAATATTTCGGATGAGAAAAAGGTGAAGAATAGCAAAGTGTCTTATACTGCTTTCAAGCAAACATCATTTAAAGACTATTAGCTACTTATAAGGTTCTATCTGCAAAATCGGTTACTAGTTGGACTAGTAACCGAAAGGTTGCAAGTTCAAATCCCCGAGCTGACAAGGTACAAATCTGTCGTTCTGCCCCTGAACAGGCAGTTAACCCACTGTTCCTAGGCCGTCATTGAAAATAAGAATTTGTTCTTAACTGACTTGCCTAGCTAGTTAAATAAAGGTAAAATAAAAATAAAAATGTTGACAAAAATGCAGAGCTCAAAAATGCAGAACAAAGCTCTTGATCACATTACAATACATGTGTGTACATCTGTGCGTGTGCAATGGAATATGGGGATGACCAAACATCAGGAAAATGACCTTATAATTGGCCTATTAAGATCTATTAAGAAGTAAATTAATGATAAATAATTGAAAAGTTCATTTGAGAAAATGTTGTACATTTTTTAAATATCATAATATACTAGATTATAATGACCATTGATTTTAAGTTGACCTACAATCAGGCCCCAGTATGTTGTCATGCAGCCAAGTAGCAAAGGAATCCATTAAATCTGTAACTCATCCATTTTAGTGTCAGGAAATGTCATACAGTGTGTTAGCTGTCTCAAAAGGGATGAGTATGGAGTGATTTCAGTGCAAACAGATGCCACATTGGCATCACCACCAGGAGCTTCTTCTTACCACAGTGACAGTTAGATTCTCTCCTACCAATCCTGGCTGGCAAAGTACCAGGATGCTGTCTCTGGTTATGAATCTGATTTTAGTGAATTTCATTTGACATTTGAGCTTGTAAACTTGATACTGAGAAAATGTATACAATATCTACCGTATTGAAACTGAATATATATATGAAACTGAATAAATATTACATTTGAAAATTAAATGAAATTGAAATTGAATTTAAAACTGAATGCAATATTCACTCTATTAACCTCTTGCGACGAGCAAACCCGTATCCGGGAGCGTAATCATAGCCTCAAATGTATTAGCATAACGCAGCGGACATAAATACCTCTAGAAATGTTTCCTATTCATGAAAATCGCAAATGAAATGAAATAAATATATTCAAACACAAGCTTAGCCTTTTGTTAACAACACTATCATCTCAGATTTTCAAAATATGCATTACAGCCAACGCTAGACAAGCATTTGTGTAAGTTTATCATGGCATAATGCTATGCTAGCTCTGCTGGCAGCAGGCAACATTTTCACGAAAATAAGAAAAGCAACCAAATTAAATCATTTACCTTTGAAGAACTTCGGATGTTTTCACTCAGGAGACTCCCAGTTAGATAGCAAATGTTCCTTTTTTCCCCAAATATTATTTTTGTAGGCGAAATAGCTCCAGTTTGTTCATCATGCTTGGCTAAGAAATCGACCGAATGCTGCAACTATAACGGCAAACTTTGTAAAAAATTTGCTCCACAATATCGACAGAAACACGGCAAACGTTGTTTAGGATTCATCCTCAAGGTGTTTTTAACATATATATTCGATAATATATCCGTCGAGGCAATTGGTTTCTCATAAGAAGCGATTGGAAAAATGGCTACCTCAGTATTTTACGCAAGATTTTCTGCGGGAGACACCATGTGACCACATGCTATATATGGTCCCTTACAGCCATTCTTCAATGGAAATGCCTAAAAAGACGTCACAATGCTGTAGACACCTTGGGGAATACATGGAAAACGTAAGCTCATTCGTAGCTCATTCACAGCCATATAAGGAGTCATTGGCATGAGGCGGTTTCAAAAAATGTGGCACTTCCTGGTTGAATTTGTATCTGGGTTTCGCCTGTAACATCAGTTCTGTGGCATGACAAAAAGATAAAAAGATCACAGACAATATCTTTGCAGTTTTGGAAACTTCAGAGTGTTTTCTTTCCAAAGCTGTCAATTATATGCATAGTCGAGTATCATTTTGTGACAAAATATCTTGTTTAAAACGGGAACGTTTTTCATCCAAAATGTTTAATAGCGCCCCCTAATGCATAACTTTCAAATCTTGCAATTCCAGATCAATTTATGAATTAAATTATTCAATTTGTACAGAAAACGTTTAAAACTGTTATATTCAAATTCAATATCCTAATACAATTTAAAAAATATGGAATTCAAATACAATTTCTGTTGGAACTAAAATCACTCCATAGAAGACCCTTCATTTTACTTTTTTTAATAGAGATAGATGGGGTGTTGTGCCTCAGCTGTGGCCTCACCTTGCTGTAGTTAATGTTAGTCAAACGCTTCATGCATCACATCCTCAAAATAGTCCAGCCTCAACTCACTTCCTTTCAGCCACTTAGTCCCCACAGTCCAGTCTAGAAGTAATGGTAGAACCAAAAGAGATTGATAAATAGTGTAGAGAGTCAATATAGCGAACCAGTTAGCTAGCTTGTTCTCATACTTAATGAAAGATACTCAGGAAAATGCCATGACTGAGTATTACACACTGTGGCTTTCTGCCCTACTAATTAATTGATGCACCTCACAGCATGGTTCTTTGAGGTTGTCGAATTAGTGATAGAGCTCCAGATAATTACGTGCGTCAATCACGGCTCTGGCACGATCAGTCGGAGAGCGAGCAGTGGAGTGGTTAGTGTGTGCCTGATCAGCGTGTGGCGATGAAGGGCAAGAGCATGTGTCTCTGTCTCCAGGAGGAAGTACAACTAGTGGCGAGATGGAGAGGGATGCATTGTAAATCTCTTCTGTCAATCACAAAGTGGCATTTCACTTGACTAAGTTGGAGGCAAGGCCAAATGATCGGATTTGAGTTGGAACAAAGCCATTCGAATACCATAAGGCAAGACCAAATGATCAGAGTTTGCGTTGGAACATAGCCATTTGAGGAGAAATTACAAAGAATTAAGTGTACTGTGTGTATGGTGTAGTCTAGTACGGCTTCAAAGAGCATTTACTGATGTGTGAGGTTTATGACACCCTCAGCAGATATAGCCATGTTTACAGTTGAGAATTACATTCAATTAATTTGTTCAGTATTCTTGTTATCCTATTCCCTCAAAACCCTTAAGTGGATAAACTGAAATACATTCATCAACAATTCTGATTTGATGCTACTGTGGGGACTCTTGTACTGAAGACTTCGTGCAGGGAACGTCTGTATTCCGATTAGATGTTATCATCGTGGAAAAATCCAATGACATGAAAATGCTGTCATATTAATGCAATTTTGAATCACATTCCCAGCATAGGAAGATTACTTTTTAAAGCAAGACTGCAATCAGTTTTGTCTGCCCTTCTGAAGGAATGGCTATTAATGACAGATTTGAAACCCTTGTTGATCCAGGGTAAGATTAATATTGATACACTGACCTTCCTGCTCCATATTCTCTGATGTCTTTCTTTTATGTGTAATCTACACATCACACATAGGGGTGCATGGTTTAACTTTTGAGCTGTTTTTACAGAGGTGTCTTGTTGGGGATTGAGTGAGGAGAATTAAGGAGCCGAAGCGACGCATTGGGAGATTAGCCGGAAGGATGAGCTGTAGATAAACATTTGGCTATGGAGGTATAAGCAGAGAGATGGGGAGCTCAGATTGATCCAGCCATCAGGTTGGGCCCAACAGCCAGAATTCAATTAGAGAGAGATGGGTTAAGATACAGTAATCCATATTGCTTGGGTTTGTGTTTACTTTGGTCCTCAGGCTTGGATTAGTGGAGAACTGCTGGAGTCCTTTTACCCATTATTATGTCCTCAAATAACTCACATCGCCTCGGCACAGGTAAATTTAAAGCCTGTCGCTGCGCTTAGATAATTTGCCTATCTGTCTTCAGTTGGGCGCTTTTCATCTTTGGGCAGGAAGAAATAGAACAGTAGGGGCCCACTAGCTGAGTGGATGGTGATTTTAATGTGACTGAGTTTACCTTGGATGTTGAAAAGGAAAACACAATAATGATGGGATTTATTCATTCCTTTCGCACTCTCATTAGAGGTAGCTGGTCTCGGCAGACAGTCCCTGTGGTAAACAGGCACAGGATTAGTAGACGGAGCTTCCGCCCCCAGCAAATGAACAAACCAACACAGCATGCCCAGTGGGTGGGAGAGGAGGTATAGGGAGCGAAGGGTGGAAGGGCAGGTGAGGGCAGATCCATGCCAATTTAGCCATCAGGGAAAGCCCCACCATGCAGTTGGCCAAAGATATCACAAAACTACCTTGCACTCACCTGCCTTATTGTACATTTCAACTCTCTCAGGCCTGAGGAAATGTGAAGACCAGAAAGGGTAATAGTCTCTGGTTATGATCCGTAGCTGAGTTCCAGGCAACACGGATGGCATGGCAGGCGTTGGGCGGCCAACGGCTCTGATTATTAATTTCAAGTGCACTGGATGTACGACTCCAATGGTAATTTCCGAGGCCATTAGCGCTGGGGACAACCCCGCTGGAGTGTGTTGAAACGTGGTCGCTGTCCAACAGTAAAATAACTATCTGAAGTGAAATGAAAACATTAGGTGAAGGCTGAGTGCTCGTACAGGCATTGTGTGGCGCTGCTCAGTGCCTCTAACAGCCTGCTTCCTTAGGAACCCTGAGCCCTTCATTCCCGATCAAAGATCTGCTGCCTTTACCTTCTCAATTGACCCATGGTATTCAATCAAAAGGTGTTGTGTGAATGAGCAGTGATTTGTGTTGGATAAAGAAGAGAGGCAGCTGCAAGGCTACTCAGTGGGTGAGTAGAGGTTTGGAGGCCCATGGGTCAATGGTGAGAGGTATTCATGTTCTGTATGGCCCTACTTGAAAACAAACAAACGATAGACCCCATTTATTCTATTGCTGTGGACAGAGCCAAGCCAAGGTACCATGTAGTGGCACTCTTATATCTCCATCTGAGAGAAACATAACTCCCATTCACAGAATAATAGACAGTTACTGGTCATATAAAATGTTTGTAAAAACAGGTGAGAAATGTTAGCTTGAGGAGCTGTTTCTAGGTGGGAAAGCTCACCTCCCTCACTGTCCTCAGTGATAGTCACCTGGTGTCTATCTCTACAAATGCCAACCCCCCCCACACACACACACACTGCTCTAATCAGACCACATTGCTCTGTGTAGACATTTCACAAGGCTCATTCTCATCTTCCTCCAATAGCAGATGTTAATAAAGCATTATTAATTAAGAGAGATCTCTGCTCTCTTCTATCTCCTCCAGAACCTGAGCCTCACTGCAGTCAGCCCTCTCTCCGGCTACCAGCACCTCCCAAACACGCACAGAACCTTTTTATTCACTGTCTATTTGTTATTATTAAATCGCCTGGGTATTTCTTGCTACACTTTCGTTTTTTGTCTCTGGCTCCTCGTTTTTGATCATCTGGTGTTATCTACCCCCCATTCTTCTGCATGGGGAGAGGAGGAGGAGAGGAGGAGAGTAATCTGTTGTCTCCACTCCACTGAACGTCATGGTTGGCTGCCCCTGCAGCTGGGCCAGGGAGGAAGAGGAGGAGGTAAACGAGGGGGCTCCGCTAAAGCCGCACTGCCGTCCACCGGAGCAGAAAGCTGGCAGAGGCGACGAAGCCTTGTATGACGCACAGGGCTGTGACTTCACCAACACTGCTAAAAGACCTCCAGTCTGTTATTATGGGCATACTCTGCCCCTCCCCCCTGCCCCCCTTGTTCTCAGTGCTCCTCTGGTGAGCTACATATGTGGACTTCCATAGATAGCCTTTTTATGTGAAATAAGCAGATCTCCATTTTGCTGGTCAAGTGTAATGTAAATGTAAGTGTAAGTGGCCACAGCAAGTGGACTGTTTTTTTCTCTGTGGGAGGGCATCTCTTAATCTCCAAGCTTCTCTCTCCTTCTCTCCCTTTTCCACCGATATCTGTAGCCCTCCTACCTCTGTAAAGGTCTAGGAGAGTCTGTACTTCTGTGCTCCCCTATTTCTGTCTGTGGAGAATGGCTCTTTCATCCACTAAGGGGGTGGTTTATGCTGGGGAGTTAACAATGGCTTCGACGCTGTCTGATGTAAGTTTCCATTCACCTAGTGCAGCTGGAATTTGTGCATAATTTGTGTGTTAGTGTGCATATTTTCTTTATGAGGATTTTTGAATATTTGCTTGAAAATCAGTTGCCAATTGGATAGTGTTTGTGATTATACCCTGATGAAGACAGCTTGGCTGTCGAAACGTTGGTATTACATTTTTGCATCTGAGCTCCAAGAGTGTGCGGCTGTCTTTTATTTTCAAGTTTCTACTCCGCTAGCCAGCACCTCGTCTTAATAGGTGTGCATTTATTTTTCTTCTAGCCAATTGGATAGAAACCTAGCGTCTGTTAAACAGAGTATCACCAGAAGGGGATTTAGGTTAGCATGTTTGTTTGGCAGGATTTTTTTTGGCATTGTATTCTTTTTCATTACCATTTTAATTAGATGTTCGTGATAATTAAAATAATTTTCCTAGGCTGTGAATAATAATAATTACTGATGAGTTGAAGACCTGACGCAAGAGGGGAGGCTATGACAACCATCCTAATCTGTCTAATTTCTTACAATGATGAGAAGGATTTTGACGTGGTGCGGAGAAGGGATTTGAACAGCGGGTTAGAAGGGGGAGAAGGTATGGGGGTATTAATGCTGCCAAGGTGGAGACACCTCCGACGTGAAATCAATTATAGCACAGGTTGAAGTGGTTGATAATAGCAATCCGGACAGGGAGGATAGAGAACAAAATACAAGTGAATTCTCTCGCATTCTCTTGTTCTGACACATGCCAAGAGATTTCACCAAGCTGCCATCTCTCCTACCATGTGTCTGAGCGCTGACTTGTTCGCTGCGTGCAGCCAAGATAAACCTATCATAGGGGAGTCAGAACAAGGCTTTCTGGGTAGTATACCCAAGGCCAACACAACAAAAACTTCACAGAAAAACATGCCGGAGAGGCCCGTCGGATTCCCGAAGATGAATAGTCCAATATACAGTATGCTTAAGGAATCCCGCACATTTATTTTTATTTAATAATGGGGGTGCATGCAGGAGACATGGCATACAGTGGGGGAGAATTTGTATGAACCAATACTTGTCTTTACCTTTTAACTAGCTATCACTCACATTTCACCGGCCGGAGGACTGGATATGTGTTTACTAATGTAATACTTCCACGGAATTAAAGACATTGTGTTTGTATTTCTATAATCTATTATTGTCCCTCTCTCTGCATTGTACTAATGTTGTAAAACAAAGCTAATCTGTTTCTTCTCTGTAATTACTATCTGAACATAGGAAAACAACAACCCAAAACATAAAAATAACATGATTATTGTAAGCAAATCCAATATGTTGTGTGGAAAGAGGTGCATTAAACACAGCAACATAATTTACTAGGTATGCTGTTATTGCTGTTATTGCAATCTGTTACATTTCCTCTCCTATCTGCCACTTTTACTCCCCTTGGAGATATTGCAACAGAATTATCAGGGGAGGAAGCACATATCTCTTCATTATTTTCTTTGTGTGTCTGTGGGTGTTTGGGATGCTTGTGTGTGTACATAAGAGGGAGAGAATACAAACAAGGTAGCCAAGGCCACCCTAAGCTTTGCACAACAATCTAAAACACTATATAAGAAATATCAAATCAAATGTATTTATATAGCCCTTCGTACATAAGCTGATATCTCAAAGTGCTGTACAGAAACCCAGCCTAAAACCCAAAACAGCAAGCAATGCAGGTGTAGAAGCACGGTGGCTAGGAGAAACTCTCTAGAAAGGCCAAAACCTAGGAAGAAACCTAGAGGAACCAGGCTATGTGGGGTGGCCAGTCCTCTTCTGGCTGTGCCGGGTGGAGATTATAACAGAACATGGCCAAGATGTTCAAATGTTCATAAATGACCAGCATGGTCATATAATAATAAGGCAGAACAGTTGAAACTGGAGTAGCAGCACAGTCAGGTGGACTGGGGACAGCAAGGAGTCATCATGTCAGGTAGTCCTGGGGCATGGTCCTAGGGCTCAGGTCAGTTGAAACTGGAGCAGCAGCACAGCCAGGTGGACTGGGGACAGCAAGGAGTCATCATGTCAGGTAGTCCTGGGGCATGGTCCTAGGGCTCAGGTCCTCCGAGAGAGAAAGAAAGAGAGAAGGAGAGAATAAGAGAACGCACACTTAGATTCACACAGGACACCGAATAGGACAGGAGAAGTACTCCAGATATAACAAACTGACCCTAGCCCCCCGACACATAAACTACTGCAGCATAAATACTGGAGGCTGAGACAGGAGGGGTCAGGAGACACTGTGGCCCCATCCAAGGACACCCCCAGACAGGGCCAAACAGGAAGGATATAACCCCACCCACTTTGCCAAAGCACAGCCCCCACACCACTATATAGATGGAAGCAGGAGAGAAATCAAACGAGAATCCATCTTATTGATCTGAGAGACCACAAGTGTCACTTGTTAACCTCAGTCGAGATTCCAGCCTTATCCCCCCCATCCCAAGATGCATTGCCTGTCTTTACATTAAAGTAAGCCGCAGACTGTGCTTTAGCTCCTGGTAAACACAATGTGCTGGAGAGGCTGACATCTCAGCCAACCCCGGCTTCAGATGGAGGCAGCGAGACGCAAGCAGGCAAGAGCTAAAGCCCAGATGACAGGCTGACTTTAAAAGGCTTTTTCTCTCCCCGCTATTCCTCTCACAATGCCTTCCAATTACCCAACGGCCTTTGTGCTACAGTGTGGTAGCATTTCAAGGAGGAGAAGGGGGGCTGCTGTTTAGGTGGACTCAGAGGAAAATAGCTTCAAAGATATCAGAACCTCAACACGTTCATCAACACTCTGCATGTCAGTGACACCTCTCGCTAAGTGCCATTCCCCCACTGTGCCTCTAGTAACCCCTGTCCACCCCACCACCCCCTCCCTACCCCTAATGGGGTCTGTCACACCACACTTGAAGGCGATGTCTTTGAATGTGTTAGAGGACTGGTTACCCAGGGCTTATGGATCATAGTTTCTGACTGTGTCTCTATCTTTCTGTGTGTTTCTCCAGGGGTCCAGGCCACGTTTTCCCAGCAGCCCCAGGACCTGGTGGTGGTGGCTGGCCAGCCCGTCACCCTGCCCTGCTCCATTCCTGGCTACCATGGTGTTGTTCTGTGGATAAAAGATGGCCTGGCTCTGGGCGTTGGCAGAGACCTATCAGGTAAGGAAAGACAGGCCCAAAATTGGTCTACAAGTACAAGATGAAACAATTTGACATAAACAGTTACATTCATGATATTTGTTTTTGCAAATCTCAAAAAACAAATAAGGTCCACATAGCAAAACCCTGATAAAAAATGAATTCATAAGAATGCTGCAAGTACAGAAACTGTTTTCTCAGTGGGAAATGAATATCCAACAAGTGTGTGGAGTTTGGAGTTTGTGACAGTAACTGTGAGCTTACAGTATTAGCTATAATATTTCCTGGGATTTCTTATGACCTCTATGTAGAAGAAACCCTGAGTGTCATAGAACAAAATAGATTGTGTACAGTACCAGTTTAAAGTTTTGACACACCTACTCATTCAAGGGTTTTTCTTTACTTTTACTATTTTCTACAATGTACAATAATAGTGAAGACATCAAAACTATGTAATAACACATATGAAGTCATGCAGTAACCAAAAAGTGTTAAACAAATAAAAAATATATTTTAAATGAGAGATTCTTCAAAGTAGCCACCCTTTGCCTTGATGACAACATCGCAAACACTTGACATTCTCTCAACCAGCTTCATGAAGAATGGTTTTCCAACTGTCTTGAAGGAGTACCCACATATGCTGAGCACTTGTTGGCTGCTTTTCACTCTGCTGTCCAACAGATCCCAAACCATCTCAATTGGGTTGAGGTTGGGTGATTGTGGAGTCCAGGTCATCTGATGCAGCACTCCATCACTCACCTTCCTGGTCAAATAGTCCATAGACAGCCTGGAGGTGTGTTGGGTCATTTTTCTGTAGAAAAACAAATGATAGTCCCACTAAGGGCAAACCTGATGGGATGTCGTATCGCTGCAGGATGCTGTGGTAGCAATGCTGGTTAAGTGTGCCTTGAATCCTAAATAAATCAGCACCCCCACACCATCACATTTCCTTTGCTTCACGGTGGGAACCACACATGCAAAGATCATCCGTTCACCTACTCTGCATCTGAGAAAGAAACGGTGGTTGGAACCAAAATATCTCAAATTTGGACACATCAGACCAAAGGACAGATTTCCTCCGATCTAATGTCCATTGCTTGTGTTTCTTGGCCTAAGCAAGCCTCTTCTTATTGGAGTCATTTAGTAGTGATTTACGCAGTCTCCTCTGAACAGTTGATATTGAGATGTGTCTGTTATTTTAGTTCTGTGAAGCATTCATTTGGGCTGCAATCTGAGGTGCAGTTATCTCTAATGATTTTGTCCTCTGCAGCAGAGGTAACTTTGGGTCTTCCATTCCTGTGGCGGTCCTCATGAGAGCCAGTTTCATCATAGCGCTTGATGGTTTTTGCAACTGCACTTGAAGAAACTTTCCAAGTTCTTGAAATGTTCTGTATTGACTGACATTCATGTGTTAAAGTAATGATTGACTGTCGCTTCTCTTTTCTTATTTGAGCTGTTCTTGCCGTAATATGGACTTGCTCTTTCACCAAGTAGAGCTATCCTCTGTATACCACCCATACCTTGTCACAGCACAACTGATTGGCTCAAACGCATGAAGAAGGAAAGAGGCACACCTGCTAATAGAAATGCATTCCAGGGTACTATCTCATGAAGCTGGTTTGGAGAATGCCAAGAGTGTGCCAAGCTGTCATAAGGCAAAGTGTGGCTACATAGAAGAATCTCCAGAAAATATTTGTATTTTGATTTGTTTCACACTTTTTTGGTTACTACATGATTCCATATGTGTTATTTCATAGTTTTGATGTCTTCACTATTATTCTACAATGCAGAAAATTGTAAAAATAAAGAAAAACCCAGGTATAGGTATGTCCAAACTTTTAATTGGTACTGTATGTATTTGTGATAATTTCAGCATAATAGTTCGTAACTCAAACCATTCTGACTCTGAGAAGATCCGCTCCCAGATTCCTTTTGGATTTGTTCTTGTCTCACAAACACCACTCTAGCTCAGCCCCGGTTCATCAAACATATGAATGGTTGATATCAGTGAATGCAGAAGACGTTGTCGAATCCAATGGTGCAACCCTTCTGTAACTCTAACACAATGTTTAAAACATGTTGGCGTGACAGTGGGACACAAGATTTAATTACCACACTTCATTTTCCACCCCAAATACCTAGCATCCAATAATAGATACATTGAAATTGTCACGTTCTGACCTTAGTTCCTTTGTTATGTCTTTGTTTTAGTTTGGTCAGGGCGTGAGTTGGGGGGGTAGTCTATGTTCTTTTTTCTATGTTGTGTTTACGTGTTTGGCCTGCGACAGCTGAGCGGCGGCGATATGAGGAGGTAGCACGGCAGCGTGACAGGCACGAGAAGCAGCCCCCAAAAAAAGGTTTTGGGGGCACACGGGGAGTGTGGCAGAGTCAGGTTGGAGATCTGAGCCTACTCCTCGTGCTTACCAAAATAAGCCCAGTACTGGTCAGGCACCGTGTTATGCGGTCAAGAGCACGGTGTCGCCAGTACGCGCTCACAGCCCGGTGGGCTATAGGCCTGCCCCCCGCAAGTGCCAAGCGAGAGTTGGCCACCAGCCAGGGCGTGTTGTGCCAGGCCAGCGAGTTTGGTCTCCGGTACGACGTTTCGGCCCAGGGTATCCTGCGCCGGCTCTGCGTGTTGTGTCTCCGAGGCGCTGGGAGGGTGCAGTGCATTCTATGCCTGCGCTCCGCCCGTTCTGGGCGAATGTGGGTATTGAGCCTAAGGGAGAGGTGCGAGTGGTATGCACCAGATCTCCAGTGCTCACCCACAGCCTGGTTCAACCTGTGCCTGCACTCTGGATGGTCCGGGTTAAAATGGTGATCCAGCCGGGAGGAGTGGTGCCAAGGCTGCGCACCAGGGCTCCAGTGCTCCCCCACAGCCCGGTCCATCCGGTCCCTTCCCCAAACACCAGGCCTCCTTTAGGTCTCCCCAGCCTGGTGGGTCCTGTGGCAGCCCCACGCACCAGGCTGTCTCTCCGGCTCCTCCCTCCAGGTCCGCCCGTCTGTCCTGAGCTGCCAGAGCCGCCCGTCTGTCCTGAGCTGACAGAGCCGCCCGTCTGTCCTGAGCTGGCAGAGCCGCCCGTCAGTCCTGAGCTGGCAGAGCCCCTCTGCCAGAGCCGCCCGTCAGTCAACCGCTGTCAGAGCCGCCCGTCAGTCAGGAGCTGCCGGAGGCCCTCTGCCAGAGCCGTCCGTCAGTCAACCGCTGTCAGAGCCGCCCGTCAGTCAGGAGCTGCCAGAGCCACCCGTCAGTCAGGAGCTGCCAGTGCCGCCCGTCAGTCAGGAGCTGCCAGAGCCGCCTGTCAGTCAGGAGCTGCCAGAACCGCCCGTCACTCCGGCGTTGCCGGAGTCTCCTGCCTGTCCGGTGCTGCCAGAATCTCCCACCCGTCCGGTGCTGCCGGAATCTCCCGTCCATTCGGGCCCGCTGCTAGGGTCGCCAGTCCGAGGTCGGCGGCGAGGGTGGCCGCTCTAAAGGCGCCACGGAGGCGGGTAAGGAGCGGGCAAAGACTATGGTGGAGTGGGGTCCACGTCCTGCACCAGATCCGCCACCGCGGACAGACGCCCACCCAGATCCTCCCCTAAAGGTTCAGGTTTTGTGGCCGGAGTCCTCGCCTTTGGGGGGGTACTGTCACGTTCTGACCTTAGTTCCTTTGTTATGTCTTTGTTTTAGCTTGGTCAGGTCGTGAGTTGGGGTGGGTAGTCTATGTTCTTTTTTCTATGTCGTGTTTATGTGTTTGAGAATAATACTTAGGTAGCCTTTTCCCACCTGTGTTTTGTGGAAGATTATTTTCTGTTTTAGTTTTACGCACCTTACAGTACTGTTTCGGTTTTCGTTTATTTTCACGTTGTTATTTTGTATTTTCAGTGTTCAGTAAAATAAATCATCATGAACACCTACCACGCTGTGCATTGGTCCGACATGTCATACTCCTCGTCAGAGGAGGAAGAAGAATTCCGTTACAGAAATACCCCAGACAGTTGTATTCACAAGACCTCTTTACTCTCTAATAGAAAGATAAAACTAATTGAATAACAGTTTGTGGTGGGCAAAGAAGCCCCAAAATCAACACTGAATGTGAAATCAATATAGCCAGGGGTCACATTTCAAGTACTTTTAGCGAGTAAATGGGCTTTTGAAGAGTAACTCACAATCCAAATAACATTGTGGCTTTTGTATTATTACCTTAATTGTTTAATTTGGAGTACCACTTACTGCCGCACTGTCATTTTAGTAGCCTGCAGTTTCTCCACTTGATGCTGGCGCCTGATCCATATTCATGAGACGTGACAACTATCTATTCTTCCAAGTAGATATTTACAATCTTTATCTAAATCTTGGGAGAGTAAATTTATGTAGCTTGAAAAATCTGCATTATTTATAAATATATAATTTATCCCCCCGATTGTCTTTAGAAATGGGATCCTTGGGATTCCAATACATTCTATGGCCTTTTACAGGGAGTAAGAGTGATGAGTCTGAAAATATCCAAGTTCCTTTCACACCTCTCTTCCTCTATCACTGAGGGATCTCTAGCCTGTCTCTCAGGGTACTTGCCATTCAAGTCATGACAAAAAACCCAACTGGGGCCCTTTAAAAGTGGGGGCCTCTTGATCTGGACGATTAAATATGTATTCCACTAGAGATGTGCGGCCTCCTAACCTCTGGCCTTCAGTGACTGCTCTAGTGTACCTGCCTTGTCACCGATAGAACTCCTTAATTAAACCTCAGTTGACGAAGGTGTCCCAATAAATGCGTTCCATTCCTCAGTGTGGCCCTTATCAGACCCCTGGGAGGCTGGGGAAGGCAGTAAATAATGGTCAAACAGTTTTGAAGTGGCCGAGAGGAGAGGGAAGAGAGGGAGAATAGGGAGAAGAAGCAACTCTTAACGGCACATCATCAACAGTTTAACGGTCATGGGCTGTGGAGGGAGGCTGTGGACTGACCTCATCGTGTCTCTACCCCTATAAACCAACACTTCACTCTGTATGCGGATCAATGGCCGGGCCAGGACACTCAGAGATGGACTGAATATGAATGCTCCTCTCCATACAGTATGAGTCGATGAGATACATCGCGTTGGAGAAGGTTATCATGGACGAAAGATATCTTTATTAGAAAGCACAGACAGGGTCTTAGAGCAGTGTATTAAGATGAATGTCACTTTTTGAAATAAAGTGTACCACAGCTGCTCTTTTAATCATCTCTGCCTACGTCAACAAGCAATACAGTCAGCCATAAAGAATGATGGCATATACACGGCTATATACACAAGGAAAGCAGCTGTATACATAAAAGTGTGAGGCGTCTAATATTGTGCAGAGCATTTCAATATAGGAACCACTCTGCTATTCATAGAAGGAGCTGCGTTAGCAGTAGCTCGCTCTGTCTGGGCCTGATTCAATTCAGGGGAACAGTGATTAAAATGAGAGAAATCTTTCACTATTCAGTCTGATAAATCAGAGGACAAAGAAGATGATTCCTATCGCTTCCTGAATTCCTGCTCCTTCTCTTTGTGTAGCGTCTTCTATTCTAATTAAAGAGAGAGATGCACCGGCCCAAAGCTGCACCGAATGAATGGCATGAATATGCATGAATGGCATGAATATATCTCCAAGCAGTCCACAGAGAGTGCCCACTGGTGTGCACTTTTTTGGAGGGCAAAAATGGAATGATTGAAAACCGAAGTCTTAGAATGTTCCAGATATTGCTCTTAACATTCTAGACAGAGGTGTGGAGTCATTGGAAGCTACCTGACAAACGTGCTCCTCTGGCTTGTCACCCGACAGCAAATTAAACATTGGTCATCCATATCCCAACATCAACCTACCCTATTTCCATCCCTGGAGGTGTCAGTGTGAGACGTGTTCTTCCTGAACAGTGTAAATAACTATCCCCCTGGCTCATTTCATCGTCCCTTCCTCTGCCATTGATCCACCATAAAGACAAATCCATTTCTGTCCTGATGGATTCATTAACATTAATGGGGCTATTTTACATTGTTTGCTTTAGTTAACTCACCTTGTCTTTGAGATTCATTGAGATCAATGTGAGTTACATTTATACAACAGTGACGTCCCTGAAATTTCCTCACATAGAATAAAGCAGTGTTTTTGCATGCTCCAAGTGTAACCCAGTTATGCCACAGGACAAAATCCAACAATGTCTATTGAAAAGGCATTTAAATGCCATTAAACGAGACTTGTGCTAAGGTATTTTTTCATTTACTCTCAGTTAGCAAGCTTTATTGTATTACAGCAGTACATCTTATGTTCAATCTGCTAGAGGGCAAGAGGAGTGAATTGACTGGGTCATTTGTTAATGTACATGAAGAAGGAAACTCAGTGGAATGCTGTTGTACTGTACAACACCATATGCCTACAGTAAATATTTAGTACATAAGCTCCTGCACTGGATATAAGGCAGATGGGGTCACCTCAAGGTCATACCATTTACAAGGCCTGCTTGTTGTGGAGAAATAATTTCTCATGTCTCCTGAGCTTACACAGGGTCACACCAGTGCATTGTGCTTAAGCAGGTTCTCGTATTTGAAGGAATGACCTTCATTCAAAGCATGTATTTCAGGAATGGAGTCTCATTCAACTTCAGAGAAAGACATCAGTCAAACTGTGCTTTATCTCTAATAAATAGTTCAACGAAGCCATTGACCCACTGGCTGCATAATCAACAACAGCATGGAACTCAAGATCAATGGTCATTAATGTTATTAAGCGAATACTGCTCGGTTATATCAACACTATATTAGAGGGATGTGTAACCTTTTTGACCTTCTTCTGGCCCTGTATGGAAGCGTATGTATCAATGTGAATAATAAGACCCATAACTGCAAGCAGGATGTGGGCAGGAGAGAGCACTCTCTATCTGAGAATCTGCCGATCTTATGAACATAGAAACCACTCAGAGCTCACATAGCCCACCCCATGTCTTTGTTTGGTACCTCATTGTACACTGCTCCTGCGTTCTATGTTTATGCTATATACTCTCATATCCGCAGGAAGTAGCTCCTATGTTTATGCTATATACTATCATAGTAATGTATGTTTCGTCGACGGGGGGAGGTGAGTGCCTGAACAAATCCGTCCTGCTTGCATCCCCCACCCTCTTAAAGCTTCAAAGCTATGTGGGAAGATGAAATGCAGAGTGGTTTAATCGGCTATAACTCATCCCACTATGAGAAAATTAGGGCCACTTCATGGTCTATGAAAGTGAATGGGATCCAGTAAAGCAATGGATGATAATTGGGCATTCGGAACACAGTGGTCTCCATAGCCAAACTCAAGGACTTAAAAGCCATTATATCTCCTAGTCTATTAGTCCTAGTCTATTATACTCATATTGGGTGGCATGTGCTAAAACATACCTCTTTAAATCCCCAGTGTTTTATACTAAAGCACCAGAAAATCTTTGAAGAGAACATGACTCATTGATAGATTCAACGGAATACATTTTTCATCCAGACATTTAATGCAGTGATTCAACAGCGGGGTTGGCAGAGATTGTAGCGGGTTAGAGTTGAATACCATCTGTTGTATAAGTTCAGTTTGACAAACTACATCGTTGGATAAAATGTTTAACTGTTGGCCTGGCTATGCTTAAAACTCTCGACTCTATCGGGTTCTGTCATCAGTGAATTACAGAAGAACCTTAGGAGGAGAAAGCAATCACTGCCAAGAAATACTGAACATTTTGGAGAATTTCACTTGCAAAGATTCTCGTTTCAATTCACATTTCTCCAATAATTACACAGAACTCAGCCTTTAGAGAGCTGTTCAAGTTATTCATGTTGAAATCTTGTGCAATTTTCTATAAAGCTTCACAATCAAACATATCCCTTTGTCACATATTGTTTTGTGTTTTAGAGCTATCCGCTGTAATATGGTCAGGACTCCTGGACATACATCCCTCTTCCTGCATTATTAAACTATGAATCTCACACCACTGCTGAAACACATCTCAATATCTAGCCGTGCGTCTTCACCATGACAATAAAACATACTCGCTCTCCGAAATACAGAAACCTCCTCAACCCCTATCATCATTGTCATCTACGTAATTCATGTTTTCAATCAGTTTAAAAATGTCTACTAATTTTTAAGAAAAAATCTGGCTTCACATTGGTGACACTAATAATTCTGAGACAGGTATATTATGGTCTCATCTCATTGGAAAAAGAAAAGCCCATCTCAAATGACCTAAAATGTACAGTAACACAGCAGCCAACAATCAATATTGCACCACTGATCCTTCACTCATTTGTGATTGCCTGCTTTCTGGCATTGTTTGTACCATGCTTTGATATCTCCTATATTAAAAAAAAAAAAAGGTTGGATTGAATGGTGCTGATATAGGTTGAAAGACCAGACTCCAGGTTCTGACAGGGCATATGTTTCATTTTGTTCCAGGCTACCCTCGTTACACAGTGATTGGGGACCACAGTACAGGGGAACACCACCTTCGGATCCAACGTGTGGAGCTGATGGATGACGCTGTCTTTGAGTGCCAGGCAATCCAGGCAGCCATGAGGTCCCGCCCTGCCAGACTCACTGTGCTGGGTAAGTGAGGATTAGGTTTACACACAAATGCACACTACACATACATGCATAGACACCATTTGAAGTATGTGCACAGATAAAATGGCAATGGATGCAGGCAGTGACTTAGTAGCCACCTCAAACCAACCACAATGTCATATCTGTAGTGCTCCTCTACTCCCTCAACACTTTCAAAATCTACTAAATCTGTGCACTGAATCAATGATCATGCCAGAAAAGCCACAGCTTTTTATCAGCATAATAGGAACTATCAAGATAATGCTGCAGCTAATGGAAACAGTACAGCATCTCTTAACATTGCCAGTCCCTAATGTTTTTACTTTAATTTCCTTCTACAAACCCAGCCATCTTCATTATTAAGCCTGAGAGGTTACAGATACTTAATTAAACTTTATTGGGTTATCATTCAGTGTTGCCAGTTCTGCCATATTGGGCAGCATTTGTAAAATCACTGCTCACTCTTCTCTATAGCTCTGTAGGCTCTCTCCCACTCTCTCTGCCCTCTACGCTGTATACCCTTCTGCTGTGGAGGATGATGGGTAATATGAAGGGAAGCTGGAGTCAATGATAGAGCCAGAGAACAAGGGAGAAGAACTGAGGGGAGAGGAGGAGGGAAAGTGGGAGGTCCGTGAAGCTGAGTGTCCTCGCCACGAGAGACTGATTCGCTTTATTGATCTCAGCTAATGAAAAGTGAAACTAATGATCTGTAGGGGTGGAGGCAGCCAGAGAAAGGAGAGAGGGAAGACAAATTGAGGACCAACGTCTCTCACTCTGCCGCGCCCCCTGCAAATGGATATTAATTAATAATTATGAGTTCTTTGCAGAGTCAAAGCAGCTACACGCAGATTCCCCTTCCTCCCCTCCCCTTCCCCCAAAGTCAAGTTTATTTCCCTCCAACCCCGCCGTTCACAGCAGCTAAGTCGTTTGATCAAGGCCTCAAGGAGAGGAGACGGGTATGAGACACAAATCATTTAGGATGCATTGACATACCTTCCATTTATTTGTGGTTTCTCTCAGTTGGATTTTATTAATTGACTCTTGATGATAGTGTTGCTTGGGGCTTGCTAAACATTTAAAGTTGAACTAAAGCATCCTTTTCCTTCACAGTACACTACTGGAACAGTTGATACGTTTCTAACCCAGCCCTGTTGAGGTGTAGTCACATTATCTAACAAGGTAAAGCTGGCTACTTAGAGGAAAGAGCTTGCCTGTACAAGCTCCATTAAAATGATTAATCATCAATAAACGAGGGGAGCCAATTGTCTCTATTCCTCTTTGGCTATTTGAGGGTGAAACACGTATCATCCTTTCTCATAAGCCCCGCCATAAGATGTTTGTTTAATCCCCTGCCTAGCTGGCTGACTCCTGAATACATTGCGAAGGAGGGCCCCAAGGCAGGCACACATGCAAGGTAATGGAATAAATATATGCAAACCCCATGTCACTGCAAACTCTAAGCTGTCAATTACCCGCCAGTGGTGACAGAGTGTGTCTATCGACTCAGAAGACAGCGACGGTCCATCACAGAGTGGAACAGTCTCCCTTCTCTCCTACCTGACTGTCAAATAAATCTAAAAACACTCCCCTTCTTTCTCTCTCTCTCTCATCGGCCATATATCTGTCCCAGCCCTACTGTGTTCTATATCAAAGGGAACTGTTTTCTTTATGACTTTGATATTTACAGATAAAAGACGCAGATTTTGAGTGTTTTTTTTTGTCGCTCGATTTTCTCCCATACGAATGGTACTGTGTCAATATGTTCATTTATTATCCTTGAAATACCTAGCATGACTCAATGGGGCAAAAAGTTAAATCCAATTTTGCTTTGCATTTAAGCCAATGAGATACAGTCTCTAACCTGACCCTTCTCCTGTTTCCACATTAGTAAAAAAATGTGTTGGTGAGTTTGGAGTGTCTAATGTGAGTAGAATTTGAAGGCTAAATGTAAGCTTATAAAATAAATTCAGTATGGGGGAAACCCCATAGAAGAATGGAAGGGTCGTCTGATCTAGGGGTTATGGTCTGTGGTTAGTCCTCTGTCTAATTATATCCTCTGCAGCAAGGTAGCAGGCAGCCAAACCTATGCATCAATGTGTTCACCTTGGTCGGGGGTAGGAGCAAAGGAGAGGCCTGGGCTCTCTGGAATAACGTCTCTACCTTTAAACAGACCTGTGAGGCCAGGTAGTCTTTTGTAAGAAAAATGTGCAACATTTACCATTTAGCGATGGAGAAAGAGTTATTGCTGCTGTTTTCAGAGTAGGCCTACATCGAGTGATGAGGTCTGCTGTTGACTCGACTGTGACATTTAGAGAGCTCATTGACATTCATCCACCGACAGGTCATCTAATGAACCTTCAGTCCTCATCAATCGCTTATGTGTTCCTTTATTGTTCCTTCCCGTTCCTCGTTTGTTCTTGCTCGTTAATGCAAGGTCGTAGTCCTGTCTGATTACTACATGTGTTGCCGTCCAAGATGAAAACTATATTAAAGTGATACAAAGTAATGCCACAAGGCCCTAATACATTCATAAGTATTCTCTGGGAAATTATGTTTTGATATTGCTCATTAGGAAATATTTACTTTGCTGCAGATTAATTCCAAAGAAAATACCAGAGCTAGATCTGTCCTCAGTTTTCATTTGCTGTCAAGCTAATTATTAATTAAAGTCACACTGCTATGGGAAGATCACGTTTCCTTAGCATGGAATTAATAAAGGTAAATAGCAGGTCTTAGATCTGTAATGTTCCAGACAGTTTTCTACCCTTGTTTGTCACTTTAGAGAGCGTCCAGAGGCACTCCGATTATTAACTTTTAATTGCAAGAGAGCAAGACTTGAGATCTGATAAAACACTTCCTTCCAAATTGCTAAACATTTCTCTTTGGAGCAGCCAAAGACAAGAAAGGGCAATCAGCTATGTTGAGTTCTGACTTGCCTTTGAAAATATTTTTTTTCAGAGGCAAAAAATGTCATTTTCCATGAAAGCTTGTTGATTATTATTCTACGGCTGGTCCAGCCTTGCACAGTGCCAGGGGTCATGGTGTGCCTCGCAGCATGACGTTGGAAGGAGAAAATCAAGTTATATCTAACTGTGCACAGATAGTTGGCTTCCCAGTGTCCTCCTGTTGCTGCTTGGAGCCCAGCTCTTTTCTTATGTCTAGTTTTTCATCCTGTGGTGAAATGATTGAGTGTCTGTTCAGCGTGACCCTTTGTTATTTTTACCTTAGAATCCACCTCATCATTCTGTAATTTCTTTGTCCTCAGAAAAATGTACTTATCCAGTCATGGGACTGAGCCGGTGACTTATTTGACTTTAACACACAGTGTAGGTCATTCACTAGATTTCTCCAATAGTGTTGGACCAAACAATGCTGCTCTGCACCGCAGGGTCTTCCTAGCATGATATCTTAGTGATGTGTCTCTCTACTGAAGTGCCTCAATATTCAACTTTAAAAAGGTTCAGTCATATGTTTATTCTATTACATTGCAATTTCTATTTTATGAAGGATAACTTTAAAACAGTGATAGACAAAGGAAATAAAAGCTCAACATTTTAATGAAAATGTGTCCTTCAAATGTTTTCTCACTAAAGGAACTGTTTTGAAATCTCGACACTGAACCGAAGGGCAACTTCATGAGGAGCATTGTGCTTTGATAACAAGACACAAACATGAAGGAGTATTTGTCCCCGTGTCTCCTGTAGTTCCATCCACTGAATCCCACTTATGTTTTACTGAATAAAGCATTTCAAAGTAGATGCATTGTATGAAAACAGAAGGGACACAAAGTGAATGCCTACTGAAGAAGCACAAGGGCGAGAATGCACGTTGATTGGCTTCCAGTAGCAGTCACGACGATAGCAGTATTTCTATTGCCACCACTTTTACCTCTCCAACTAATTCATGAAACTGTTTTTACTCCCTGCTCTCTCTTTCTCCCTTTCTCTATATCTCTGAATGATGCTACAGGACTGTGCATGACAAAATTGCAAAGTCTTGAAAGGAAATGTTGAAACACCTCATTTATCAGTTTAAGTGTACTAGTGTTCTGTATGTAACTAATTTATCTCTCACAAAAGTCAATTTGGCTCTAGCCAAGCATCGTCGCTCAAGTAGGGCCAGATAAGAACCCTTGATCAGCAGTCATTTTGTTAGAAATATGTCTCTACCATTTACATTATTCTGCTCACACTACCCTGATTTGCATTAAAGTACATTACTGACTTGTCTGAGATCTAAGACAAAGTTAGACCATCTATAATATCAATTACTCTATGTTAATACCAACAGATTGCAGGTAGGGTATGTTTTGGGGTTTGAGTGAGTTTTAATAGGCAAGGGTACTTTTTCAAACACAAACACAGCTGTGTTTTTGAAATATTTTAAATTACATATATGTTCAGTAATAAATTATCGTAACGAAAATGATTATTGACTGAAACAAATCTAGAACTGGAGGAGGTGAGCGATTGATTGACACACTGCAAAGAACAAAGCATTTCCATAACATTTAATACGGGCCTGCTTTTACATTTCATGCAAAATGACAGCAACATAGCTACTCACAAATAAACACACACACACACAAACACACACAAACACGTTAGTGCCCTCTCAATCTGTGAAGAGCAGCTTTGGCGCTGCAAATCGCTGCTCTGTGCCGAAGCTGTCTCTGCACGCTGCTGACAAATCTGGCATCTCACCACTCCTCCCATGTCTCCAGAAAACCTCCCCATCCCTCTCTTCACTCTCCCTGTGTGGGTCAGCACCCACACACGCACGCTCACAAACACACGCACGCACACACGCTCGCACACACACACACACAAACACACACACACAGTCAAACCTTGACTCACATTAATCCCTGATCATCTGTCGTCTCATAAGGATAGGGTCCACTTTGATACTTTGGATAGGCATTATTCATGCACACATCTTAAAATAAAAAAAGAAAGTAAAACTAACACAGATGGTATTACCAGAGAGGGAGAGATAGAGACAGTCTGTGTGAGCCAGAATCTTGTGGCCTCCAAACAGGTGTACGGTGACAGCAATTGAATAGGCCTGTGTTTTGGGCCAGTGAGCCACATATGTCTCTTGTCTTCCACCTGCGATGGATAGTTCTTTTCGCCCTTCTCTTTTGTGATATATCGATCACAACCTCTGCAAGCTGCCACGGCGCCGTCACATTGGGGTGACAGGCTGCTGGCGCAAGCATTCCACCAAAACCGACCAGGCAAGCCAACCCATTTTTGTTCCAGACACCTCGGCAGAAGCACAGCACTGTGCACGCTGCATTTCCAGTACCCCCTTCCTTTCCCATTCCCCCATCTCAAAGCTCCTTCTGAGGTTACCCCTCTCATTCACTCACCTCCAAATTGCCTTGTCAACCAAATCTCCTGCTCCTGGATGGCTGTGTATAGGACTACATGCTGCATGGAGAATGTTTCCCAGCCTGGGTCTGGCTGTTTATGACTCAGATTGTCCACCATCAGCAGAGCCCCAATGGTAATAGACTGGCGCCATCAAGGTGTTTTCTCAGACCAGGCTAATCCCAGAGGTTCTGAGGTATTGAAATGTCTTTCAGGACACAGGGCAGGTTTATACGCAAGGTTTATTCAGACAAGCCCTGATCATGACAGACTTACTGGCCCACACTGTTTTCTTAATTACAAATCCATACTGTATGCCTCAGTCTCATTTATAGATATTTTTGATTATACACTAAAAGTAAATGATCTCACTAAAACACAATCAATCGGACCTGACTTCCTCTCCCGAGCCTGCTCTGAGTTTTGCGGTAAAACATGGCTCTGAGCTCTGGATTGGGCAAAAACATGAAACAACCCCTGGTGTTATCTCTCTCAGGAAGGGGCGATGCAATTCCATTAAACTCCAGTGCTCCTTTAATGAACTTCAATGGAATCTCTTATCTGAGGCGGAGGGCTGGGCTAATGTAAGACTGTGTGCCCCCTCAAAACACATCTAATAGTCTCACTCCCTGAAAAATGTTGCTTGGAGCTTAAATATGTGGAATTAAATGGTACACGTCTGATGGCCACGAAAAAGTGACAGACAGGCACACAATAACCCTCCAGATAATCATTAAAGGTGAGAAAAAGTAATAGCAAAGTACATTTAGAGGTAAAATGTTAATACATGCTTGACATCCCTCCTCGTGAGCAGGGAGGAAAAACAGGGAAACTAGCAGTATGAGACAAGTAAGACAAGAACACATACTACATAACTAATCTTCTCTTGGTTGATCTACTCCTTTAAAGAAAACTCACAGAATATCTCTTCCACTCCCTATCTCAGACAACAAGAGGATGTTTTTTGCTCTCCAACCTAGTTGAGAAACTATTGAACAGGGTGTGTGTTTGTATGTGTGTGGAAGTGTGTGGTGTGATTTTGCATTATACTCTCCCAGAGAAAAGTGGGGAAAGAGAAAGGATTTCAACGAGCCAGCTGGTAATTAAAGAGGACCGATCAATCCGAGCCGCTGACCGGCTCGTGAGAAATCCATCGCGGGGCCACAGTAAAGGGCTAATTTGGAACCATTAGGGGCTGCCGAGTTTGCAAGCAGGCCTGTAATGATGATGACTGGTAGGGTTCGAGGCCTTTGTGCGGCTGTCAGACCGGCCTGCAAGAGGGATGGTGGTGGAGAGATGACTTAACAGAAGCCCTGTATGGAGAGGGTGAGAGAGACAGGGGACTGGAGTAACACCTCCTTTTACAACTGTCCTGGGAGTTACACTGTGACTCAGAATAGGCTACTCTTTAATGTTGCTTCATTGTCCACTGTAGAAAGTCCACTGTGAAATGTACAGTCATATATAAATGGAATGTGATGTACATAGGTTGAGGTAAACTACCTGCCTATTGTTTGTTCAGGCAGTACTTACAGTACGAGTGAGTGAGCCTTTTGTTTTGTGAGGGGATTGCCCCTGCGTCCCTAAATGGGGAACACACAGTGGAAGATTGAGGTGTGCAGATGGAGAGCATGCCACCTGTGCCAATCAGTTAGCAAAGAGATGACACTGGTTCTCATTCTACTCAGAGATCCTCTGTGTCATCCTTGTGACAGACATCAGACACATGGTGGAAATGAAAAAAGGCCTGTCGGAGGCAGCCAAGCGTGTCTTTCTCCTCTTTGTCTGTTTTCCATCCAGCCTTGACACAACACCGCCTGTCTCCCAGAGCAGAGCACACGACTCAAAAGCGTAACGACAATCTGTGTGCGCTGCCGTGGACCTCTGCGTTTGGAGTTTTCCATGCATTAAATGTTAACCTTCACTACAGCGGCACTTAGATCCTCTCTGATGGAAACCTTATGGATGGTTAAAGGCTAAACTATTATCAGTTTTACAGGCCAAGATGGGTCAATAATGTCTCTAGGAGATGGGTTGGAAATAGCCTTTAAACAATTACACTCTCACATTCTGCATCGCACCACTTCCTGGCCGTACTGTACCTACTGGGCACAGACATCAATTCAATGTCTATTCCACATTGGACCAACATAATTGAATTGAAATGACGTGGAAACAACGTTGATTCAACCAGTGTGCGCCAAGTGGGTATGTGGTTTCTGTAAGCCTTGAGCTGTCATGTTCTACGGTAGAATGTCAACACATTTAGCTTATATTAGTTCACAGCCATTGCTCTTCCTTAATGTCCTGGTATTGTGACTGGAGTGGTGACAGTCAATACCAGTCTGAATCCACAACCCACTTACTCCATCTTTAATATGCATGTCTGCGCTGTCGTCAGTCACATAGTGTTAGGCTCTCAGCGAACTCCAAATGAAGCAGTTTTTCCTCTCAATTGGCCCTTCAGGAGATGGGAGCCTTGCATACCTCAAACAACTTGACAGTTAATTAATGTTTCAGGAGCATTGAGTGAGCACTGACAGCAAGCCAATAACACTGGATGTCTAGAAGCTACTATCATCTCTCCATCTCTGTTCCTCACTATTATTCATATTTTCATAAACAAATTTGATGGTTGGTTGGCCAGTATGCAAGCTGGTCAGACAGGGCTTCTCTAATTCTGGTGACAAAAGAGGATAAAGCTTTTTTCCAATCTTACACCACAATATTACCATACCACAATGTATGTCCATTGGTTCAGATACGCAAATATCTTTGTCTTCTAAATAAGACCCAGCATTTGTATATTCCACAAACTCGTGTAACTTTGCATCATGGAGAACACCAGGTCAAAAAGTCATGGAATAACTGCAAAATGTTCTGTACAAATAAAAGGTTGCACACTATATCACTGTTGCCAGAGGCATTTGAAGAGGCAGGAATGTGTCAATGGTTCTGGTCTAGAAACAGGTTAGAGATTTTCCTGGGATTTGAGTCACAAGGTTCCACAAGTCCGGACTCAACTGGCGAAGCAGAAAAGCAGCCCATTTCCCCAGTGCTCCCCTGTTGCACAATCTCAAACTTTGTCAAATCAATTCAAAAGTTATTTGTCACGTGCGCTGAATACAACAGGTGTACCCCTTACAGTGAAATGCTTACTTACAGGCTCTAACCAATAGTGCAAAAAAAAGGTATTAGGTGGACAATAGGTAGGTAAAGAAATAAAACAAGAGTAAAAAGACAGGCTATATACAGTAGCGAGGCTATAAAAGTAGCGAGGCTACATACAGACACCGGTTAGTCAGGCTGATTGAGGTAGTATGTACATGTAGATATGGTTAAAGTGACTATGCATATATGATAAACAGAGAGTAGCATCAGAGTAAAAGAGGGTTTGGCGGGTGGTGGGAGGGACACAATGCAGATAGCCTGGTTAGCCACTGTGCGGGAGCACTGGTTGGTCGGCCCAATTGAAGTAGAATGTACATGAATGTATAGTTAAAGTGACTATGCATATATGATAAACAGAGTAGAGCAGCAGTGTAAAAAGAGGGGTTGGGGGGCACACAATGCAAATAGTCTGGGTAGCCATTTGATTACCTGTTCAGGTGTCTTATGGCTTGGGGGTAAAAACTGTTGAGAAGCCTTTTTGTCCTAGACTTGACACTCCGGTACCGCTTGCCATGCTGTAGTAGAGAGAACAGTCTATGACTGGGGTGGCTGGGTCTTTTACAATTTTTAGGGCCTTCCTCTGACACCACCTGGTGTAGAGGTCCTGGATGGAAGGCAGCTTAGCCCCAGTGATGTACTGGGCCGTACGTACTACCCTCTGTAGTGCCTTGCGGTCAGAGGACGATCAGTTGCCGTACCAGGCAGTGATGCTCTCAATGTTGCAGCTGTAGAACCTTTTGAGGATCTCAGGACCCATGCCAAATATTTGTAGTTTCCTGAGGGGAAAGGACTTTGTCGTGCCCTCTTCACAACTGTCTTGGTGTGTTTGGACCATTCTAGTTTCTTGTTGATGTGGACACCACGAACTTGAAGCTCTCAACCTGCTCTACTACAGCCCCGTCGATAAGAATGGGGGCTTTCTCGGTCCTCCTTTCCTTGTAGTCCATAATAATCTCCTTAGTCTTGGTTACATTGAGGGATAGGTTGTTTTTCTGGCACCACCCAGCCAGGTCTCTGACCTATAGGCTGTCTCGTCGTTGTCGGTGATCAGGCCTACCACTGTTGTGTCATCTGCAAACTTAATGATGGTGTTGGAGTCGTGCCTGGCCATGCAGTACAGGAGGTGAGTACAGGAGGAGACTGAGCACGCACCCCTGGGGAGCTCCAGTGTTGAGGATCAGCGTAGCAGATGTGTTGCTACCTACCCTCACCACCTGGGGGCAGTCTGTCAGGAAGTCTAGGAACCAGTCACAGAGGGATGTGTTTAGTCCCAGGATCATTAGCTTAGTGATTAGCTTTGAGGGTACTATGGTGTTGAACGCTGTGCTGTTGTCAATGAATAGCATTCTCACATAAGTGTTCCTTTTGTCCAGGTGGGAAAGGGCAGTGTGGAGTGTTGGTATTACAGACTTAATCAGGGACATGTTGAAAATGTCAGTGAAGACACCTGCCAGTTGGTCAGCACATGCTCGGAGCACGTGTCCTGGTTATCCTTCTGGCCACGCAGCCTTGTGTATCTTGACCTGTTTAAAGGTCTTACTCACGTCGGCTACGGAGAGCATGATCACACAGTCACCTTGAACAGTTGATGCTCTCATGCATGCCTCAGTGTTGCTTGCCTCGAAGAGAGCATAGAAGTGATTTAGCTCGTCTGATAGGCTCGTGTCCACAGGTCTGCTATGACTCCCATAGGATGTTAACTAGGCAGTGCTCATTGTTTCTGAGGAATGGTTGAAAGTGTAGATCCTGCTGAAAGTGGATTGTTTAGTACTGTAAAGCTCAAACATGAATGGAAGACCAACCATTAAAGTGATATCTGGAACGTTAGTATAATTTCAGCCAGTAGTTTTGAAAGTGGTGCTGGAGGCAAAACAGGTCCCTGTTTTTTGTACACTATAGTACGTCATCCAATTGTGTACTACATCTATTCCATATGATATATTTCGTCATACATTTTTTTTAAATACAATGTTATTTATTTCGCAATTTCGCATATGTTTCGTATACAAATCGTACAATATGTTACAAATGTGTTGTTCCTAAGATCCTGGGCTGCATCTGTAACCCCCTAAGGTCCACACCCCAGCAGGAATTGAATTAGCATAATAAAGAAATCCTCACAAATATCTGTCAGTTTAAGCTAGAAATATCTGTTTTTTAGCATTCAATGCGTCTCAATCCACCACATCCACCTACAGTATATGGAGACTGTTTAGTGACAAAAATAAGGGCTTGAATACATATTTAAAATAAAAAAAATCTTGATCTTTCTTATATCTCTCAGATAATATTCTGCATGAATCTGCTGGGAGCTAACCAACCATGTTCAATGTTAGCTAGCTAACATTAGGCTCTAACTAGCCAAGCAAACGGTTCTGGGATACAAATAATAATGTTATACACTTTACGTTAGCTAGGGAGCCAGCCAGCTAACGTTAGCTAGCAAGCTAACAGTACATTTTAGCTTGAAATGAAACCACTTTCTGTCAAAACTTTAAACGTGTCATATCTGAAAAAGTCTAGCGTTAGCTAGGTACAATCTTACCCGTATACATCATGGATGATGGACGAGTCTCCATGTCACAGATGCCATGTCACGGTTGCCTTTAGTTTGAAGATGTAATCCGGAGACATGTGTTTTCTCCATCTCTTTAGCGATCATACTCCAATTCCACTGATTTCAAATCTCGATCCTCCAGAAAGTGGAGAGCAACACTTATGCAGCTCAATACATTTTTTAAAGCCACGTCGACAGGATTACCAACACAGACTTACCAGCTCAAATAGACAGAAGCCTTCAATTTGGCCGACCAATCTGAACTCCTCTCTCGGCATGTCCATCCCATCCATTATCTCAGCCAATCATGGCTAGTGGAAAGGTTGCTGACTTTTTCTATGACTTAACCAACAAGGCTTGTAATTTAACAATTTTATTCGTATTTACAGATGGCATACAAGTTTGTTATTAAGGCACATGAAAGTGCACATGTTTCAGAAGACATTTCTGCCAAAAAAACACATTTAGATTTTAAACAATTATAATAAACGTTATAGTGGCTCTTTTGTGAAGTCGTGACTTGTGACATATGCCTAGTGTATGTCTAAGGTTTTAGACCGATCCAATGAACCTTTGTATTTCAGTTCATTTAAAAAAAAATAAAGACTGCCCAAATGTGCCTAATTTGTTTAGTAATAACTTTTCATGTTCAAAATTGTGCACTCTTCCTTTACTGTAATAGCTACTGTAAATTGGACAGTGCAGTTAGAATGTAATATTTCTGACATTATCAGATGTCTATGTCCTTGGAAATGTTATTGTTACTTTCAACCTCATGCTAATTGTATTAGCCTACATTAGCTCAACCGTCCCGTGGAAGGGACACCGATCCCGTAGAAGTTCCATGTAGCTTAGTAGAACCCCCATTATCCATAAAATCATTCAGCAGTGTAACACACTATCCATAGTTCCCCCTTTTTCATACCAACCCTTAGCTGTTTGACAGAAGACCCCCGCCACCCTCTCTCTCCGACCCTCTCACTCTTGCAGGCGAATATGCCAGCTGCTAGTAGCCTTTGATTTCATCATGCCCCAGATCTGCACTGTAATGAGTGTGCAGGCCAATCAATAATTCACTGGAGTTGAATAAAAAGTGGGTGATCAGCATGTGTGTAGAAAGCAGAATGTAATCAGTGCCAATCAGGGGCCTGCATTCTGCATCCACCACGATCTTCCTCTATCTGTCTTTTTTCCAGTGAATGACGACTGAATGCCATTCCCTGGCAGACTGTCAATTCTATTCAAAGTTTTGATTGCCCCAATTGCCTCCATGTATGGACATGTGAAAGTCATGATTAAATTGCAGCAGTGTCTGTATCATCCATTCACATTGTCAGTAACAGCACAAAGCTGAACTGTGCTTTGGATTTCTGAGGCAGCTTATTCTCATTCCATTGTTGCTTGCAAGCCACACGTATGACGTGACCAACATCTGCCCAATGTTCCTCTGACATCGCTGCATCAGTGAACATGGACACAAGATATTTCAATTTCACAGGAGAGAAAAGGAAGACAAAACTGAAACCACTCACCTCGCCTGTCTCTCACAAAGCTGTATTGTATTTGAAGAAATATCTCTGTTCTTGCCTCGTACAGGTATTATTTAAAAATAGCAAACAGGCAGTTTTACACATAGTCACACAGCTGCAGACCTCACCTTTTATGAACCTTCTTATGTCCAAGACATGTCTTCTATCAATCCAATGGATGAGTCTGATGCTTGACCAATACCTTTATCAGTGAACATATGACACGCTGACCTGAAAACAACAGTTGTTGTTGTATACAAGTATATGTCATTACATGTTTACATCATAGCTAGAACACAATGCTTTTCTGTTTTCCCTCCAGTGCCTCCTGAAGACCCAGTGATCAGTGGTGGTCCGGTGGTGAGCCTGAGAGCAGGAGATCCCCTAAACCTGACCTGCCACGCTGACAACGCCAAGCCAGCCGCATCAATCATCTGGATCCGCAATGGAGAGGTTCTCAATGGAGCCATGTACTCCAAGGTAAGCATCGAGGTGTGTAATACACAGTTTGTTTTTTAAGGTTGGAGGGAGGGTTGGGGTTTTTGAGGGTGAAGTGGTTAGACAGTTACCCATTCCTATAGATAGAAAGCAAAAGCCCTCATTCATTATTACCGGCAAAGTGAACCAAACACTATTTTCTTCCACGTAATAAGTTATGTCACTCATCAAATTCCAGTTGACAATCCTTTCCTTGAAGTTTGTTGTGAATAGCCACTAAGGGCTCCTGACTGGCGCAGTGGTCTAAGACACTGCATCTCAGTGCAAGAGGCATCACTGCAATACCTGGTTCAATTCCAAACTGCTTCACATCAGGCTGTGATTGGGAGTCACATATGTACAATTTTCCCAGTGTTGTCTGTGTTTGGCTGGGTTTGGTCATCATTGTAAATAAGAATGTGTTCTTAACTGAGTTGCCTAGTAAAATAAAAAGCCCTAGCCATCTGTGATGGGTGATTACTTGTGCCATCTGTAAACTGTCTCAGCATTCAGCCAAGTTTGATTGGAATAAAATATCCTGAAAATCCAAGGTCTTCCCTGGGATATCTAAAGGATGTTTGTCCTCTTCGCCCACCTAATGCTTCTACTCAATCAAGCAGATGGTGGACGATAAGAATGGAAGTTGCTGACTCTCAAGCATCTTCGCTGTCTCCTAGGTGCCCTGCTTCTCTCTTTTCAGTGTCAGGATCCATAAAGAGATCCGTTCAGTCCCTTTTCTGTTGAAGAAGCCATCGCTGATCCCTGCCAACCAACCCTAGCCTTCAACTCAACCATCATTCCACCACACGTAATGCCACACAACACTGCCTTCGGACCTCTCTGGCACTTCAATGACACGAACTCGCAGGCTAAACTTGTAATGAACCCCACTGTGTGAGTCTCCATATAAACGAGGAGCGTGAGCGGGCACCAACTCTCTCTCCGCTGTCTCATCCCATTATCAACTTTTTCCAAAGAGCAGATAAATTCTATTGATTGGGCTGGGATACGGCACAAGCAATTTGAATAAAACGATTGCCGGAGGTGGCGTTTGCTAATAGTAGGGGGATAGCGTGCTTCCTGCCTGCACTTCCTCTTTCTGAAACAGCAGCAGCAGTGATGTGGGGACATTGTCGCCCAGCTGATGGATGGCAGCAGCAGCTGAGCCATGCAGTCTCTAGACACAGCCCTCCTTCATATCACTACCATTAAAAAGAAATGTGTTCAATTAGAAGCGGATGATTGTCTCCTGAAAAATTGAGCTTTTGAGAGGATAATTGGCCGTCCTGTCTCGCCCCACGCCTCGCTCCACACCCCACAGATGATGGGAGGTAATGTGGCCAGATGTGCCAGAGTGAGATGGGAGTTTCCTGATGATGGCTTCCCAGGATGGCTTTGACCCCCATAGATCCCTCAATATCCAAATGTATCAATTACCTTTCATTAAGGTGTTACTTTGTGGTAGGTTATTTGACTTGATATGATCAAGCAGTTGTTAAAAATATCTGGTTATACTGCATGTGCAGGCAAGTCAGTTAAGAACAAATTCTTATTTACAATGACGGCCTGGGAACAGTGCCTGTTCAGGGGCAGAATGACAGATTTGTACCTTGTCAGCTGGGGGGTTTTGAACTCACAACCTTCCGGTTACTAGTCCAACGCTCTAACCACTAGGCTACCCTGCCGCCCGAGATGAGGGAATCTATTGCTCTGTGAAACATTCAAATGCATGACACAAAAAAGGAAGTTCTGCTTATCGTTCCTCTCTTCCTCTACAGATAAGTTTCCCTGCTCATTCCTCCCCTACTCCCCCACAAACCTTCAAAGACGCTTCTTTATCTGTCGTTCAATTTCATTATTTTCCTCCCAACCTTCATCTCAGCAAAGTTTTCTGTATAATTAGAGAGATTTCCTTTTAAAAGGTAATGCTCACCACCATGTGAGGCGGGGGGGAAATCATCCCGGGGAAAAGAAGCTGATTAACTTTAGAGAGTGTATTATACATGTCACATTTTTCACATTCAAGAGACAGAGTTCTCAGTAGTTGATCTGCATATTAATCTATAATACCCCTTATTTTTTCCAGTATTTCTATATTACTCGCTACATTTAACCTGTTTCAAATCATTAAAAAACGATCAGTCTCTCTCTCTCTTCCATTGTTTTTCTCTCTTATCAATGTAATTAACCTCACTAGCTTTGTGCAAGATACATTTAAACTAGGCCTTAGGTGCACTAAAAGAGTAATATAATTAATATTGTTAAACAGAATTGTAGAAAATATCTGTCTTTCAGGTAGTAGGATTAGATAAGTTAATCAAATAAGACCTCTTTAATCCCATGACCAGAACAATTATGTACATATATTATGTTCTCTTTTGTAGAAATAGGTAGTACAAAGCTTATGCAAAATATCTTACTCCTAAGTTAAATTAATATTGAGATTTGAAATGAGCTTCTGGTGTGGTCTGCAATTAAACAAATGCTGATTTAATTTAACCTGGAGCTACTTTTCAAGTTTGGACATATCAAAGGCTCGTTAGATTATCATCAGAATATTAATGTCAGCCAAATTATTAGACATCCCTCTGAGCCTCCCTTCATATTCCCTTTCACTGGGATTCTAACCTAAACTAATCAGGAAATTTCAGACATGCCTGCAAGGTGAAAACTGTCCATCTTTTATTTGTATAAGCCTTCCTGTTAATTGTAATAAACAGAAAACCAATTAGTGTAAAGGTTAGGTAAAACAATATACAGCTTGTCAGAATTTGATTATTTACTACAAAACTTGCAGGTATTCCTGAAAAATCAAAAAAGCTCCATATTTATTAGTAGAAATGTAACCAGCATTATCACTATACTATAGGTGTCACGTTCTGACCATAGTTCTGTTATTTTATTCTTTGTTTTAGTATGGTCAGGGCGTGAGTTGGGGTGGGCAGTCTGTTTGTCTTTCTATGTTGGTTTTTGTGTTCGGCCTAGTATGGTTCTCAATCAGAGGCAGGTGTCGTTAGTTGTCTCTGATTGAGAATCATACTTAGGTAGCCTGGGTTTCACGTTTGGTTTGTGGGTGTTTGTTTCCGTGTGAGTGTTTTGGGCCACATGGTACTGTTTTGGTTTTGTTCACATCGTTTATTGTTTTGTATTTCAGTGTTCAGTTTGTTTTGAGTAAATCATCATGAACACTCATCCGATCCTTCTTCCACCCCTGAATGCCGTTACAATTGGTTCTCCCATATTCACTCAATATGACCTTCTACTGTCTCTGCCCCCTTATCCCATATCTTAAAGAGCAACTTTCACTTTCTCATTCTCCATTTTTCAGTTACTTTTTTAACTTGGGAAAGGTATTCTCCTCACATGCTCCAGGCAGTGATATGAGAAATCATCCATTTGTAATTCGGTCTATTTTAAAACAGCTAGTGCTTGGGTGTTGAGTTCTAAACTGTAGCTGGGCCTGTACAAGATGAATGACTTCAGACAGGTCCAGAGCTATGAGAGAAACAATCGTGATGGTGTCAGAAAGAATATTACATTGACACATCCCACTGTTGACAGATAATATGTTCTGCTTTAGGGGTGAGTGCCAGGCCTTTTGTAGCCTGGTTAGATCTGAGACACTCTTCACAAAGGCATTTTGTTTTAATGCAAATGCAGAAGAACAATATATGTACGGTATCTTTACGCTATTTTGCGTATTCCTTACATACATATTATTTCACTCCAAGACAATAGTATTTTTTCTTGGCTAGGTACAGGTAACACTTGAGTAAATGAGGGATACAAATTCTATTGAAAGCAGGTGCTTCCACACAGGTGTAGTTCCTGAGTTAATTAAGCAATTAACATCCCATCATGCTTAGGGCCATGTATAAAAATGCTGGGCAGTCCGTTATTTCGGCCATTATGGCTATGCTCCCATAGGATGACAATGCCCCCGTCGACAGGGTGGAGAATTATTAGTTTGATGAGCATGAAAATGATGTAAACCATATGCTATGGAAATCTCAGTCACCAGATCGCAACCCACTTATTTGAGATTCTGGAGCAGAGCCCGAGACGGTGTTTTTCACCACCATCAACAAAACACCAAATAATGGAATGTCTTGTAGAATAATGGTGTTGTATCCCTCCAATAGAGTTCCGGACGCTTGTAGAATCCATGCCAAGGTGCAAGGAAGCTGTTCTGGCTCGTGGTGGCCCAATGCCCATTTAAGACATTTTGGTAGTTTCCTGTATTTCTTAAGAAGACTTATGAAGATGGTGAAAAGGCATACATATACTGTATGTAAAAACCTCCAAACTAATATAATGCTAGGTTCCTTAACACTTTAATATGCAGTCAGTGTGTGGCATATCTAGCTGGGTTTCTGCTATTATGCGGCAACCTGTCAAATAACTTTCATTGTGACATGCCTTAATATCTAAGGATTATTGCTGTTAAATATATATATTGTCACTTTTGGCGAACTTACAGAGATTATTATATACACGGACTTGTGGAGAGCCACAAGGGAAGCTGTCAACTTTCCTCCCACGTGAGTCATAACCTTGGTTTGAAAAGTACATAAAGTACATCCTCAAAGGAAGTTCTCATCAGAGCTCCTCATAGTGCTGCTGTAAATAAAGGGTTTCATCACAACCTATTTGTTTGTGAATTGAGTAATTAAATTGTGAATAAACTGTAGAAAAATTGCAGAGGAGCATTTTGTTTTGCGGTTATAGTGGGACACACACACACACACACACACACACACACACACACACACACACACACACACACACACACACACACACACACACAGCATCAAAGGAGTTTATATAATGAAGAGCAACATGTCCTAACTTGGCCTTTGCCTGAACATGTCCTCTATAGCTGGACCTCTATAAGTGAAAATAAAACCGATTTCTTTGCTCATATCATGGTGTGGAACCGGCAGAGCCAAGAGAATAATATGATATTGGAAGAGATTCTACTGTGAATCCCAGTAGTTTATTTGTAAAGCTAACCCAGGGGTCGTGTAGTGGACAGTATCTTTGTATAGAGCACCAACAGAGTATTATTTGAAGCAGTATCAGTCTTGGCTTTGTGGTTGGCCACACAGTGCCCCTGGCGTGGCCAATTTGTTCTGGTGGGTGAGCGTGCACTGTGGCATGGTGGTTATAGGGTACCCACAGTCCTCCCTGAGCACCAGGCAAGGCAGAATTGTACCGGGCAGCCAGATGGCTCTCACAATGCGAGTAGGGCTGCAGCTCAGAGGATGAGCACTGAAAAGAAGATTGATTTCCTTTGTGGTGTATGACAAGCCATGCGCCAGAGCACAACTCTCCAGTCATACAAAAGAGGGTCAAAAACAGATTTCTTTTCTCGGATCAATCAGCCTTCGAGCAAGACTACAGGCTTGAGCTTGCCAGGGGTTTACTTGTCTGTGTTGTCCACAGGGGCATCCAGGGCATTCAGGTGAATTGCTGCATTTGCGTACCAGGCCTTGAGTTTAGATTTATGGTGTTATTCAGAATGTTCCACTCTCTCCACTACCACGTCATCGGTGAACTCTAAACTCTTTCCTTTTCTCTTTTCCTCTCAGACACTGCTTCGTGATGGAAGGAGGGAGAGTACGGTTAGCACCCTCTACCTGTCTGCATCCAACATCGAGACAGGCCAGCAGATCATCTGTCGAGCATCTAACAAGGCTGTGCCCAACGGCAAAGAGACCAGCGTCAACATCGACATCCAGCGTGAGTTTCCCCTCCTCTAAAGACCTATAACCTGGTCCCTGACAAAACGTTAGTGTGCCCCAGGGTATTTCCCACCACAGAATCAGCCCCTGAATCGATGGATAATATGTTTCTCTATGTTTACCATTTCTACTTGAAAGAGGTATTTTGAGCACAAAGAGGCCATTTTTACAGTTGCAGTTATAAACATCTAGATTCATTGGAATAAGCTCTGATGCATATGCTTAATTGGTTTTGGGTTTGCATTTGTTGTGTAGCTTGGTATGAGATCAGCTTGTTGTTTCCAGCGATGAAATATCACTAGACCCGTCTGTCTTAAGTGAATGGGATTTTTTCTTTGCTCCAACAATCTTTCCGCGGCATTGTGCACATATCCCTGGCTCTTTTATTTCCTCTCCTATGCTATAAATCTTTATGAGAGCATGCACAATTCCTCTCCAAAATAGGAAAAGTAAGCCCAGCGTGTAAAACACATTGAGCTTCAATTGTCAGAGAATCTTTTTCGATCAAGAACTATTCACAGTACGAGTTTGATTCTGAACAAAGGGATTTCGCATCAGCCCCCTTCAACACCATTAAGTAAGACTAATAAAGCAGAAAATGCTATTTAGAGATCCATTACAAGTGACGGCTCCATTCTTTTCATTATGTATGCCACGAGAGGCGCATTCCGGCTCAATGCCAGCATGCAGGCGAATGGAGGCGCCGGTATACAAATGATTAACAGTTGTTGGTGTTTGCATCCCTCGCAGTTTGTTCTAATGTTTTTGTCATGCAAAGTGAGAGGAAGTGTGGTGTGATTGCGTGAAACGGAGAGTAGTGAGGAGCTGTGTTACGATGTCTCTTCCCTCCACGCTCCAAATGGGGTTCCTGAGGTCTTGACACAAGGCTTAACAATGGGAAGAGTAGTTGCTAACAAATAATCCCGGAAAATGATCTTTGCAACTTGCAAAACTGGGGCTTCGACTACAGCTTTTCACAGGGTGAAGAACAAATGAGTGTGAGCAAGAGGAAAATGACTAGCGTCATGTTGCGTCCCACTCACCTTTTGTGTTACCCCAGGCCTCTCACTCACCTTCTGCCACTCTTCACCTCCACCTCCACTCTTGGCATGTGGACAGGTAGCGAGGCTGGTGTTCCTCACCTCTGTCTCCGGTGCTCACGCTGAGATCCACACTAATTAAGCCGCACAATAAATAAAAGGCACTTTAATTTATGTTTGAGTCATTGGTGCAATTTAATAACTTCCGATGCTGACTCATTTGATTATTGGGTTCATGCCTCGGCGACTGGATATGAAACGCTCAAAATACACTGTTGAAAATATCATTCAGAGGAAAATGAGAACGATGAATACAAAGCTTGTGTGCAATGAAATACATATTAGGAGGTGGATGGTGAAAGTTTAAACACTTGCTAGAGCTAATAGAATTAGATTCCAATGAGCATTTATAGACAGCCTGAAGACCACTTGAGTGTGAATACAGACAAATACTTTTCTAATAGAGGAAGTGTGCAAAGAGAGTTATCCATCACGTTTTCAATTGCTACAATAGAAAACGGGTGTTGAATGAATAAATGATGGAGCGATTGGCTAGGGAGAGAGAGGTAGACATGCAACCTCTTTCCCCCCAAACCTCCCGTTGACAGAGTAGTCACCACAGAGTTCCTGTTCACCTCTCTACAGGGGTGCAGTGTGTAGGACAGGGGGCAGTAAATATTGATGAGAGACAGCTGTCTGCTCACAGGACAGGGAGGTATCCGGGGGAGTGAAATAGTGCAGAAAGGACCTAAATAAATAACTTTCACACCGAAATAGACACACAGAAATGTAAGACTAAGTCAAGCCATTTTGCAGGAGGATGCAAATTCCAAATAATTATTTATTGGCCCCCACCCACTACCACCAGATCAAGGCTAAGCTAAGATAATACATGACCATGTTCCCTTCAACTCTTGAGGGTTGCTTTAAACTCTCCTCAAAGCAAATATTCCATTGGACCACACACAACATTCAGGCCTGAATGGTTAACTTAATATTACAATTGCTGTGTTACCGAAACAAACTCAAGATGAAAAGTGTGGAATAACGTACATTACAGCCATTTGTGTAGTCCATGTCAAGTACTAAGAAAAAAATCTATGCTTGTTGCCTTTGTGTGTTGTATCTCATATGTTATGACTGGTGAACAAGTGTTCCCAGGTCCCTCCAACAAAGGCTGGCAGGATCGATGCCAGTTCAAGGGGAATGAAGGCTATTAGTCCTGCCTAGGCTTTCATGAAGGCTAGATACAGTACATAGTCTTTGAGGTGCTGGTGAAGCAACTACACATCCACACACCATGTCCTATTTTAGTTAGTCTGCTCCCCCTGCATGGAATTCTCTCTGGAACGCTGAGTATTTATCAAATCAAATCAAATTGTATTGGTCACATACACATGGTTAGTAGATGTTACTGCAAGTGTAGTGAAATGCTTGTGCTTCTAGTTACGACAGTGCAGCAATAACTAACATGTAGTCTAACAATTCCACAACAACTACCAAATACACATAAATCTAATTTAGGTTGTGCTTTTGATTTATTTATCTATTTCAATGGAGGCCAGTTACAATGGGAGAGGAGAAGAGAGGATCATGGTGGAGAGGTTTGATAGTGATCTTCTGTCACAGATACAGAGTCATTTTTACGGTCATGAAGGCATGTGTCTGTGTGTGTGTTTCAGAGACGGGAAATAAACAGAGAGCAAAAGAAAGAGAGAGAGAAAGATTGTCTTCAGTACCACAGTAGCCTAAGTACTGACAACAGAGGAAATGTTTATCTATGTTAAAATGCTATTGAGAAAGAGAGGAAATGTTTTTTTGTGTTTAAATGCTATTGAGAAGGAGAGGAAATGTTTCTTTATGTTTAAATGCTATTGAGAAAGACAGGAAATGTGTCTTTTTGTTTAAATGCTTTTGAGAAAGAGAGGAAATGTTTCTCTACTGTATGTTCAAATGCTATTGAGAAAGAGAGGACATTTTGCTCTATCTTCAAATGCTACTCAGAAAGAGAGAAAATGTTTATCTATGTGTACAGGTAAATGCTATTGAGAAGGAGAGGAATTGTTTCTCTATGTTTAAATGCTATTGAGAAAGAGAAGGATGTATGTGAGCACTTGGGTGCGTGTGTCTCCACGTATTCATTTTAGTGATTGTCTCCGTTCCCTTCATTTAAATTTGATTAATTGGATCTATGTGATGTCAGCTACAACAAAAGTAATACATGTCTTCATAGTTTTAACTGTGTGGATAACTTTTATTTTGGCCACCTTTCCCATTTAACCTCTTGCTCCTACCTGACACGCAGGCGTCCCATCTAGACATCTGGAAATGCAAATGCGCTACGCTAAATGCTAATAGTACTAGTTAAAACTCAAACTTTCATTAAAATACACATGCAGGGTATTGAATTAAAGCTACACTCGTTGTGAATCCAGGCAACAAGTCAGATTTTTAAAATGCTTTTCGGCGAAAGCATGAGAAGCTGTTATCTGATAGCATGTAACACCCCAAAAGACCCGCAGGGGACGTAAACAAAATAATTAGCATAGTCGGCGCTACACAAACCTCACAAATAAAATATAAAACATTCATTACCTTTGACCATCTTCTTTGTTGGCACTCCTAGATGTCCCATAATCACTATTGGGTCTTTTTTTCGATTAAATCGGTCCATATATAGCCTAGATATCGATCTATGAAGACTGTGTGATAAACGGAAAAAAAATAGCGTCTTATAACGTAACGTCATTTTTTTTTTATTAAAAAAGTTGACGATAAACTTTCACAAAACACTTCGAAATACTTTTGTAATGCAACTTTAGGTATTAGTAAACGTTAATAAGCGATCAAATTGATCACGAGGCAATGTATATTCTATAGGGGTACGTCTGGAAATAATGTCCGGGTAAATCTCAACCAAAATATCCGGTCTGAGACCTGAAGAAATCGGCTGTCTCTTCTTCGTTTGACCAAGAAACAAAGCCTAGGCAAATGACAAGACTGTTGACATTGTGTGGAAGCTGTAGGAATTGCAATCTCTGCTCCAGGTAATTTGCTTTCCCATAGACAATTCATGCAAGTGGCGCATTGATATATTTTCCAATTTTCAGTGATCAGATTTTCCTGCGCTTTTCGATGAAACGCACGTTCTGTTATAGTCACAACCGTGATTTAACCCGTTTTATAAACGTCTGAGTGTTTTCTATCCACACATACTAATCATATGCATATACTATATTCCTGGCATGAGCAGCAGGGCGCTGAAATGTTGCGCAATTTTTAACAGAATGTTCGAAAAAGTAGGTGGTAGGAGTAACAGGTTGAAAGCCTTGACTCTCTCAGTCTAATTTTGAGTAATCTAAACATTACCCCAAAACTTTCCTGCACAGCGTAAGCCTGTGTCAAATCCAATACATTTTTGGGCACTATTTCCCTTTAGCTCTTTAATGTGCTTGTGAATTACATTGGCCTCAGCATTTTCAGCTCAACACAAGTTCATACAGAGTTATCTGACCTGGAGGGTAAGCATATTAGTATCTAAACATGCAGGAGACAGGAGGCAGGGTGAGTTCAGGACCATGGACAGAGTGCAGACTTTAGTTGTGTGAGTGAGTACATTAGCTCACTGTAATTATTTGATAGCAGAGAGTTAGCCCATGGTTCTCTCTTAACTACACCATGACTTTGGGCATTCTTTATATTGTGCTCTGTAGACTTTTTTTAGGGTAGGGCAAAGCCTGAAAACCACATCCTCCAACTCTGAACCAAAGACACCACATAGCAAGCATCATGATAATATCTTCAGCCTGGCTGGCTATGTGTCTATCTGTCTGTTGAGCTGCGTCCAACACAAGGGGCGGGGTGAGGGTTAAGGCTAATGCGTTTGCATTGCAAATAAGTCGAGCAACGGCAAGGTAATGCCATTTGTTGAGACTAATCAATAGAAAACATGCAGATGTGTGGTGGGGGAGGATTTGTGTTTGTTACCCAGCTCCTCTTCATGCTCTCGTTGCCTAATCGAGCACATAATGACAAATTGATCTGGAAAAAAGAGAGGGAAACATGGGTTGGAATTAGTTTTGCCCGCTAGTTCGAGTATGCCAGAGGTGTAATGATTTTATCATAAGGACTACAATTGGGAGCAGTGGCTCAATCTGGATTAATTGTATTGTTACTTTCATGTAAGGTTTTGAATGGAAATCAGTAGCATCTGTACCGTCACTCAACTAAGCTATGCCCACCAGCCTCAACTGTTTTCTCTTCAAACTTTTGAAAGTAAACCATGTGTCAGATCTACTGTTGAACCTTCCAGGTATACTTGAAAATGTGAAAAGCCCAAACATATGGCCTACAGTCAGAATGGCAAAACATATGCCTGCATTGTGTGAGTGGGTAAATAAATGCATGGTGTTGGCTTTGTGTGTTAGTCAAGCCGTGAACTTGCAGTTGTCTGCCCTTGTGTGCCCGCCTCCAGTAATACACTGGGCCAACCAGCAAGCTGCATCAATATCCGTATTGCTAGGGATATGCCACTGCCCTAGTTGTGAATAAACAGACTCCCCATCAGAACCAGCCGTTGCTCCTGGAGGCTTATCCTCATGGAGGAACAGCTGTGCACTAAAAGAGAGTTGAAATTGAGCTTTAAGAAAGGGAAGAAAGCAATTTACGTTGGCACCATCTCTGGGAAATCTAGAGAAGTTGGCTGATTGTTCAAAAACGCCATCTGCTCCTTTCTTTGAACTTCCGATCAAAAGCTGTCAGCAAACTACACTGTCTTCCTCTTTTTTTAGCCATGCTGTTGTTGTCACCACCACTGCCATCATTACCAGCGCTGCTATTCCCAGCTCCCCTCCCACCATCTCCATTTCACTCTCACGATGAATCTAAGTTAGCGGCCCTGCATTTTGATGGGCCTGTCGCGTGAAGCCTCAAATGAGCTCACTCCCACTCATGCATTTATACATCAAAGTGACAAACATACTTCTTTATTAAGTGGCTGTGTCTGTCTGCATGAGGGTCAGGGGGCGACAAATTGGCATCCAGAGATCCCATCCCAGAGTCCCTCTCATCGGGTGTTTTGGCTGCCGTCACTCCCTTCCCCCTGTTCTCCAAGGACAGAGCTATCCAAGCAGAAGAGCCAAGTCACTCATCTTATTCACTTACAAAAGACATAATGGCATCATGCCTCAACGTCTCATAAGCGAGAGACAGTCGGGTGATTCTCTCATTCAGGGAGGGTCAGTCTTCCCAGGATGATTGACTTGAAAGAACTACCAATCAGTAATAAAATAGACAGCATTGGGCCAAGATGCCCTCAGACCTCACGAGCAGCTGAACATTTTTAGTTTGGTATTACAGAGTCCAAGCATGCTATAAGGATAATGTTGGCAAGGTAGTAGGCCCATGGGAAAAGCTCCCACCACAAAGCAAAGTAGCAGGGTAGACTGCCACCACCTCTACATTTGCCATTCTGCCTCTCTGCAGTTCCCTCTGCCTGCCAATTTGTCCTCCTAATTAGCTGGTCTTCCAGGATCCAGCATGTTGTTCCTACCTCCATTGGCCTGCAGGAGACCTGGCACGGGTGTGCAGGTTGTTGTGTGTTTGTAAGGGGGCATAGTGTCCCAAAAAGTCAAGGGAGCAGATGAGGGGTAAGCATGACACCTGGACCACCCTCCCTCTGGGGTGCAGTGGCAGCTGAGCTTGCATAGAGCAGCTGCACAGTGTATTTCCCCTCCATACACACACACACACACACACACACACACACACACACACACACACACACACACACACCAAGGTCCTGTGTTGCTCAGTTGGTAGAGCATGACACTTGCAATGTCAGGGTTGTGGGTTTGATTCCCATGGGGGACCAGTAAGGAAAAGCAGGCACTCACTACTGTAAGTTGCTCAGGATAAGAGTGTCTTCTAAATGACTGAAATGTAATCTTCTTCTTACAACATTGGGAGGATTGGGCTGAGCAACAGCAATCTAAGTGTTCTCTCTGCTAGTGGCTGTGACACTGTAACCGCTGAATCCAAACAACTGGGCCCCTGGATGCTACATTAGTGTAATTGCACATGGAGACAGGACACCATCCAAATAGATGTTTGCTGCACCTGCACTAAACCCACTCTAACCCCTGGGATCTCCCTATTTCTCTCCATGATATATCAACTGCCATTTCTGCTACTTTGCTGATGTGCCTAAGGCTCTCCAAATGACATAACGACAGATGTGTAATTATTCTACTTCCTCAAAGTTTAAAGCTAGGGAGGTCTAAGGTCTGGAGAGTCTTTGGACCTTTCCAGTTTGAAATAATGATGTTGTAACATCTCGCTACACATTTCTATCATTCCTCATTCATGTATTCGTCTGTAGGCTGTAGGGTCAAGCCAAACGTATCATTGGAAACAACATCATGCCGTGGCAACTGCAATCATAATTCTGCAGATTTTTTAAAAAGAAATAAAGTAGTCAAAAGTTGACTTTATGTATCGTGAATGATGGTGAATAAGAACGTTACACAAGGTCAAAGATCATGTTGGCATGCTTTGGGGGTGTGTTCTTTGACCCTCAATAACTTCCTCACTCATAACTTTTCACAATTCATTCAGGATTATCTGTAGTCATGGTAGCATCCACATTAATGTAAAAGTGTTTAGAAACATATTATATTCTTATTTACAATAAAAGTCTCTCCAAAATGACACAATGCCTTATAACATTAATTTTCTATTGGGCACAAAGTATGCTACAGTATGAACATGGGACCAAATACTAAACTCCTTAGGGGTGTCAATAAATTTGACCTCTACCTTTTTGAGAAAAAAATATCCCTTGTTAAACAAAATCTCTTTCTCTGAGCAATTCTTTGTATAAAATAATATAATTTTATTGGCAAACAATAGAACTCCGTATTATGAATTCTTTATTTTATACAGTCATTATTGCTCATCTTTATCAAGGATGTCAATAATTTTGAAACCCACTGTATGTAGATATGATTAGTCATATAATACATGGATATGCACTCATAGAAAGCTTCCCTCTAGCTTCCATGCCACCCTCTTTCCCAGCAGAGTTAGATTTCATCAAGCAAAGTTGAATCAAGGACTTGATTGAATTAAAAGCAATCTACATAAGATAGATATGGAAACGGCTTGGACAGTTGCCACAGTAGACGTTGAAAGGCAGTAGTCCATTTGGATTGAAGCAGCGGACATAGAGAAATGCAAGAGGGACCATGCTCGTTGCTGCCGTGTTCCATTAGTGATATCAGACAGCCGTTGAGTCTCCCCATGACGTTCAGTGATGAGGCTTATACTGAAAGACCATTGTTTTTTTAATCACTCAGACTGCCAGTGTTTGATGAGGCTTTTTGTCCCTCCAAACCCGTTACATACTTTACAGGCTATACCAATGGCCCTTTTATCAATGCTGGACTTCATTGAGAAAAGCTTACCTCATTTGAAATGTTTAATCTGAACATAAAGGAGGACCAAAGTGGAGGATTAACCATTTTCCTTCAGAAATGAAAAGCGGTTAAAACGTATATTCAAAAAGAATGCTATACCTTTGTCATTTAGATACATTAAATTGCTATTTATTGAATTAACATAATCTATGTGTTTGCTATTATAAGAGCAGTTTTAATTGTGTCTCAGTGTTTATTCATTTTTGCAATTATAATGGAGTGCTTAGCAGGCAAATCACTGTTTCTATTAATCCTATTTTTTCAAATAGCCAATTACTGAAAAACTCATTATCAAGAGTTGCACTATTTGCTTTGATTTCGTGTGTTTTTCTGCTATTTAATGTCTCTAATGAAGAAAAGAATAAGTATAGGTAGTGTATTTTCGCACCTGTGAAAATATATCACAACACAAGTTACTGTAGGGGAAATATGCTGGTCTATGTTATATTAAAATGGCAAGGACGTTTCTGCAACCGCCCTAGATTACTGTAAGGCTGTTACGGGGGTCTTTTCTAATTGGTTGTCTGTCTCTGGTGTGTGTCCATTCAGATTTGCCACTTGTCAATCTGTCAGTGGAGCCTCAGCCCATTCTGGAAGGAAACCTGGTCAAGTTCCACTGCTCAGCCAAGGCTAACCCACCCGTCACACTGTACAGGTAAGATGACCAACAATTGAAGTCGGAAGTTTCCATACACCGTAGCCAAGTACATTTAAACTCAGTTTTTCACCATTCCTGACAATTCTTAGAAGAAATTCCCTGTTTTAGGTCAGTTAGGATCACCACTTTATTTTTTAAGAATGTGAAATGTCAGAATAATAGTAGAGATAATTCATTATTTCAGCTTTTATTTCTTTCATCACATTCTCAGTGGGTCAGAAGTTTACATGATACCAAATACTAACTGAGTGTATTGTCCTAAAAATGTTTAACTTGGGTCAAACATTTTGGGTAGCCTTCCACAAGCTTCCAACAATATTTTGGGTGAATGTTGGCCCATTCCTCCTGACAGAGCTGGTGTAACTGAGTCAGGTTTGTAGGCCTCCCTGCTCGCACATGCTTTTTCAGTTCTGCCCACAAATTTTCTATAGGATTGAGGTCAGGGCTTTGTGATGGCCACTGCAATACCTTGACTTTGTTGTCAGGTTATGTCTATATAGGACTCGTTAAACTGTGGATATAGATACTTTTGTACCTGTTTCCTCCAGCATCTTCACAAGGTCCTTTGCTGTTGTTCTGGGATTGATTTGCACTTTTCGCACCAAAGTACGTTCATCTCAAGTAGACAGAACGCGTCTCCTTCCTGAGTGGTATGATGGCTACATGGTCCAAATGTGTTTATACTTGCGTACTATTGTTTGTACAGATGAACGTGGTACCTTCAGGTGTATGGAAATTGCTCCCAAGGATGAATCAGAAGCTTCTAAAGCCATGACATCGTTTTCTGGAATTTTCCAAGCTGTTTAAAGGCACAGTCAATTTAGTGTATGTAAACTTCTGACACACTGAAATTGTGATACAGTGAGTTATAACTGTAATAATCTGTCTGTAAACAATTGTTGGAAAAATACTTGTGTCATGCGCAAAGTAGATGTCCTAACTGACTTGCCAAAACTATAGTTTGTTAACAAGAAATTTGTGGAGTGGTTGTAAAACAAGTTTTAATGACTCCAACCTAAGTTTATGTAAACTTCTGATTTCAATTCTACTTATACTGTACATGCACATAACATGTCTGTCTGTCTGTCTGTCTCCACCCCTCTCTTATGTTTGTCTGTATCAGATTATTTTCACTCTGAACTTGGTTCCTTGAGAAGACTTTGAACATGCTGTCTGGGAATTTTTCTCTAAACTCCATTAGTAGTCTCTAAATGAGAAATGTATCATAGCAAATGATTTGTGGGCCAGACATCCTGCATTATGCAATACCCCATAATGAGAAAGAAAAACACTGAAACAAACTTCATATGATATACAAAGGTCCTCTCTGATAGATGTTGCTTATAGCAACACTTTAGTGTTGATGGTATTAATCACTGTCAGATAATTCTTATGATGCCATGACACTATTAAGTCTCTCGTCGATTTGGAAAATATTATATAGCTATACCGAGGAAAATCTCATGAGAAATGTCTGTTGAAATTACTTCCCAGTCATGTACTTAGAGGCTAATGAATGCATTGACTTGCATGGCTTTTGTTTTGAGATATGTTGTCTATATACCCGGAAGATAGATACACTACGAGGAGTGGGAGAACAGCTGGTATTGTGTTGTATCTGATGAGGTTGTCAAGGTTACAAGGTCTCATGTTAAAAGGGTGACATGTGAGTTAGAGTACTGAAGGAGGGCTAGTGGACATTTGTGTGGAAGGAGTGGGTTGATCTTCTGAACCTACGCTGAACCCATGTCTTATTCTATTTCGCAACACTTTTTTAATTCTGCCTGACAACTGCAAGCACACATTAAGAGACTTGATTTGGAGCACTGAGTTTTTCAATTCTGACAAGAAACATGAGATAGAAGTTATTTACTGTCATGAAATCTCACTTAGTCCTTGAAGAGGTGTAATGCCAAGGTGATTTGTCAAGACATGCTTTTCTGTGTGGGTTTTAAAACCAAGGGAAGAATAAGTGGAACAAAATCAATAGCGAAGGGAATTACCTGGCCGACACTGAGTATGAAGCTGTATTGGGAAATGAAATGGATCTACAACACACTCACAGGTGGCAAAACAGAGACATTCCTTTGATGGATTCTGCCCTTTAAAAAAACAGCTATCAAAGCAAACAAGACTTGTGTTAGACTGTACAGCTATACACCAAAGACAGGTCTTCTGCTACCATCACTGTGAAAATCAGTCTCTATTGTAGTGGGACCCGGATCATGTCTACATTGAGACAACTTTTCCTTTGGCATGGAAAACCATGGGAGAATGGATTGAAAGAAGGAGAGGGGTAGAACTTCAGGCTGAAATAGGCACTCTCGAGAAGGATTTCACTAGTGTTAGGATCCAATACCACTTTGAGTTGAGTCAATTTGCATCTGAACCCACACTTCACTTCTGTTCGGAGGACTGTGAAATATATAACCTTTTTCTAATATGCAACAGTGCAGATTCATTTCTGATTCATTTTAGCACACGTTCTCATGAAGAACAATAGGTTATTTTATCTCCAGTCTGCCTCAGTCCACACGGGGGAGTGTTGGGCTGTTTCTGTCTCCCAGGGAGAGCTCTCTACTGGGGAGTTGACTGAGGAGAACCCCCCCTTGTCCCCCGGAGAGAGTTACAGCAGTGCAGAGCAGGGAGCTAGCGGTGTGGTGTGACCGTTAGTCAGCTCTAATACACCCTGTCTCTGGAGATCAGATATGGAACAAGGACAGGGCAGGCCTTAGAGTGATGGCCTCTCTGCCAATCTCCCCAGCCTGCCACTCTGCCATCCCATTCTCCACTTCAATAAGCACTTCACACACAGACAGAGCCAAGGTGATTTCTATTCTCCATGATCTGCTGTGATTGGCTGGTCTAGGAATCTTGCTTACAAAAGCGAATGGAGAGCACTAACCCTGAGACAGATATATCTCAGGCAGAGCCAGAACTCTACTCCTGGGGGGAGAACATGTGTCTCAGGGATAGTGCTGAGTAGAGTAAAGGGAGTGACCTAACGTAGCAGGCATAGAAAGACGCCTGAGCGGAGTTCCCATTTATATTTTTCAGGGAAATGGAAGTTAGGATTAAAATACTGTATCTCTGAAAACCGGATGTTAATGTTTTCTGGCGAATCCGCATATTCTAGATATGGAGGGAAGTACTGTTGGAATTAAGTTTGTGTTTTGATCTGAGTGTGTTGGTGTGAATAGAGGACTCGTAAAACAATAGAGCTGTTATGGAATCTTCATTACCTAATGGAAGCAGAAGGGGCAATCAAAATACATCATATTCAACACCGTGGTGATAAATATACAAAGCTTTTTTTTCACTACTCAAAGCAGAGGAGCTCCAGAGAGGGACACGACAGAAGAGGAGTTTCAGGTCCCTCGTCTGCGCATTCTACCACGCGACAACAAACACATCCCTCTCCACACCCAGCAAACACCATCACCAATTCTCCCCCCAGTTTAACAATTATGATGTTGTTGCTCGTTTCATGATTTTTTTGTTGTCAGTTCTGTCATCTATCTTTTCCTAGTCTGTGTCTCTGAGGCAGCTAATGAAGAAGTTTTACATCATGGCATTTTCCGTCAAGTTGTCTGTGGGCACCGCCACTGTTTGTTTTCCCCTGTGACTGGCTTTGTGCCAACCAGTGCATCCAGTCGACGAGGAGGACAGCGAGAGAGAAAAAAACAACAAAGCAACAGGCAAAGCAAATGAAATCCATCTTGTCTGCACTGCTGGCATAAACACTTTGGCTGTACACACTATCTTGAATGGTGCCATGCCACTAATGCCACTAATGTTTTAAAAATATACATATAGTACCAGTCAAAAGATTGGACACACCAACTAATTCAAGAGTTTTTCTAGATTTGTACTATTTTCTACATGTTATAATAATAGTGAAGACATCAAAACTATGAAATAATACATACAGAATCATGTAGTAAACAAAAAAGTATTAAACAAATCAAAATATATTTTATATTTTATATCCTTCAAAGTAGCCACTCTTTGCCTTGATGACAGCTTTACACACTTAGCAATCTCTCAACCAGCTTCACCTGGAATGCTTTTCCAACATTCTTGAATGAGTTTCCACAAATGCGTAGCACTTGTTGGCTGCTTTTTCTTCACTCTGCGGTACAACTCATCCCAAACCATCTCAATTGGGTTGAGGTCGGGTGAATGTGGAGGCCAGGTCATCTGATGCAGCACTCCATAACCCTCCTTCTTGGTCAAAAAGCCTTAACATAGCCTGGAGGTGTGTTGGTTCATTGTCCTGTTGAAAAACAAATTAAATTCCTAAGCGCAAACCAGATGGGATGGTGTATCACTGCAGAATGCTGTGGTAGCCATGCTGGTTAAGTGTGCCTTGAATTCTAAATAAATCATAGACAGTGTCACCAGCAAAGTAAACACACACCATCACACCTCCTCGTCCATGGTTCACGGTGGGAACAACACACACGGAGATCATCCGTTCACCTACTCAGCGTCTCACAAAGACACGGCCGTTGGATCCATAAATCACAAATGTGGACTCATCAGACCAAAGGTCAGATTTTCATCAGTCTATTATCCATTGTTTGTGTTTCTTGGCCCAAGCAAGTCTTTTATTTTTATTGGTGTCCTTTAGTAGTGGTTTCTTTGCAGCAATTCGACCATGAAGGCCTGATTCATGCAGTCTCCTCTAAACAGTTGATGTTGAGAAGTGTCTGTACTCTGTGAAGCATTTATTTGGGCTGCAATTTCTGAGTCTGGTGACTTTAATGAACTTATCCTCTGTAGCAGAGGTAACTCTCGGGCTTCCTTTCCTGTGGCGGTCCTCATGAGAGCCAGCTTCATCATAGTGCTTGATGGTTTTTGTGACTGCACTTGAAAAAACTTCCAAAGTTCTTAACATTTTCCGTATTGACTGACCTTCATGTCTTAAAGTAATGGTGGACTGTTGTTTTTCTTTTCTTATTTGAGCTGTTCTTGCCATAATATGGATTTTGGTATTTTACCAAATAGGGCTATCTTCTGTATACCACCCCTACCTTGTCAGAACACAACTGATTTGCTGGAACGCATGAAGAAGCATTGAAATTTCTCAAATTAACTTTTAACAAGGCACACCTGTTAATTGAAATGCATTCCAGTTGACTATCTAATGAAGCTGGTTGATAGAATGCCAAGAGTGTGCCAAGCTGTCATCAAGGCAGAGGGTGGCTACTTTGAAGACTCTCAAATATAAAATATATTTAGATATTTCTAACACTTTTTTGCTTACTGCATGATTCCATATGTGTTATTTCATAGTTTTGATGTCTTCACTATTATTCTACAATGTAGAAAATAGTAAAAATAAAGAAAAACACTTGAATGAGTAGGCGTGTCCAAACTTTTGACTGGTACTGTATATACAGTGCCTTGCGAAAGTATTCGGCCCCCTTGAACTTTGCGACCTTTTGCCACATTTCAGGCTTCAAACATAAAGATATAAAACTGTATTTTTTTGTGAAGAATCAACAACAAGTGGGACACAATCATGAAGTGGAACGACATTTATTGGATATTTCAAACTTTTTTAACAAATCAAAAACTGAAAAATTGGGCGTGCAAAATTATTCAGCCCCTTTACTTTCAGTACAGCAAACTCTCTCCAGAAGTTCAGTGAGGATCTCTGAATGATCCAATGTTGACCTAAATGACTAATGATGATAAATACAATCCACCTGTGTGTAATCAAGTCTCCGTATAAATGCACCTGCACTGTGATAGTCTCAGAGGTCCGTTAAAAGCGCAGAGAGCATCATGAAGAACAAGGAACACACCAGGCAGGTCTGAGATACTGTTGTGAAGAAGTTTAAAGCCGGATTTGGGTACAAAAAGATTTCCCAAGCTTTAAACATCCCAAGGAGCACTGTGCAAGCGATAATATTGAAATGGAAGGAGTATCAGTCCACTGCAAATCTACCAAGACCTGGCCGTCCCTCTAAACTTTCAGCTCATACAAGGAGAAGACTGATCAGAGATGCAGCCAAGAGGCCCATGATCACTCTGGATGAACTTCAAAGATCTACAGCTGAGGTGGGAGACTCTGTCCATAGGACAACAATCAGTCGTATATTGCACAAATCTGGCCTTTATGGAAGAGTGGCAAGAAGAAAGCCATTTCTTAAAGATATCCATAAAAAGTGTTGTTTAAAGTTTGCCAGAAGCCACCTGGGAGACAAAACAAACATGTGGAAGAAGGTGCTCCGGTCAGATGAAACCAAAATTGAACTTTTTGGCAACAATGCAAAACGTTATGTTTGGCGTAAAAGCAACACAGCTCATCACCCTGAACACACCATCCCCACTGTCAAACATGGTGGTGGCAGCATCATGGTTTGGGCCTGCTTTTCTTCAGCAGGGACAGGGAAGATGGTTAAAATTGATGGGAAGATGGATGGAGCCAAATACAGGACCATTCTGGAAGAACCTGATGGAGTCTGCAAAAGACCTGAGACTGGGACAGAGATTTGTCTTCCAACAAGACAATGATCCAAAACATAAAGCAAAATCTACAATGGAATGGTTCAAAAATAAACATATCCAGGTGTTAGAATGGCCAAGTCAAAGTCCAGACCTGAATCCAATCGAGAATCTGTGGAAAGAACTGAAAACTGCTGTTCACAAATGCTCTCCATCCAACCTCACTGAGCTCGAACTGTTTTGCAAGGAGGAATGGGAAAATTTCAGTCTCTCGATGTGCAAAACTGATAGACATACCCCAAGCGACTTACTCGCAGCAAAAGGTGGCGCTACAAAGTATTAACTTAAGGGGGCTGAATAATTTTGCACGCCCAATTTTTCAGTTTTCGATTTGTTAAAAAGGTTTTAAATATCTAATAAATGTCGTTCCACTTCATGATTGTGTCCCACTTGTTGTTGATTCTTCACAAAAAAATACAGTTTTATATCTTTATGTTTGAAGCCTGAAATGTGGCAAAAGGTCGCAAAGTTCAAGGGGGCCGAATACTTTCGCAAGGCACTGTATATGTTTTACCTTCAAAAGGCAAAAGGCCTCCTGCGGGGACAGGGGCTGGGATAAAACATTAAAATACAGGACAAAACACATCACGACAAGAGAGACACCACAAAACTACATAAAGAGAGACCTAAGACAACAACATAGAAAGGCAGCAACACATGACAACACAGCATGATAGCAAAACAACATGGCATCAGCACAACATGGCGGCAGCAGCACAAAACATAGTATAACATTATTGGGCACCGACGAAAGGACAAAGGGCAAAAAGGTAGAGACAACAATACATCACGCGAGGTTAGCAGTGATGTTCTACCATGCTGTGATTTCGTTGCCAGACGAACAGACGTCCTGGGTTTATTTGAAGTGTAAGGCACCAAACTGACAGTCTCATCATCTCTGCTCATGTCCCCTACCTCATGGCAGACAGTATATTGAAATGTCATTCACAATGTTTTGAAACTATAGACAATGTTTTTGTTCTCCCTTCTAATATTGGGCATTTTGTCATATTATGTCAAACAAAGAGACATTTCTGTGTAATTTCATAGACACATTTCATTCAAGAAACATCAGGGTGCGATTTGATCAAAGCTTCGTTATGAAAGTCTCTACTTTCCATTGAAAAAAGTATTTTGATATATTCAAAATTATGAAAATTCAAATGAGCAACATAATCTGTGCCGTGGTGTACTTAACCATGCCGATAATAATAATGTATTTTATATGTTAATGACATAGATAGCTGTTTAATTTGATTTAATTCAGTTTACCATTGCTATCCCCTTAATCATCTCAGTGAGAGAGAACAAGGTTGTTCTTTCCTATTGCCACACACACACACACACACACACACACACACACACACACACACCCTGGGGCATACACCTGACTTGCACCTCATAGTGTGACCTAAATCCCTGAATAGGTCCCGGTGGTAAGTGAGCTGTTGAGTAAGTTCTCGCTGGCCACTCTGCCCTCCCAGAGGAGATGCAGGTGTCTGATGGATGCAGAGCTGGCTATGTTTAGAATCTCTTGGATGGGGACCAGCACACCAGCGGATCTCTCACACTCCCTGCAGGCACTAGCATTCTGTCTCTGCTCTCTGTGCACTGTGGACCTCCCAGCCCTGGCAGCCTCACACTCCCTGCAGGCACTAGCATTCTGTCTCTGCTCTCTCTGCATTGTGGACCTCCCAGCACTTGCAGCCTCACAATCCAACTGGGAGAGACCTGCTGGACAACTTCTGTGCTTCACTCACTGTAACTCCTCCAGTACTCTAGCGACCATACACTCTCAGTCACAGCCTGTGGAGAGTCATTCATCATCCGACACTGAGATTCAGAGGGCATTGATGATCGCTGTCATCACCAGCACATTTATTGACATTGTCTAGTGAATTCTTATCTAATATTCATAGACAGTGTGTTGTGAGATTTAGAAACCATCATCATTATTATAGTCATTATCATTATCTTTTATTATATATTTTGTGTACAGAATTGTTTTCTCGAGGGACAATACCTACAGAACGCTGTGTGTAGCTTACTGCAACTGTAATAATACCTTTTCCCAAATCCAGCACATGCTCCTCCTGTATCAATTACATAAGGAAGGGACAGATGAGCCAAGCATACCCATCTGCCTTCATTTTTTTATGTTTGGAAACACAGGTGTCCCTGTGCATATTAAGCTGACAGTGCTCTAAGGCGGCTTCATTTTTCACACAGTGAAAAACTAGCTCCGACAGTGTGGAAACATAGTCTCCTCGGCACCACAATGTGCAGCAGAGAATATCAACTGGAGCCAATTAGAAAGGTGCTTCACTTCACTTGCTGAATGAACGAGGTCTATTCTCATTTAAATTAAACTACTCCTATCAAGCATAGACCAAGTCTTCACTCATGGATAACAAATGAGTCCCTTATCCCTGGAATACTGCAAGTTCCCGATCCCTGGAATACTGCACAGTGCACCCTGTGCTCTTGGGTGAGAAAATAGATCCATGTTTTGTGACAGCTAGAAGTTCAAAGGTTATCTTCGCCCATATCAGCATGCAAACACATCTCTGTCTGCGTAAGGTGACAGGTTTAGGAGAATATAGAGTTGTACGTCCCAAAATACCTTGTAAATGTTCCAGAGAAGAAGCCCCATACATCCACTCATGCCTTGGCTCACTTTAATAAATGGTCCCTGTCTCCCACAGCAACAGGGAGCCATCCAGTGTGGCATGCTGAGCAAGACAGAAGTGATGACATAAGAAAAGTATTAACCCAACAGTTGAGAGAAAACATCCCTCTGACAGATGCCTCCAACACAAACGGATGTTCTTCGCCCAATCCTGTGTCAATTGATTAACATCAGGTGCCTTTATGTGCATACAGTATGTGTCAGCCGGCATCATCAGTGGGTACTCTACTGTCGCGTCTTTGGCATCATTAAACTGAAAACTTATTTTTATTCTTATAAATTATCTGTAATTATTATTATTACGTGATTAAACTAACTTAATAATCATGTAAATGTAAATAACTAGGAAGTCGGGGCACCAAGGAAAATATTTAGATTACAAAGTTAGAATTTTCCTAAAATAACTTTCAGATATTTTAATATCTGATCAATTACTCTCCTAACTACTAAATTATTATTTACCTCACGTTAGTCTCATTCCAAACGTCGTAAATTGTTGGCTATCTGCACGAACCCAGTCTTCACTATGAATCATCCATACATCAATCGTCTTAAATAATGTATTTACTAACTGAATAATCACAGGAATGCATAAACAAACAAACAGTAGATATAGTTACAAGGAAAATATAGCGGAGTTTCCCTAGTGGGATAAACCGGTATTGCGGCTTGGTGGACAAAAGGGAAGTGGGGGTCGACTGAGATAAAAGACACTACAAAGTTGATAGTTATAACAATTGAAATGCTAATCCTTTGCACATGAACACTCACACATTCGGGAATCATTTTAATCAATATATATATATATTTACGCTCAGTGTGTTGTTATGATCTCTGTTGGAAAGTTTGCATCTGTTGGAGAGTTTGTCCGCCCTCTCTCTCTCTGTGGTGGTTAGAATAGATAGTTCAGATTAACATTCAGCAATGTTGTTTCGGCGGTTGTCGGTCTTCGCATTCAATGGTACCGAATTCCTATCTGCAGACTAGTAATTAGTATCAAAGATTTGTTATTTTTCTGTCGGTATCGATAGTCTCAGAGTTTAACCACGTGGTATGGTTAAGAGATTCAGCAATCTACTCAAACCTTAACTCCCTCTGTGATGAGGTACTGATCTGAAACCTTAGCCCTCTCGTGGTTATCGAGGTAAGCTGGTCTGAAGATAAATTCCCAAAGTGGGGGTTATAATTGGAAGAGCAGAATGCATCTATAAGTACCTAGGTGTCTGGCTAGACTGCAAACTCTCCTTCCAGACTCATATCAAACATCTCCAATCGAAAATCAAATCAAGAGTCGGCTTTCTATTCCGCAACAAAGCCTCCTTCACTCACGCCGCCAAGCTTACCCTAGTAAAACTGACTATCCTACCGATCCTCGACTTCGGCAATGTCATCTACAAAATGGCTTCCAACACTCTACTCAGCAAACTGGATGCAGTTTATCACAGTTCCATCCGTTTTGTCACTAAAGCACCTTATACCACCCACCACTGCGACTTGTATGGTCTAGTCGGCTGGCCCTCGCTACATATTCGTCGCCAGACCCACTGGCTCCAGGTCATCTACAAGTCCATGCTAGGTAAAGCTCCGCCTTATCTCAGTTCACTGGTCACGATGGCAACACCCATCCGTAGCACGCGCTCTAGCAGGTGTATCTCACTGATCATCCCTAAAGCCAACACCTCATTTGGCCGCCTTTCGTTCCAGTACTCTGCTGCCTGTGACTGGAACGAATTGCAAAAATCGCTGAAGTTGGAGACTTTCATCTCCCTCACCAACTTCAAACATCAGCTATCTGAGCAGCTAACCAATCGCTGCAGCTGTACATAGTCTATTGGTAAATAGCCCACCCATTTTCACCTACCTCATCCCCACACTGTTTTTATTTATTTACTTTTCTGCTCTTTTGCACACCAATATCTCTACCTGTACATGACCATCTGATCATTTATCACTCCAGTGTTAATCTGCAAAATTGTAATTATTCGCCTACCTCCTCATGCCTTTTGCACAGATTGTATATAGACTCCCCTTTTTTCTACGGTGTTATTGACTTGTTAATAGTTTACTCCATGTGTAACTCTGTGTTGTCTGTTCACACTGCTATGCTTTATCTTGGCCAGGTCGCAGTTGCAAATTAGAACTTGTTCTCAACTAGCCAATCTGGTTAAATAAAGGTGAAATAAAAAAATAAAATTGTCTCTCATGAGTTTCACAAAATTGTACAAAATGGACCAGTTCGCAGCTGGCTACTTCACCGACCGTTTATACATTCTCCAGATAATGAATATTGTTTAGTTCTCAAGTTCTGTGAGGAAGAAGAAGTTCCTTTGTTCTCTCTATGAAAACTCTCTCTTATACTCTGGCAATGAGGAGAGAACTCCTCAACGAATTTATGACCTGCCTAACAGAGCCTGGTGTAGGCGGAAGAGAGAGAGAGGGGGATGGTGCAGAGAGAGGGGGATGGTGCTCGCTGTACCCAAGAGGGCAACATCATGACACTACCATACGGTATGTGTCAGCCGGCATCTTTAGGGGGGACTATACCATACTGTACGTGTCTGCCGGCATTATTGGGTGGACTCTACCATACGGTATGTGTCTGCCGGCATCATTGGGGGGACTCTACCATACAGTACGTGTCTGCCGGCATCGTCAGGGGGGACTCTAACGTACAGTACGTGTCTTGTGGCATCATTGGGGGGACTCTACCATACAGTACGTGTCTGCCGGCATCATTGGGGGGACTCTACCATACAGTAAAAATCAGCTGGCATCGTCAGGAGGGACTCTACCTATTTGTCATTTTGTGATTAGTTTGTCTAAGCCACTCTGCGCTCTGTTCTGCTCATCGTAGTGAAGAACGTGCTGTCTGCTCCCCCAGTCACTGAGATTCTTGTGACATCACAGCATGAATGGCTGCCACAAAAACATGATGAAGCCAGCAGACAGCCTGCACAGGAATGATTTATTCAGAGAACAATGTGACATTGACAGGGAGGGAGACAAACTGTCTTAATGTTTTATCCCACCCTCTTCTCCCCTTATCCTCCCATCCTTCAGACAAATGCCAACCTCCCTCACTGATGACCGGAACTGAAACATTATAAATCAGAGGCAACCCATTCTTCATACTGGTCTGGTGCTAGTACAAATGGTCTTTCCACCCCAGGTATTCTGTGCCCTCAGCAGAGTATTTCCTGACCACCATTAACCAGGCGACCATAGGTCAAAGTTAAGGTCAAAGCAAGTTGCAAATAACAGTTTCTTATCAGATCACCCCTCTCATGCAAGGTCTCCTCTCTCTCGCTCTCACTCTCTGTGTATTGCCCTTTACTACAGGTGGGCCAAAGGAGGCAACGTGATCAAGGAGTTCTCTGGGGACACTTATGAGGTCATTGTGGACCACTCCTTCTTCACTGAGCCTGTTTCCTGTGAGGTCACCAACCCCCTGGGCAGCACCAACATAAGCCGCAACGTCGACGTCTACTGTGAGTGCTACTAACGTGTTGCTCTTTCTGTGGTGATGTCCAGCCAACGTTATGCATCCTATTTAGATTATAGACATTCTGTATCTGACCGTAAATAGAGTATTCTGTTGTGCTGCTGGTGGTGTAGTGACTAGATGCTGACTGGGTGGCTCTCTGTGTTCTGGCAGTTGGTCCACGCATGGCTGCAGAGCCCCAGTCCTTACAGGTGGATCTGGGGTCTGATGCTGTGTTCAACTGTGCCTGGACTGGAAACCCCTCCCTCACAATCGTCTGGATGAAGAGGGGCTCTGGTGTGGTATGTATTTCCATATTCAATGTCTTTCACCATTCATTGTATATGTTTTGACTAGGTGCAATACACTATAGATTGGAACAATTAGGTTAGCCAATGCTTTCAATGTCATTTACTTTATAGTGATATATTTTCCACAACCACCCTCATATCATGCTGGCCACAGCAGTAACTTCATTAATTATTCTATTTGAAAACGTAAAATATCTAACACTATAGGTAATTCAGGATTCATGTGACCAAGCAGTGCCCTTTGAGCTTAAATCATTTTTTTTCAAAGTCTCATTAGTCAAAAAATCCAGAGAAAGCTAGCGGTTCAGGCTCGTTAGTGCCCCTGCTCCCTGAATCCTGGCTGGAGATGTGTTGAGGTGAGCATAGGGGCATGCAATTGATCTGCCAGCCAGGCTCATTCCTCAACTCCGTATACGTCAACCATCAGAGCCTGGAGATCAAAACCGCCCCTCTCTCATATGAGCCTGGTCCCAAATTGGATTTTAATAATAGAAGAGAGTTAGCCTTAAAGTCGTTAAGAGGAGCCCGGGCTACTATGTGCTGCCTCAAATTTGAAGGTGACCTCTTGCTGCTAATTCAGTGAACCTTAACCTCCGTGTGGCAGGTACTAAGCAATGAGAACATCCTGACACTCAAGGCTGTGAGGCAGGAAGATGCTGGGAAATATGTGTGCCGTGCCGTGGTCCCGCGAGTCGGCGCCGGGGAGAAGGAGGTTTCTCTCACCGTCAACGGTAAGTGTCATGCAGGTGAGGAATGTTTTGGGAGGTTTGGGGGTCACATCTGCTAAGAAGAAAGTAATTTGTCACTGGTTTACACAAGACAACACATCTTCACACCAAGGACTCTCCAACATTGCAGTGAAAGGAGAAAGTTTGCTATTGGGCCGTCAGTCTGTCCAGGTCTTTAAGCTCTGAATAAATCTTTGTGGTGAGGCCATCTCTCAATTTATTTACAATAGAAGAAGGGTTCAAATTCAGCTCTGCAGACATCTCTGCTACAGTGTAGTCGACTACAGCAGAGAGATTCACAGCATCATTGAAACTGCAAGCATAGTAACAGATGCGATAAAATTAATTTCCTTTACACTTTATTTTCCATTATGTTTCATCAGTCCTTATTAAAAAAGACACAGGGATGGATGGATAAATATAGCTAGCACATCCAGGATGTATCCTTATGTTCCTTAAGACAGGAAATGTGCTTTAATGCAGATTAGACTCTGAAGGAGGTTGGCGTTTTCAGGCAGCGACTGACTAATGAATGTCGGGGAATGGAATGGTGGGAGACCTGGCAACTCTCAGACAAATGACTTCATTAACACCGCTTGGTATTCACAGAGCGCGCATTAGCGTTGCGGCAGCCTTTAGTGGCAGAATTGACACGTTCTTTAAAGGATTTTTTCTCACCATGTCCGTTTGCATGGGGTGATAGATAGAAGAAAGGATGTTGAGATGAATGTTTAGCTGAGGTATTGTCCTCAACAATATATTGGATATCTTGAACGCAAACGTACAATGTCTGTCGTTAGCGGCGTTGCTGCTAGATAGTGGACTGAATATACATCAAGTACCAAACATGACTTATTTTCAAACTTGTACAGTAGCTGTGCATAAAAGATAATGGCACGTAAATGCCCCCTTCGGCATTGGATTGCAACCACTAGTGTGTGCTGTGAGATCCTTTTCTATCTATCGCCTAGTTCTGGTCAAGATCAGAGCTCCGCTAGTATGGAGCAAAGTCATTCCTAATTAACATCTTAACAGTTTTGCTTCATCCCATCTTAAATTTTTACTGTCTGGACTAGTAAACAAAATCTCTGTTCAAGTTTATTTTTCCATTTCATGTGTTCTTTCTTTTATGTACAACTATCTATGGGGATTGCATGACTTCTGTATACAACACTATACAAAGAGAATATACATTGTTTTCATAAAGACAATATGATAACAGAACTCATAGGACACTCATCGTGAAAAATAACAAAGCGGAAAATGTTTACTTGGTCTCTGTAGACTTCAGTCAAGTGTTACACTTCTTCATTGGTCTTTGACTTCTCTTTTATGTTCTTATGTTCTCCTGTTCTTCTGCCGCTCTTGCCTCACGGCCTGAATCTGTCTCAGACATTATTGAAAAGCCACATAATTTTTAAACTTTTGAATAATTTAAATCCACGCTTTCTGAAAACCACGGAAGTGGTCCTCAGTCAAAATGTTCACATTTCTACCCTACCAAGTCCTCTCAGTGAATCCGATTGTCAAGCCGACAAAGTATAAACAGAGTCTTTGAAGTTGCAGCACGTGGAAAGGACTCTCTGACGGTTTGCTGCTTGATTGTTTTAAGTTGTCGTCTTTATGGCAGATGAAGCTTCATCGTCCTCAGCCCTCATCAACCTGCAGTCTTTGACATCCAATAGGAACCATTTGGCTCTGACAGTGAGAGAAAGTCATGACCGTGCATTTTGGGAGACTGCCTTGATCATGTGTCAGAAACACTGAGGAATACTCAAGAGTATATGCTCAGTGTGGGGGAGTGTGTGTGTATGTGTTTGATGTTTTGCTATTTGCTTCCCGTCGCTTATGCCTGGATCATTTTCCCCCAAACAATTAAAATCCATGTGTTTAGAATTTGTCAATATGTTCTTTCCTCCATTGCATGTCAATGACTACCACTGTGCAGCAACACAGACAAGAGAATACTCTCCTTCCCTGGGGACTGGTGTAATTTAATTGTAATCAAACAGCTAGCAGGGGAGGCAGTTTATGTTGAAGTCACTAATGGATACATATTGCTCACCCTAGTTTAACATCCTCAGTCTGAGCTTCAATATGTGTTTGAGTGAAGTTATTGTGTTGTGCTTGTTCTTTTGATTGTATGTCCAATGCATCCTGATACATTTTACACACACAAAGAAGAAAAACTAGTAGGTATATGTGTGAATATATGCATGAGATTGGTGGCGTCTGTCTGTCTGTCTGTCTGTCTGTCTGTCTGTCTGTCTGTCTGTCTGTCTGTCTGTCTGTCTGTCTGTCTGTCTGTCTGTCTGTCTGTCTGTCTGTCTGTCTGTCTGTCTGTCTGTCTGTCTGTATGTATGTCTAATCAGATGTCAGTCAGCCCAGGGAGAGGGAGCACATTAACACATTAATGGAGAAAGTGGCCTGATGAGCCTTTTAATCTCCCACAGGGCATCTTGTTGTTTAAGTTATTTTTTTCTCTCCGGGACATAGTCTTTATATGCTCAATAAATTAGCATTTAATTCCTTCTCCAAGTGCCAAGACAGACATTTAAAAAACCAGATCAAATGAATAATTCAGCAGAGAAATGCCATTCAAATGGATGTGACAGAGTAACACCGTAACACAGCTCTGAGGTGCTTTGAAATGAGCTGTTGCAAGGAAGCACAAAATGACACATCTTTTCAAAGCTCAGACTATACTTCCAACTCTGTTTGGAAATGCAAGGCCTGGTCTCGACAAGGTGATGAACAAACGATAACAAAGATTCAGATAGTGAGGCGGCCCACTCCATAGCCTCCCCGCCTCTCTAAACAAAAGTATCCTACCGTATCGACTGTGTCCACTGACAGTTGGAGCAGTGTAGTTGTGCTACTCACACCACCCACCAACTCCCTCTCTCTCTGATCACACACACACACACACACACACACACACACACACACACACACACACACACACACACACACACACACACACACACACACACACACACACACACACACACACACACACACACACACACACACACACACACACACACACACACACACACACCTCCCTATCCTCTGGAGGAGCCACCACACCCCAGTCGTCTGTGGCAGTGAGATAAAACCATCTAATTATATTCCTCATTTGCAGCCCTGATCCACAGTGCAGATTCTCCTGAGTCACTAGCGCTCGCCTTGTGCAACCCGGGAGGAATAGATCTGAGTGTGTTTACCACAGGAGCCCATTCCAGCCACACACACCCACACACTCCCACGCACACACATTATTATGCATGCAACCACACTGACAAATCTGCACAGGTCCACACAGACCGGACCCCCCATGCCAGTCCACAATAGGCTACTAAGACAGTGGTGTTGGGGCATAGTGCTCAATGCATTGCTGTTAGTTTACAGCAATCATTCCACAGCAGCAGCAACCTAGCTCCCAGTCTCCTGCATGCAGTAGCATACCAAGACACCATCTGCCAGAATCTCATTAAAATGCTAATTTATTTTAATAAGAGACAGGTAATAAACTGCAATTATGTATCGGCAGAGAGAAAGGAAACGGGTTGGAGGGGAGTTGGTAGGAAGCTCACCTTCTTACTAATCAAGTTGCTTCCCCACTACTCTATACTTAAACCTCTTAAATCACTAGAAATTGTTTTTTCAATGTTTTTAATGGCTATTTTAGCTGATAGACTGCTTCCTCTGTTGTTGTGAGGGAGGACTGGAGGTTGTCTGATTGATGGCATCGCTGCTGGTCAAAGTGCAAGACTCTGGAGAGCTAAATTGAATGTGCAGAGACACAGGGAGGAGTGTAATCTCTCCGCAATGACATTTCTCCCATCATGATTACGCCCATATATATGCCTCTCCACTCACCACCATGGCCCTTATCTTAGTGGGAGAAATCAAGGGCACCATAAATCAACTTTTCAGAATGAAGGCTGGGCCCACATGGATGCCCTTCATACAGCCCTAACATGCCCTTGGTGATATTGTGGAGGTTAGATGAGATGTTCCTATCAAACCACAATGCAATTCTCAGTGCCAGAAGTCCAAAATTGTTGTTTACTGCCGGCATTCCGAGTTGGCTGAAAATTGGAAGTAGGGTTTTCTTTGTGAAAGAATGCTGTTAGGGGTATACCTCTTAATTGACTGCAGAACAACTTGATTGAACCATTATTTAACTTGGCAAGTCAGTTAAGAACAAATTCTTATTTACAATGATGGCCTACCCCAGTCAAACCCTAACAGCGCTGGGCCAATTCTGTGCCACCCTATGGGACTCACAATAATGGCATGTTGTAATACAGCCTGGAATTGAACCAGGGTCTGTAGTGACACCTCTAGCCCTGAAATGCAATGCCTTAGACTGCTGCGCCACTCAGGACTATGAACCCTAAGGAATCTGGAAGTGGTTGATTGTGGGTTTGTGATTGGCCTTCATGGTACAGTGTTGGTATGTTCTCCTTTGTGCCCTCTCCACAGGCCCACCCACCATCTCCAGTACCCAGACACATCAGGCTCTCCACGGGGAGAAGGGGGAGATCAAGTGCTTCATCCGGAGCACTCCACCTCCAGACCGCATTGTGAGTATCACCAACACCACTTCCTTTCCTTTACTCTACTGGCCACAGCATTGCATGGTATATGGGTTGCATTACGGCCATGGTGCCCTGATAACGTGCCTCTTGCGTTATTAGCATTTGATTAAACCATCTAAGAACACATGCATTACAACTGAGAAGTTGTATTCATACAATAAACAGTTAGAATACTATTATATTCATTAAACTGATATCTTTCTCAAATCAAAACAAACCAAATTCAAAGAAAATGTTATCCGTCACATACACGTGATTAGCAGATGTTATTGTGGGTGTAGTGAAACGCTTGTGCTTATTGCTACAGAGAAAGATATAATGTTAATGAATATAACAGTATTCTAACCGTTTATTGTTGTATGAATAAGAAGGCATGAAGCATGGCAAGCTTCGACCCTTAATCTCTCATTTAATGCATGCTGATGCTCTGTTAGCACAGATCCCATTAAGATTTATGGCCCTTAGATAAACAGCTTACTCTCAGAGCCCTCTCTTGTTCCATTAACTGTGTGTGTGTGTGCGCGTGTGTGCGTGCGCGAGTATGTACACATGTGAGTTTACATGTGTGTGTATGTTTTTGCATAATTGCAATATACTAATTAGTGTTTTGTGTATTGATGATGGCCATCAATTTGCTGCATAATTAATATGATGTTGATTTGATGGGAGAGTCTAAAGAGGTATATTTATCAAGCATACATGTGAAAGTAATTTTGCTTTCATGATTTAACAACCAGAATAGTGCTTGCAATTTATCCTCTTTGTCTGCAATCAATTGTTGTCAATTAGAACAGTACAGGGAAGTCGTCGTCCTCCCCCCCCATGTTTAACTTGTGGTTCCCTTACAGGCCTGGTCATGGAAGGAGACAGTGCTGGAGTCAGGGACGTCTGGCCGTTACACAGTGGAGACGGTCAGCACCGAGGAAGGGGTCATCTCTACTCTGACCATGAGTAACATCGTCCCTGCAGACTTCCAGACCATCTACAACTGCACAGCCTGGAACAGCTTTGGGTCTGACACGGAGATCATCCGCCTCAAGGAACAAGGTGGGAGCCAAAGTTCGACAGGTTCCACCTCTACTTTAACACTGTGGTGGCCGTGGTTCTAGTGTAGTGTAGAGACAAATAGAGTAGCGATATGTGTGTGTGTGTGTGTGTGTGTGTGTGTGTGTGTGTGTGTGTGTAAACGAACATGAGAGTTTGAACGTAAAGGATTTGATGGATTTACAACTGTTCAACCAACCATTATCACAAATCACAATGAAACCTGCATGCAATATTCAGTGTTTAGGTGTTGACATCACCCATCTCATTTGTGTGGGACATTTTTGTTGTGTCTTGTTTATCAGCACTTCACATTATTTCACTTTAGGACAATAGGATGACCCAGACTGTTGAAATCAGACAGATATGAAATAACCAGCCAATGCATTTGTACTTACTACACTCATTTTGTATATTCAATGACACTGTGATTAATTTGTAGCTAATTAATTAGCTAGTTAAGATAAGGTACAACTCAAGTGCGGTTAGTAAAAGCCTTTAATTGTCAGGCTGAGTTTCATAGCTGGATGTGTTGCTCTGTCTTTTCAATGGTAAAGATTTGTTTGTACTCACTCTCCATAAATGATCATGTATTGCTGGCTTATTTGACAGGGACATTGATTAATGAAGACATTAAATAGATGTTAATACGGTGGAAAATCCACTCTGTTATGTTGCATTTGTTTAAATTGCAGGGAGGTGATTCATGTAGGTGGTCTGGAATCAGGCCACTCATAGATACTTTAAAGGGATACTTCAAGATGTTTGCAATAGAAGACCTTTTATCTACTGTACTTACCCAGAGTCTGATGAACTCGTACATACCATTTTAATGTCTCTGTCCAGTATGAAGGAAGTATGACGCAAGCCAATGCCAACTACTGTAGCGTCAGCGAAATGACTGAACGTCTACAGGAGCATAATAGCTGTTCCCATAGATTTCCAGTCATTGCCTTAACGCCAATTTAGTAATTGCGCTACTTCCTTCAAACTGCATGCAGAGACAAAGATGATTTCCACAAGTTAATCTGACTCTGGGGAACAAGATAAAGGGCTTCATTGCCAAAATCTCAAACTACCCCTTACAGGATTAGGCTGATTCAATGCACAGCCCTGTTACTATTTGTCACGACTTCCGTGGAAGTTGTTCCCTCTTCTTGTTCGGGCGGCGTTCGGCGGTCGACGTCACCGCCTTTTTAGCTGCCACCGATCCATGTTTCAGTTTTCCTTTTGTTTTGTCTGTTTACACACCTGGTTCCAATCCCATAATTATGTTCCTTATTTAACCCTCTGGTTTCCCTTTTGGTTTTGTGCGCCATTGTCTTTCGTGTGTTGGAGTTCGAGTCCTGTTTTGTCCTTGTTTTGTAACGGGAGTTTTGTTCCGTTCTTGGATTGAGTAAATACAGTGTTTTTGAACTTTTACCTGTGTTCTCCACCTGAACCCTTCGCTATCTTCTAGATAGACTCTGACACTATTTAACAACTCAATAAAAAAAAACACTCAGCCACTTCTGTAAATGAGGATGAATTAAATGTGAATGGAAGGAATTAGCACTGTAATAAGAAATACACCATATATAAAAAAAAGTATGTGGACACCCTTTCAAAATTGTGGATTTGGCTTAATTAACTGGGTTTCCATGGCTGAGCAGACACACACAAGCCTAAGATTACCATGCACAATGCCAAGCGTCGGCTGGAGTGGTGTAAAGCTATCTGCCATTGGACTCTGGAGCAGTAAACTGTGGCAACAGTTTACAGATGGCCCTTTCCTGTTTCAGCATGATAAAGCCCCCGTGCACAAAGTGAGGTCCATAAAGAAATGGTTTGTCGAGATCGTTGTGGAAGAAATTTACTGGCCTGCACAGAGCCCGGACCTAAACTCCATCGAACACCTTTGGGATTAATTGGAATGCCGCATGCGTGCCAGACCTAATCGCCCAAGATCAGTACCTGACCTCACTCATGCTCTTGTGGTTGAATGGAAGCAAATCCCCACAGAAATGTTCCAACATCTAATGAAAAGCCTTCTCAGAAGAGTGGAGGCTGTTATAGTAGCAAAAGGGGGACCAACTCCATATTAATTCCCGTGATTTTGGGATGAGATGTTTGATGAGCAGGTGTACACATACTTCTGTTCATGTAGTGCATGTTAAAATTTATTTTAACATACATTAATATATATAGATATTTCTAATGTTGGCCACCAAAACATTTGGGGAAATATTCATGATTATTATGTTATTGAGATGTGTGTATTTGTAAAACTAAATTATGTCTTTATTATTTTACAATGGAATTGTTTGTGCTTTGGTCCTCATTTTACATGTTGGTATTTATGTATACTTTATATGTGTGTAGTGTACTGATTGTATTTGCAATGTGTTATTGTAGAAGGGAATGTTTTGTCATCCACAGAGACTCTCCCGGTGGCGGTCATCATCGGGGTGGCAGTCGGGGCCTTAGTGGCTTTCATCGTCCTCATGGGAACCATCGGAGCTTTCTGTTGTACCCGCTCTCAAAGAAGTATGTATCACTGTACCTGTGTCACCCAATGCATGCCAAAGCTAAACGAGGCATGGTCCTCAGCAAGAGATAGACAGGGTGTGAAGGCTCATGTCTCATAATTGAGCAGTTTAACTTACCACACTATTAATTGCTGGCTGCAAAACTCCATTCCTAACAGTGCCTCAGGTTAGCAACAGTCAGCCATTGCACTTTGCTAAAGATGTTGTTGCTGCGTGCGAGTCCCTGTGTGGGACCTTTTACTAGCGTTCAGCATGTTGTTGTTGTATACCACAGAGGAAGCGCACCTGGTTATGCCCTCACTACCCGTCTCCATCTGTGCTCACCAGAGAGAGCTTGCAAGCAAAATTAAGACAGAAAGTAAGACTTTGTTATACGACAGTAATAACTGTATTGTCCTAAATGAGCCACCGTCATGCCAGTTTCAGATGTGCTTACAGTTGAAGTCGGAAGTTTACATACACCTTAGCCAAATACATTTAAACTCAGTTTTCACAATTCCTGACATTTAATCCTAGTAACAATTCCCTGTTTTAGGTCAGTTAGGATCACCACTTTATTTTAAGAATGTGAAATGTCAGAATAATAGTAGAGAGAATGATTTATTTCAGCTTTTATTTCTTTCACCACATTCTCAGTGGGTCAGAAGTTTACATGATACCAAATACTGACTGAGTGTATTATCTTTAAATTGTTTTACTTGGGTCAAACTTTTCAGGTAGCCTTCCACAAGATTGCAACAATAAGTTGGGTGAATTTTGGCCCATTCCTCCTGACAGAGCTGGTGTAACTGAGTCAGGTTTGTAGGATCCTTGCTTTCACACGCCTTTTCAGTTGGATTTTCTGTAGAATTGAGGTCAGGGCCTTGTGATGGCCACTCCAATACCTTGACTTTGTTGTCCTTTTGCCACAACTTGGGAAATATGCTTGGGGTCATTGTCCATTTGGAAGACCCATTTGCGACCAACGTTTAAGTTCCTATCCGATGTCTTGAGATGTTGCTTCAATATATCCATATAATTTTCCTACCTCATGATGCCATCTATTTGTAAAGTGCACCAGTCCCTCCTGCAGCAAAGCACCCCCACAAGATGATGCTTCCACCCCCGTGCTTCACAGTTAGGATGGTGTTCTTCGGCTTGCAAGCATCCCACTTTTTCCTCCAAACATAACGATGGTCATTATGGGAATACAGTTCTATTTTTGTTTCACCAGAGGACATTTCTCCAAAAAGTACGATCTTTGTGCTCATGAGCAGTTGCAAACCGTTATCTGGCTTTATGGCGGTTTTGGAGCAGTGGCTTCTTCTAGCTGAGCGGCCTTTCAGGTTATGGCGATATAGGACTCGTTAAACTGTGGATAAAGACACTTTTGTACCTGTTTCCTCCAGCATCTGCACAAGGTCCTTGCTGTTGTCTGGGATTGATTTGCACTTATTGCACCAAAGTATATTCATCTCTAGGAGACCAAACAAGTCCCCTTCCTGAGCGGAATGACGGCTGCATGGTCCCATGGTGTTTACACTTGTTTGGTGCATGGTGCATGGTCCCATGGTGTTTACACGGGCGCTTGGAAAATGCTCCCAAGGATGAACCAGAAATTTTTTTCTGAGGTCTTGGCTGATTTCTTTTGAATTTCCGATGATGTCAAGCAAAGAGGCACTGAGTTTGAAGGTAGGCCTTAAAATACATCCACAGGTACACCTCCAATTGCCTCAAATTATGTCAATTAGCCTATTAGAAGCTTCTAAAGCCATGACATAATTTTCTGGAATTTTCTAAGCTGTTTAAAGGCACAGTCAACTTAGTGTATGTAAACTTCTGACCCACTGGAATTGTGATACAGCGAATTATAAGTGAAAATAATCTGTCTGTCAACAATTGTTGGAAAAATTACTTGTGTTATGCACAAAGTAGATGTCCAAAGTAGACTTGCCAAAACTATAGTTTGTTCACAAGAAATGTGTGGAGTGGTTGAAAAACAAGTCTTAATGACACCAACCTATGTAAACTTCCGACTATTTACTGTACGCAGAAAATAATCTTATCTTGACAACAAAACACAATAAATTGCATCTCTTCCTCTGTATTGATGGAGAAAGTGGCTCTACTCTCAAAAGCCATGTCAAGGGAATTTGAAGTCCAGTGTATTGAAGATATTGGGGAAGGTGCAATGTCTTTGTGAATATTGTGTGTCTTAGTATCTTGAGCTGTAATTTACTGTTCTTTCCATCAGATCTAAAAGGGGTGGTGTCGGCCAAGAACGACATCCGAGTAGAGATTGTCCACAAAGACCACAATGCTGCCCGGGAAAACGAGGAGCACACCGCCATGAAGCAACTTATGGTGAGTGTGAGTGTCCTGCCACCATTTCCACCTGTACCCAACGTAAAAACAACAGAAAACTCTAATCCCTCCAGCCCTCTTCATACTCACAGATAATGAATGCTAATTATCTCTAGGATAGCATTAATTGCACTGTTCTAGGGCATAAAAGCAACCTGCTGAATAATGGAACAGGACAGAGGTGTGTAGATGTATACATTGTGATCAAGGCACTGTGTTGGCCTATATTTAGAGAACAGGCCCACGTTCTTTCTCCCTGTGAGGGAAAACGTCGCTGTAAGGCGTAGCTATTGAGATGTTGAAACTCGTATGGGGTCGCAGGCAGTTTTATTTGTGCCCTCTCTATGCCTATTAAAAAACCCTGCCTCATTTTTGGGAATTACATAAGAACTTTGAAATGGCAAAGGGGCAGGGCTATGGTTTCAGCAAGGGACCTTTGATAATGTGCTCTGTAACACTTCAAGGGAGTTCATGTGTCTGCATGTGATACCTTACATATCAGCATTTCTCTAATGAGATTCATGGATACATTATTTATAGTTATTTGCCCCGACTGAAGGCGAAATGTGTCTGAATATTATCACATAATTTTTCAGAAGGGAAATTCCTGTATTCTGACTGTTTGAAAACGTCAAAGAGACCAAAGAAGCTGAGAGCTCAACATTTCTTTTCATATTTCCGTGCCTTGCCTATGTGCAGGTAGAACGTGGGGAGTTCCAGCAGGAGTCAGTGCTGAAGCAGCTAGAGGTGCTGCAAGAGGATGAGAAAGAGTACCAGCATATCAAGGTAGGTGCAGGATCATGGAGGATGTAGGGAGGACAGAATGAGATAGAGGTAGAGAAGGAGAAAGAGGGGAGTATGCAGGAAAGTGGGATCAGATTGATCTTCACCTCAGGACATTTCTTCCGTCCACCTTGGCTTTGGCGAGGATAAGACCAGCAGTGTATCCAATTAAGGTTCAATTTGAATAATTAGGTGATCATCAAAGGTGGTGTACAGTATACGGAATCAGGATGTTTCTGGCTCTGGAGGTTCAAAGTGAAGGAGCCATGCAGAATACACTGACACTACCAGCTACCAATGACTTAGAAAGCAAACCATACTGAAAGTACTGTATGTGTATGGCAAAATTACGTTTTAAACTTCACCAGATAGAGAATCGTATGATGCATTGTAATATTCATTAGTCACACTTCGGCAAAGCAGAATCAGTGTTACACTTTTGTAATGAGAGTTCACCATTTCTGCATTTAAATCACTTAAAAAGTGGAAACAAATTTCCAGAGGCATTATATTCAACCAAAACCAATAATGTATCATTCAGTGTGATGATTGCCTTCCTCATATTTTCACTGTAATGAAAGAGCTCTTAATGTGACAAAAATTAAGAGGAAGGTTCGTGTGCTAGAATTTCAGTATGCTCAATCAACAATACTTGTTATGCCAGAGAAGCCCCATTACTGCTGCTTTAGATACAGTTTGGAGGACTTGGTGAGTCTGTGCCTCGGAAGGGAGATGCTTTAATTTGCCAACACTCTGACAAAAGGTATATTACTGTAAGTTAATAGCACTATAACAATCTCAATATCCAGCGCACTATACCTGTCTGGACTTACTGCACAAGCTACGAATATTAAACAATGATCCCTCCATATAATATAAAGGTGGATATCCTGTACCTTTCTATGTTGATAATGAGGAAAGCAGTATAAGCCTATGAATAGAAAGGGATTCCCTGCACTGCTTTTGTTCCAGATCCTTCTCATATATGACACCAATTCTTGTTATTTCAACATAAACACTCTCACTTGGAGTGGTATATAAGGCAGTTGAGGAAGCTATACTTAAAACATACAGGCGTCAGTATGGGATCTTTTAACAAGAGGCCCCCTGGTTCTCAGATATGCAAATTCCTCAAATAGACAAGCACTGTGCTAACAGCACCATTACCTCACTATTTATGCACATCTTCAATGTGGGAGATATGGCATTATACTTCTAAAGAAATAAATATTGAAATAAAAACCTCCTTCAAACAAGACGCACAGATAATATCATTAGACTATGGAACAAGCAACTCACTATGAACGATGGCCAATTCAAACTCAGCACACAGAACGCCAATGCCAATCAGGAGCTGAAAACAAAATTGTGGTCCGGTTTATTTATGCCATTGTACATATGATTGTTTCCCCAGTACCCGAGAGTAGTCATCTGGTGTTCTGTCTCTACACCTGTTTCCACTGGACTTGGCTCTTTTGATCCACACTGATGAGTCTGTGTATGGGAGGAGATCACCGGGGACCAGACACCAGATAAGGGAACACAAAGTCTGACAATGACGAGGATCCTTTAAGGTTGTCATAGTTGTGTCATTTGCCCATGATTAGAATGGCTCCTCTGGGATCCAGTATTGTTCTCGTTGGGCTTGACATTTACGTTCATTCTCACAGCCTTGTCTCGGCTGCTTCTTAGCAACAGCATTGTCAAGGCAGGAGCCAGGAGCTGTGTGACAACCTCAACCTCTGCACTGCAGCAATGGCGGCATTGTGCTCAATGGTCTTGACATTCACGTTCATTCTCACAGCCGTGTCACACCTGATTCTTAGCAACAGCAATCACAGAGGCAAGAGCCAGGAGCTGTGACAACAGCAACCTCGGCACGGCAGCCATGGCTCCACCACACAAGTAATTTATTTTGCACATATCAAATTCAGGACTTTGTTTTCACAAACCATTTTGGGCCCAATTAAAACTGGGGAATTAGTGAACTTTGGGAGGACTTGTTGGATGCCAAACTGTGAATCGTCAAGGCTTGTTAATTAGCAAGTAACATGATTGTAGAGGTTTATGCAGCAGAAGACTAAATCATAATTTTAAGCTTTAGCAAAAAAAAAATCCTTATTTATTTGCCAATTTGAATGGTAATTAAAACCAGTTTGACCTTGACACTGGTTAAGCTTTGAGAAGAATAAATACATATAAATGATGGGATGACTTAATTTCTATGTTTCCCTCCAGAGATTTTCTGCTTTTCAGACAGTTTTTGTCGTCTATTGTGCATTGCGAACAAGGCATACCCTCTCGGGTCATTTTTCAAACTTGACAATGATAAAACTAATTAAATTACTCTCCCCTTCTCTCCTCTCCCATATTGCCTCTTTAAGGACCCCACCAATGGATACTACAGTGTTAACACCTTCAAGGAGCACCACTCCACCCCCACCATCACCCTGAAAGGTAACCAGACTACAGAGACACGGAATCCCACCGCTGCCACCACCGGGGGCAAGCAGCGGGTACCCACGGGCATGTCCTTCACCAACATCTACTCCACCCTAGGTGCCGGGCCAAACCGTCTGTACGACTACAGCCAGCGCTTCGTGCTGGGCATGGGCAGCAGCTCCATCGAGCTGTGCGAGAGAGAGTTCCAGAGAGGATCACTCAGCGACTCCAGCTCCTTCATCGACACGCAGTGCGACAGCAGCGTCAGCAGCTACAGCAAGCAGGATGGCTACGTGCAATTTGACAAGGACAGCAAGGCCTCCGCCTCCGCCTCCTCCTCATCCCACTACTCCCAGTCCTCCTCCCAGAACTCAGACCTCACACGGCCCCTCCAGAAGCGCATGCAGACCCACGTCTGACCTGACCGTCAGAGAAGGCCTGCCTGTCCTGGGGCATCCAGCCATGGGTTGGGACTATGGGAAACACAGCTTCCTGAGACCGAGAAGGGACCTACGTTTCAAAGCACATGATGTGTTCGTGGGAAGCCTTGAAATAGGTGGCTTTAACTCACATTGGACTTGTTCAGACTTCTCTGTGTTCCAACCAGTGGATCAAGAAGCCTTGCATTCCCCCCACGTCTCCTCCTAAGCTCATCAGAAACCACCTCCTGTTGCCCAGTTTTCCACTAACCCATAAACATACAGTAGCTGCGCCATAGAGAGGTATTTTGCCAACATGGACACAACTCAAGTGTGGAGGTGGTTGCTGAACTGATTTCAGTGGAAATAGGATCCCATATAAGACAGCAAAATAACCAAACACTGAGGCTCGGGACTAGGAGTCTTGGTCTACAGCAAGTTCTCTTTCAAACAAAGCGAGACCACTCTCTTATGGGTGACAAAAGTAACCCATCACTTGGTACGTGTAAGCCAATATTCTGCTGCTCTCTTGTTGTTCTAAGCACAACTGTGAATGTGTATTAATGGTCAAAGCTTTTCTTCTCTCTTATCCCCTCTCTACCCCCAGCATCCGCTCACACACACTGTATGTTAAGCTTGGCTGATTCAACTTCATCCCGTGTGTGGGTGGAGTAAAACTCTCCAAATTTGCCCAGACTTGCCAAACAATTAACCGATGCCAGTCTTTTCCCCGGGCTCCCATCTCTCAGAACTCTGCAGATAAGGAGGCCCGTGATCTCAACCGGAAAGCCTGGGTCGTCTTTTCACAGTTTGCCACTCTGAGATAAAGGAATAATATCAGTGTACATTATGCATATTTTATTCAGCATTCTTTATTTTTATTTGGCTGTTTGAGTTCACTTGTTCTGAGGTCTCGGGAATAGAGTTGTTCCCCTTTTTTTGGTCTTGCCTTGAGTGGGACTATTTGAAATGCCCAGAGATATTTCAGGAGATTCAGAATTCAGCATTCAGAAGTTGAACAGGATATGTTCTAATTTGAAGAAGGGGATTGGTTACTCAGTCAACCTGTTGGCACCATGCCAGCTCAAATGGAGGAGAGCATAGCTGCCTGACTATAATGTGTGCCCTACCCATGTAATGTGAAGTCTCTCATACTATATGCTTTAGATCATCAGCCATGTCCACAGGATAGAATGCTGCCTGCGGAACCAAATGTAAACACTGTGTACTGTAAAAGAGCTTCTCATCATCATGTGACTTTCCCAAATACCATGTTAACACTGGAGCTCAGTCAATCCAGACTGTATACCTACTGTGATCTAGCTGCTCATCGATGGAAATGGATAGGAATATATTATGTACATTTTTATTTTTATTTCCTGTATTTTGTTCATTTGGCTACTGTGAGACTACTGTATATATGCTGACTGTTTTAAGTGAGTGTATTGTTCATGCCAGATATGGAATTTCACTTTGTTCACCATTACCATTCTTGACATTTTAGTCGAGAGATGAGGGAAAGACAAAAACAAACACAATCACTGATAAATGCAAAAGGACTTGTATGGTAGATCCACAATGCCTCCTCTCTGCTAGCTAGCCTGCTGTGGAGGGCGACATGGTCTCATGAAACACAGGGCATGTCAGGTACAGGACAAGTACTTTAACACCAGACAAGACCAACCACGATAATGTTAATCCAGTACGGCACACTATATTGGATGAGATAATCAATGTGGTTGTGTTGGTGATAATGACGAAAATATACAGTACATCATTTTGCCACCACACTACATACAAGACTTATGAGTCCTCCATTGTAGAGGTCTTAAGTAGGGTGGTGCAGAATTATAGTAAATCTCAAGGGCAGTTTTTGGAGTGTCAGTTATTTACAGTATATTACTTGTCTGCAATTCAACCTCGCAATTATACAGTATCATAGGTTATATCATCAGTTATCCTTCAAAAGCCAGTAAAAGTTGTTTGTCTGTGGGTGGCTTCTAGGTCTGGACAGACAGGCCCTGCTTTCTAACATTAGTTAGTTTATTATTCGATTTTGCATCAGAGAAGGGTATAGTTTTGCCTAATGCCAGGAAAATAACATACTCCAGTTTTACGGCAATACAGTAGACACCGAGTTGTAATGATGATGTCATTTCTCGTATCTCATTATTTTGCATGACTCTTCTTCTGCAGGAATACTTGGCCAATGGAATAGATAAATGTACTAACTAGTCCTTCACTTTTGTTGTCTTGCTGAAAGTTGACAATCCTTTCTAAGAGTTTGACTGTACCTTCAACAAATGAGAAAGTTGTTGCTGTAAGCATTTTACATGTGATTATATTCAAGGCATTTCAATGGGCTTTTCTACATGAGTGGTGGTGGTTTGACTCTAATTTTACAAATGGATTGGTGCCCATTGTACGGCTTAAACACAGAAAGGTCTGTGTCAATGCTGATAATTCAGCTTGGCTCTTAGAACACTGTATATAAATCTCCAATGCTCTCTGTATATCATTTTGCAGTTACATATTTTCCCAGTCAGTTTTCAGTATATGAGGGCAAAACAAATCCCTATACCATCAATTGTACAGACAGACAATCAATTTTCCATTCCTTTTTTTTCTCTCAGCATTCATCTCCCACCAAGCTTGTCTTTGCAAACAAGTTGTTTGTGTGAGCAGTTTTTAATCTCTTTGTGGCAGTCTCTCTCACACAGTCACACGGTCAAAGCTGTTTGGCCCTTGGGTGTGGGACGCAAACTGTTCATGGGGTGAGATGGGAGCTAGAATGTCCTTAGAGAAAATAAACTCTCTTCCACTTGCTTCCCTTCCCAGATTCAGCCCTGTCTCACTGATGGGTTAGAATAGTACCAACTAACTGGAGTCGTAGTGCAGCAACTCCAGACACACAACGTTTGTGAGGTTTTCTAACATCTGTCTTTGTGTTACCAGCAAACTGGATGGATTAATAAATGAAATGCTATTCTACCAACCCCCCAACGTCAACTTGCTATACATTTACATTACATTTAAGTCATTTAGCAGACGCTCTTATCCAGAGCGACTTACAAATTGGTGCATTCACCGCTATAGTGGGAGTCTGTATACAGTATCACCTGTGCCATGCTCATCACATATACCGCTGTGGGAATCAAAGCCCATGTAGGTACAGGTACACATACACCAATCTGCATGTTTGACCTGAGGAGGGGTGTTTGTTTGGCACCAGCTGGTGCTGTTTGCCATGTTTTAGAAATATGCCTTGGCCAAACATGAATAAATATGCCCACAATGATAACACAGCATTGCTGCCCTTCCCTGATAAAACACATCATCCATTTTCAGGGTCATCGAGCCAAGGAGGTAAATCCTTTATTTTTCAGTAGTGTTGAAGACCACTGTTTGGTCAAAATTTAGCCCATCCCACAAGTCTGTTTCTTGGGGGAGAGGGGGGAGCTACTGTAGTCTCAGATTGGTGGATAGTTCTCTTTGTAATGATTTCTGTGCCCTGTGGCTATATTGCATCAGTGACTTGTGCTCCGCAGAACATTTTGCTTGGTCTGAGTTAAATAGTAGAAAAAAATGTATGAAGAAATATATCATGCCTAACACTGACACTGTCATAATGTAGCTCTGCCTGAAAATGGTGGTTTACAGACAAGTATATGCTACAAAATCCTCCATTTTCTTTTCTACCAATCAATATCTTGATAGTCTGCTACAAAAAGATATTGACATGGAAGTTTTAAAAGTCAATATAAATAGTGAATCATCAATGTATATACTGTAATTTAAAGAGAAAGTGAACGTTGTACTGGGTAAACCACTATTTTCATGCAGTGGCCCTCTGTATTTAAACCAATTTGAAAAAGACAAAAAAAATGTATTTTACCTGTACTGATCTGTGAATCTATGATGCTTTTGCTCTGTATATTTGGGGGAAAAAATAATAATAATTGTCTGAACATGTCTTGATTTCGCCTTCAAGAGTGCTTGTTTGTTTGTCATTGAGAGAAGCGTGAGTGTTTATCTATGAGTCAGATGTGTGAGTGCCCGGGTTGGGTAAGTTACTTTCTAAATATAATATTTTACAGTTACTAGTTACCTGTCCAAAATTGTAATCAGTAACATAACTTTTGGATTGCCCAAACTCAGTAATGTAATCTGATTACATTCAGTTACTTCCTTAAGATTCAGTTACTTCCTTAACATTCAGTTACTTCTGCTTAAGAGGCATTAGAAGAAGTCAAGAATGTATGTTATCAATTGAACGACATCTACTGCCGGATAAATCAATGTTAACGTTTACAAAGCTGGCCATATATGGATGTTACATTTTACTCTATGGTTTGGTTATGCAAGCTTCCTCTAACCCATCGCTTTCTAATACATATACGATTAAATTATATCTTTACATTAAAAACAAAGTCTATTAGAATTCCAGTCATTCCAATAAATGTTATATCCCTTGATCTTCAAGAATAGAACTTGGAAATATGAAGTATAGATTAGCCAAATTGTTTCACCTCAGCATAACTCCGAAACTAAGGACTTATTAGCCAGCACTACTCTGTTTTTTTATGATTTTGTTGTCATGGACGACTGATTGGGCTGATTGAGTCGAGGTGAAAAATAAATGCTATGCTCATGGAATGGCATGCTTTGAGCACTACTGAAAAGTGCCATTTACATGGGAAAAATTAATGCCATATGCTACATTTGTTATAGGCCTATTGTTTACCTTTTTGTTGTGGACATTTTGATATCTTGATAATATGCAGCTTTTTAAAGTGCAAATCTACAGATGAAACAATAACAAAACGGAAGCCCTGCCTCTATTTTAGTAAAAAGCTGAGGGATGGGCCTGGAGAAATGTAACCACTCACAGATCATAGAACAGAGCTATAGATGCAAGGACTGACCATCCATGATATCAAAATTCTTGTTTTAACCATGTTATGAAGCTATACCGTGTGTTTACGTTTACAAAGTTTACAAACATTGCAGAAAAACAGGCTTATATGTTGGGTTCTCGTGGAATGTGACAGTTGAACTAAGCTCATGAGGCATTTAGAAGTAATATTCTTCAAGAATCAATGGATAAAGAGTACCAGTCAAAAGTTTGGACACACCTACTCATTCAAGGATGGTTCTTTATTTTTTACTATTTTCTACATTATAGAAAACTAGTGATGACATAAACTATGAAATAACACATATGGAATCATATAGTAAGCAAAAAAGTGTTAAACAAGTCAAAATATATTTTATATTAGAGATTCTTCAAAGTCGCCACCCTTTGCATTGATGACAGCTTTGCACAAACTTGACATTCTCTCAACCAGCTCAATCATGAGGTTAAAAGTTCATTTGTGTCATTTATTTCCTTCTTAATGCGTTCGAGCCAATCAGTTGTGTTGTGACAAGGTAGGGGTGGTATACAGAAGATAGCCCTATTTGGTAAAAGACCAAGTCCATATTATGGCAAGAACAGCTCAAATAAGAAAAGACAAATGACAGTCCATCATTACTTGAAGACATGAAGTAAAAAAAAATGGAAAATGTCAAAAACTTTGAAAGTTTCTTCATGTGCAGTCACAAAAACCACCAATCGCTATGAGGAAACTGTCTCTAATGAGGACTGCCACAGGAATGGAAAACCCAGAGTTACCTCTGGTGCAGAAGATAAGTTCATTAAAAGTTACCAACCTCAAAAATTGCAGCCCAAATAAATTATTAAAAACTTGTTAGGGAAGTGCTCCCGCTGTGGGGATCAAATCAGCGGAAATTTCAAGTATAGTTTTTGATAAAACTCAAACTTTCATTAAAATGCACATACAATGTACTGAATTAAAGCTACACTCGTGGTGAATCTAGCTACCGAGTCAGATTTGTAAAATACTTTTCGGCGAAAGCATGAGAAGCTATTATCTGATAGCATGCACCCAAAAGTACTGGAACTTCATCTAAAACGACAGATTTTGCGGTAGCCGGTCCTAACCAAAACGCAGAAATAAAATATAAAACATTCATTACCTTTGACAAGCTTCTTTCTTGGCACTCCTAGATGTCCCATAAACATAATTTTGGGTCTTTTTTCGATTAAATCGGTCCATATAGAGCCTAGATATCGATCTATGAAGAGTGTGTGATCAACGAAAAAAATAGCGTTTTTTAACGTAACGTCATTTTTTAAAATTAAAAAAGTTGACGATAAACTTTCACAAAACACTTTGAAATACTTTTGTAATGCAACTTTAGGTATTAGTAAACGTTAATAAGTGATCAAATTGATCACGAGGCGAATTATATTCTATAGCTGTGCGTCTGGAAATAATGTCCGGGTAAATCTCAACCAAAATATCCGGTTGGAGACCTGAAGAAATGGGCTGGCTCTTCTTTGTTTGACCAAGAAACAAAGCCTAGGCAAATGACAAGACTGTTGACATCATGTGGAAGCTGTAGGTATTGCAACCTCGGCTCCATTTAATGGGGGTCACTTTTAACAATTGGTTGAAGTTGCGCATGGATATATTTTTCCATTTTCAGTGATCAGATTTTCCTGCACTTTTCGATGAAACGCACGTTCTGTTATAGTCACAGCCGTGATTTAACCAGTTTTAGAAACGTCTGAGTGTTTTCTATCCACACATACTAATCATATGCATATACGAAAATTCGCAGCTTCCTTAAGAGGTATCAGACACATCTCAACATCAACTGTTCAGAGGAGACTGCGTGAATCGGGACTTCATGGTCGAATTTCTGCAAAGAAACCACTTCTAAAGGACACCATTAATAAGAAGAGACTTGTTTGAACCAAGAAACACAAGCAATGGACATTAGACCGGTGGAAATCATTCCTTTGGACTGATTTTTGGTTCAACGGCCGTGTCTTTGTGAGATGAAGAGTAGGTAAACAAATGATCTCTGCATGAGTGGTTCCCACCATGAAGCATGCAGTAGGAAGTGTGATGGTGTGGGGGTGTTTTACTGGTTACACTGTCAGTGATTATTTAGAATTGTAACGGCGTTCTTCGTTTGTGGAAAGAGAGTCGGACCGAAATGCAGCGTAGTGGTTACTCATGTCTTTAATAAAGAGATCGCGATACATGAAATAACTTATACATATACAAAAACAACAAACGGAACGTGAAACCTATTACAGCCTATCTGGTGAAACTACACAGAGACAGGAACAATCACCCACGAAATACAAAGCGAAACCAGGCTACCTAAATACGGTTCCCAATCAGAGACAACGAGAATCAGCTGACTCTGATTGAGAACCGCCTCAGGCAGCCAAGCCTATACAACACCCCTAATCAGCCGCGATCCCAAATACTACAAACCCCAATACGAAAATACAATAACATAAACCCATGTCACACCCTGGCCTGACCAAATATATAACGAAAACACAAAATACAATGACCAAGGCGTGACAAGAATTCAAGGCACACTTAACCAGCATGGCTACCACAGCATTCTGCAGCGATACGCTATCCCATCTGGTTTGCTCTTAGTGGGACTTTCATTTGTTTTTCAACAGGACAATGACCCAACACATCTCCAGACTGTGTAAGGGCTATTTGACCAAGAAGGAGAGTGATGGAGTGCTGCATCAGATGACCTGGCCTCCACATTCACCCGACCTCAACCCAATTGAGATGGTTTGGGATGTGTTGGACCGCAGAGTGAAGGAAAAGCTGCCAACAAGTGCTCAGCATATGTGGGAACTCCTTTAATACTGTTGGAAAAGCATTCTAGGAGAAGCTGGTTAAGATAATTCCAAGAGTGTGCAAAGCTGTCAGCAAGGCAAAGGGTGGCTACTTTGAAGAATTTAAAATATTGTCACGTCCACTCCCGCTCCTCCTCTCTGTCGCTCGTTGTCGCCAGTTTACTCATTATTACGCACCATAGTTATGCACACCTGCGCCTCATGAAACTCACCTGGACTCAATGACCTTCCTGATTACCTCCTATATCTGTCACTCCATTTGGTTCTTTCCTCAGGCGTTATTGTCTCTGTTTATATGTTTCATATCTGTACGCTACTCATGTTTCTTGTTTTGTTCCATGTTCAATCATTTATTAAATGCATTCCCTGTACTTGCTTCCCGATTATTAGCGTTTCCATTACAAATATGAAATATATTTTGATTTGTTTTACACTCTTTTTGCTTACTACATGATTCCATATGTGTTGTTTCATAGTTTTGATGACTTCACTATTAGTCTACATTTTAGACAATATTCAAAATAAAGAAAAAACATTGAATGAGTAGGTGTGTCCAAACCTTTGACTGGTATTGTATATACAATTTACATGTCCAAATGGATGTAGCAACTACAGAATACCTGTACCTCTATCAAAAGTGTACGAGTTTGAGCATGTGTTTATTAGGCCTATGGTTAAAATTTTTCATCAGCATGAATTAGATTGAGCAATAAAAGCCTCACTGTTATTCCATTTTTTTACGCAAACATCCTTTCTGAATTTAAAAGTAATCCTAGAAGTAATCTAGTTTTTAAAAAGTATCTGTAATCTGATTACAATATTCTAGCTGGTAACGGATTACAGTTAGGTTTTTTTGTAATCCTTTACGTGTAACGGATTACATGTAATTTGTTACTCCCCATTCCTGGTGAGTGCTTGTCTACATAGCTGTATGATTATAATAATACAGAGAAAAAAATGCTATTCTTAGTCTTAAAAGCTATAATCAGCTCACCATCTGACCAGATGTAGAATTCTCATTGAGGATCAAATATGTGGGAAGGAAAAGAAAGAGGCGACTGAGACAGAACACTTGTCTACCAAATAATTCTCCTTCTCACAGTGTTGGCCGCAGTCTTGAAATCCTGTCTCAGACAGCATTATTTCTCTTTGTGAGCCCTGAAAGGCTATGAAAAAGAATAAGGGTTTTTCTCTACATCAAACAGGTAACCAGACAGGCTGTGCAAGTGATTGTTCCAAGATGTACAGAACGTTTCTTCAATGCCATGACAAGTTTTCAAGTTCTCTTGTGGTATTAAAATTCAACACCTATCTGTCATTGAAAATGTGTCTTAAATATATTTGACGATAAACACAGCATCTGCATAGTAGGGATAATACAATATGAATTGCATAGTAAAATCATCAATAAACTAATTGAATATAACCCAGACGGTACATACTTGCTCATATTGACGTTACAGTAAAATTGTACACATGCACCTCACCAATGCATTTTAAACACATATTCCTGACTGAGCTCTAATTATTACATTTTCTGTCAAAGTAGGGGGCTTCCTCCACCTCTCCCTCCCCAACCCCTCCCTGGGCATCATCCCCTATTCCCAATTTCCCACAGATGCAGAATTGTTCCCGAAAATGACTCCCAAATTGCTCTGCATCCGTCCAAATGAGTGATTACAGCAGGTTATTCTGTTGTGGATTACCTTGCCTGATAATTGGATTTGAAATCCAATTTGACAAAAGGCCCAAAATTGGTGCGGATGGCAGAATCAGCATTTGATGCGCTGAAGCACTCCATTACGGAATTATCTACAGACAGCTATTACATGGCATGTAATAGGTAGCAGAGATATGGAAAGATGAAAAGAGGGAGGGAACTGTACAATGAAGGCCTTCGCAGTGAAACCCGATATGCAAATTATGTTTGCTAGCACTTGTTTATCGGAAATACACACACTAACAAAGGTGCTCACTCTCTTTAGTCTATACCAGCAACCGTAATGGATGTACACAGTAATATTAACTGAACTCTCAAATCTGCCTCTTACCTTGGTTCTCTAGAAATACTGTTATACATCTATTATATTCTTGTAGGCATATGCTAGACTAGTGTTCATCTAAATGTTTACTCCTTGTGTCCTTATGGGATATTGAATAGAGTTCAGTGATGTTGCTCTTGCTGCGGGCGATTCCCTGATCCCCCTCTATGCAGACGACACCATTCTATATACTTTCGGCCCGTCATTGGACACTTTGCTAACTAACCTCCAAACGAGCTTCAATGCCATACAACACTCCTTCCGTGGCCTCCAACTGCTCTTAAACGCTAGTAAAACCAAATGCATGCTTTTAAACCGATCGCTGCCTGCACCCGCATGCCCGACTAGTTTTTTTTTATTTTATTTTTTTATTTTTACAGGGACAGTGCACATTAATCAACGTTTCAGTAAAAGTGCCGGTTTTAGCCAGCCGGCTAATTTTCAACCGCAGTCCCTGGGCAGGTTAATAAAAACAATTACAATATAGACAATAGCAACATAGAACAAGCAAGACATAGCAACATAGGACAAGCAAGACATAGTATACAGACAGAGCAACATAGGACAAGCAAGACGTAGCATACAGACAGAGCAACATAGAACAAAAAGCAGCAAAACAAAATTCATAAAAGCAACAAAGTGTTTTCCACACCTCACATGCTACAGACAACAGACAACATGGCGGCAACACACAGTTAGGGACCATGTTCACAAATGTAATTGACCTTTAGCCATGTCTTCAAGCATTTTGTGAAAGTGTGATATGTGATGCAGTTATGTGTGTCTGATGGCAGTGTATTCCAGACATGAGAAGCTCTCACAGAGAATGCAGATTTACTAAAGGTGCTTTTCCTTAGGGGAACTATACAGTCACCTCTCATGGCAGACCTTGTGGATCTGCTGCCATATGTCTGGGTTTTCTGTTTAACAAAAATACTGAGTGGAGGGGGAGCCAGGCCATTAAGGATCTTGAATACAAGACATGCGTCAGTGTATTGCACAAGATTTTCCCAACTCAAGAGCTCATGCTTTCTAAGGATGTGACAATGATGATGGCTATTGGGCTTCCTATCAAGAGAGCCTGTTTGAGAGCCTGTTTGTAGACAGACTGAATAGGTTTTAATGTTGTACAGCAAGCTTGGGCCCAATTAGTCAAGCAGTATCACCACCCTGGATGGTTCCGACCTTGAATATGTGGACATCTATAAGTACCTAGGTGTCTGGCTAGACTGCAAACTCTCCTTCCAGACTCATATCAAACATCTCCAATCGAAAATCAAATCAAGAGTCGGCTTTCTATTCCGCAACAAAGCCTCCTTCACTCACGCCGCCAAGCTTACCCTAGTAAAACTGACTATCCTACCGATCCTCGACTTCGGCGATGTCATCTACAAAATGGCTTCCAACACTCTACTGAGCAGACTGGATGCAGTTTATCACAGTGCCATCCGTTTTGTCACTAACGCACCTTATACCACCCACCACTGCGACTTGTATGCTCTAGTCGGCTGGCCCTCGCTACATATTCGTCGCCAGACCCACTGGCTCCAGGTCATCTAAAAGTCCATGCTAGGTAAAGCTCCGCCTTATCTCAGTTCACTGGTCACGATGGCAACACCCATCCGTAGCACGCGCTCCAGCAGGTGTATCTCACTGATCATCCCTAAAGCCAACACCTCATTTGGCCGCCTTTCGTTCCAGTACTCTGCTGCCTGTGACTGGAACGAATTGCAAAAATCGCTGAAGTTGGAGACTTTTATCTCCCTCACCAACTTAAAACATCAGCTATCTGAGCAGCAAACCGATCGCTGCAGCTGCACATTGGTAAATAGCACACCCATTTTCACCTACCTCATCCCCACACTGTTTTTATTTATTTACTTTTCTGCTCTTTTGCACACCAATATCTCTACCTGTACATGACCATCTGATCATTTATCACTCCAGTGTTAATCTGCAAAATTGTAATTATTCGCCTACCTCCACGTGCACACATTGTATATAGACTCCCCTTTTTTCTACTGTGTTATTGACTTGTTAATTGTTTACTCCATGTGTAACTCTGTGTTGTCTGTTCACACTGCTATGCTTTATCTTGGCCAGGTCGCAGTTGCAAATGAGAACTTGTTCTCAACTAGCCTACCTGGTTAAATAAAGGTGAAATTACTTTTTTTTTTAAACGTCAATACATGAAAAAGTCCTACACTACTGTAGCCTCAATGCAATTGCCTGTAAAATCCCTCCCTTACTGTCATTTGTTTAAGGACAGCTGTTGCAGTGGAAAGCTCATTATACCAACATCTGTCTTTTAGTAAATTATGGATCCTCTAACTAAAGCCCCCAACTAAAGCTGGCAAAAAAATGGCTCATTTATAGGCGTCCTGTGTCTTTTCTATCTTTGAACCAAAAAGATCTCATCAACATGTTCAAAGTTCAAACCACCCGAAAGATGTTGACAATGGTAATTACTTTTTAGATTTACCACATACCGGTAAAAGGAGAACAAACCGGCATACTTCCGGACTCACTTTTGCTAATGATTTTAATGCAGGGAAACTGAAATCAGTTTCACCTAAATTTATCAGCATGTCACCTCTGCGAATAGAAGCAACAAAACTCTACATTACTTTTACTCCATGCAAGAATGCATACATGGCGCTCCCTCGCCCTAATTTTGGCAAATCAGACCATAACTCTATCCTCCTGCTTCCTGCTTACATGCAAAAACTCAAACAGGAAGTACTAGTGACGCTCTCAATACGGAAGTTGTCGGATGAAGTAGATGCACTGTTTCGCTAGCACAGACTGGAATATGTTCCAGGATTCATCCGATACCATTGAGGAGTTTACCACATCTGTCACTAGCTTAATAAGTGCATCGATGACGTCGTACCCATAGCGTCCGTATGTACATTTCCCAACCAGAAGCCATCCACAGGCAAAATCCACAATGAGTTAAATGCTAGAGCTGCCATCAAACAGGCAAAGCGTCAATACAGGAATAAGATCGAATCCTACTACTCTGGCTCTGACGCTCAACGGATGTGGCAGGGCTTGTAAACAAAGGGAAACCCACCCGCGAGCTGCTCAGCAATGTGAGCTTACCAGACAAGCTAAGTTCCTTCTACACTGAACCATGCATGAGAGAACCAGCTGTTCTCATAGATGATGTGAGTAAGAACTTTAAAACCTCTTAAACCAGCTCGGGAGTTTTATTCCTCTGCTGGTAGCGTGACTACAGCTCAAGCTCATTACCATAACGCACAATGCGCAAAAATATTCCTAAAAATATTTAACCTCCACACATTAACAAGTAAAATAGCTCAAATGAAAGATAAACAAGTTGTTTATCTAGCCAGCAAGTCAGATTTCTAAAATGTTTTACGGCGAAAACATAGCACATATTTATGTCAAACCACCACCGCAGACATAGCTCATTAGCATAGCCAAGTAGGAAAAAATATGCAATCAACAAACGCAGGATTAAAAGAAAAATCATTTCACTAACCTTTTGAAATCTTCATCAGATGACAGTAATATAACATGTTACACAGTACATTCATTTTTTTTCAATAATATGCTATATATATCCATAAATCTCTGTTTACAATGATGCATCGTTCAAAAAATGCTACCCAAATGTCCTGAGAAATGACGATAGCCCCGGCAGATAACGTCAGCTAACAAGGAATACACATCATAAACTTTGACTAAATATGCATGTTTTACATATGTATAGCAAGATACACTTCTTCTAAATGCAATTGCATTGTTACATTTAATTTTAACGTTACATTTTGCGTTCACTAGACTATAATATGGAGTCGGCGCTCCCACAGTAGCATAATGACTCCTCTATCTTGGAGTCGACAGAAACCCAAAATTAATACATTAAATATTCCCTTACCTTTGTTATTCTTCCATCAAACGACCTGTAAGGGATTATACTCACCAAATTAGCTTCAGTTTTCAAGTCTGCGTCTTTCGGTTCTCAAAATAGCCTGATTTTGGTAAAAATGTAGTCAAAATTGAAGTGGTTGCGCACCAAAACTTCGAAAGTATATATAATATGTCGAGTAAACTTGTCAAACTAACTTCATAATCAAGCTTTAACATGTTATAAAGGTGTACAGCAATTTTGAGAACAAACAGAAACACAAGCACTGTTCAATCGATCTTGGAAAAGAGAGAGGACTTGACCATTGCGCACAGGTTTTTTTGAGTGACTGAGAGCTTACCGTGTGCTCAAACTCTCGCGAGCGACGTGGAGACTGTTCCGGGTGCTGTGACTGTTTGTGAAGGGTGTTTGCGATGAGGTCAAAGGTGACCCAACTTTTCAGATGAGAAGAGATATTTTGGGGAAATGCAGATTTTGAGAGTTCTGCTATACATAGAGACATAATTTAAACAGTTTTAAAAGCTTTAGAGTGTTTTCTATTCGATAATATTTTTTATTTGCATATATTAGCAACTTTTGACAAAAATGTATCATGTTTTATATGGGTACCCAAATCCTCCAGAAGAGGCAGTAAACCGTGGTATCCTGAACAGGTTAAGGATTGGCACCTTTTATTAAATTTTCTAAGAAAGGAGGATGCGGGCAGTTCTAGTTCTACTTCATCTCATAAGCGCTCACTCAGAACGTGCAAAATGATTACCACATAATTGCTCTCCAATGATGGTATTTTTGACAATGACAACCTGCTGCTTCAGAGGACCGAAAAGACTAGAAAGAGAACACTCTTTCTTTACCATATGTAACCCATTTCAGGAAACTAGGGTTACAGTATGTTGCGGGTCACTACTTCACAGGAGAGACGTTTTTATCAAAATGTGTTTTTAGGCAGAAATGCCTTCTCCAATGGGAACTTTCATGTTCTTTAATAACATATTTCAATGCCATCTGTAAATACAAATACAATTGTTAAATTACAAGCCTAATTGGCTTAGCCACAGAAAAAGGGGGGACCTTCCCGTTAGCCGTGATTGGCTGAGATAATGACTGGGCTGTCTGGCTCTCTAGCTAATGTTATGTGTATGCTCTCCACTTTCTGCAGGACAGAGTTTTGAAATCAGTGCAATTCGAGTATGACAACTAAGGAGCTGGAGAAAACATGTTTCTCCGGATTACATCTTCAAACTAAGGGTAACAATGGCATCCAACAGGAGACTCGTCCATCCATGATATATACGAGTAAGATAGTCTAGCTAGCTACATTTTCAGATATTACACTTTTCAAATTTTGACAGAAAGTGCTTTCATTTCAAGTTAAAGTGTACTGTTAACTAGCTAACATTACGTGTATGATCTTATTCTTCCTATTTCTATTTCAAAGACATTTGCTTGACTAGTTATAGCCTAATGTTAGCTAGCTAACAAACAAACTGGATGTTATATACAGTGCCTTGCGAAAGTATTCGTCCCCCCTGAACTTTGCGACCTTTTGCCACATTTCAGACTTCAAACATAAAGATATAAAACTGTATTTGTTTGTGAAGAATCCACAACAAGTGGGACACAATCATGAAGTGGAACAACATTTATTGGATATTTCAAACTTTTTTAACAAATCAAAAACTGAAAAATTGGGTGTGCAAAATTATTCAGCCCCTTTACTTTCAGTGCAGCAAACTCTCTCGAGAAGTTCAGTGAGGATCTCTGAATGATCCAATGTTGACCTAAATGACTAATGATGATAAATACAATCCACCTGTGTGTAATCAAGTCTCCGTATAAATGCACCTGCACTGTGATTGCTCCTCAACTGTAGTGTGTGATTTACCAATTTGTAGCTCTGAGTCTCTACTTTTATCAAATGTAAAAAATAAAAATGTTGCTACATAAGGTTGATTTGAGCCAGTCGGTCAAATACAGTGGGGAGAACAAGTATTTGACACACTGCCGATTTTACAGGTTTTCCTACTTACAAAGCATGTAGAGGTCTGTAATGTTTATCATAGGTAAAATCACATTGTATGATTTTTAAGTAATTAATCCGAACCGCAAATGTACTTAGACTGGAGTATTTCAACAACTCTTCTCTTTCAACTTGTCAGGCAATCATATGTATCTACCAGTCGAAGCTCCTCAGAGGAGAAAGGGGAGGGCCGTCCTCCTCAGTGAAATTTATTTAACTTTGCCTTGCTAATAACTTCAGTAGCTAGTTAGCTACGAGCGCCAGTGTGCATTTTTCTCCACCAGAATGTTAGAATGGCCAATGCTGCCGAAGATGTTGTGGACTTTTTGTTGAAGAACCCCTTTCATTCTCTGGGGTACATGGAAAAGGTGCGACTTAAAAGCGAGGGTCGACCTCTGCCTGAGATCAGTTTCATGAAGAAGGATGAAAAGTTGAGAGCGTTCAATACCGGGTATCAGATGTATAGCTGGTTAACAGGGAGCCTATCATCAAGCCGCCTGTAATTGTACGTTACGATGCTTTACATGCTGAACATATTTTCTGGGATGTCGAAAACAATTCTGAATGATTTGATAGCTTCCATCGCATCAACCATTAAACGTTAGGATTAAAGAGAGAGGTTGATGCAGCACATTTTTTCACGTGCGCTCAAGTATCCTTGCACTTTCCTCCGTGGATTGATGGCAGCATTCGTGTGAAACTGAAAGCGCGAACCACTGCTTTTAATCAGGGCAAGGTGACTGGAAACATGACCGAATACAAACAGTCCCTCCGCAAGGCAATCAAACAAACTAAGCGTCAGTATAGAGACAAAGTAGAATCTCAATTCAACGGCTCAGACACAAGAGGTATGTGGCAGGGTCTACAGTCAATCACGGATTACAAAAAGAAAACCAGCACCGTCACGGACCAGGATGTCTTTCTCCCGGGCAGACTAAATAACTTTTTTGCCCGTTTGAGGACAATACAGTGCCACTGACACTGCCCGCAACTAAAACATGCGGACTCTCCTTCACTGCAGCCGACGTGAGGAAAACATTTAAACGTGTCAACCCTCGCAAGGCTGCAGGCTCAGACGGCATCCCCAGCCACGCCCTCAGAGCATGAGCAGACCAGCTGACTGGTGTGTTTACAGACATATTCAATCAATCCATATCCCCGTCTGTTGTTCCCACATGCTTCAAGAGGGCCACCATTGCTCCTGTTCCCAAGAAAGCTAAGGTAACTGAGCTAAACGACTACCGCCCCGTAGCACTCACTTCCGTCATCATGATGTGCTTTGAGAGACTAGTCAAGGACCATATCACCTCCACCCTACCTGACACCCTAGACCCACTCCAATTTGCTTACCGCCCAAATAGGTCCACAGACGATACAATCTCAACCACACTGCACACTGCCCTAACACATCTGGGCAAGAGGAATATCTACGTAAGAATGCTGTTCATCGACTACAGCTCAGCATTTAACACCACAGTACCCTCCAAACTCGTCATTAAGCTCGAGACCCTGGATCTCAACCACTCCCTGTGCAACTGGGTCCTGCACTTCCTGACGGGCCACCCCCAGGTGGTGAGGGTAGGTAACAACATCTCCACTCCACTGATCCTCAACACTGGAGCCCCACAAGGGTGCGTTCTGAGCCCTCTCCTGTACTCCCTGTTCACCCACGACTGCGTGGCCACGCACGCCTCCAACTCAATCATTAAGTTTGCAGACAACACAACAGTGGTAGGCTTGACAACGACGAGATGGCCTACAGGGAGGAGGTGAGGGCCCTCCGAGTGTGGTGTCAGGAAAATAACCTCACACTCAACGTCAACAAAACTAAGGAGATGATTGTGGACTTCAGGAAACAGCAGAGGGAACACCCCCCTATCCACATTGATGGAACAGTAGTGGAGAGGGTAGTAAGTTTTAAGTTCCTCGGCGTACACATCACAGACAAACTGAATTGGTCCACCCACACAGACAGCATTGTGAAGAAGGCGCAGCAGCGCCTCTTCAACCTCAGGAGGCTGAAGAAATTCGGCTTGTCACCAAAAGCACTCACAAACTTCTACAGATGCACAATCGAGAGCATCCTGTACCAGGCAGTACCGCCTGGTACGGCAACTGCTCCGCCCACAACCGAAAGGCTCCCCAGAGGGTAGTGAGGTCTGCACAACGCATCACCGGGGGCAAACTACCAACCCTCCCGGACACCTACACCACCCGATGTCACAGGAAGGCCATAAAGATCATCAAGGACAACAACCACCTGAGCCACTGCCTGTTCACCCCGCTATCATCCAGAAAGCGAGGTCAGTACAGGTGCATCAAAGCTGGGACCGAGAGACTGAAAAACAGCTTCTATCTCAAGGCCATCAGACTGTTAAGTACATATTCTTTATCCCCTTACACTTGTGTCTATAAGGTAGTAGTTTTGGAATTGTTAGCTAGATTACTTGTTGGTTATTACTACATTGTCGGAACTAGAAGCACAAGCATTTCGCTACACTCGCACTAACATCTGCTAACCATGTGTATGTGACAAATAAAATTTGATTTGATTTGATTGATTTATTTAGCAAAGATGATAACACATAATATCTCCGGACAGGCACAAGCAAAAACTCATGACATAAATGTTGCCGCCGCCTAGGCTAAACCTACACATTAAAAATCTGACATGCTGTATGGGATGAAAACAAGACTATTTTTCCATCTGATCAACTGTAAGCCAGGCTGCCTATATGTTTTAAATCCATAATTATTACCTGGAGTTAATCAATCGATCGATATAATAGTGATGGCAGATGTGAGTAACTCCACCAGTCTGCTTGCAGTTCTATTGTCTATCAGTTGTTGTCTATGTGTCTGGGTAGAGGAAATCCATTGCCCAATCTAGTCTAAATATAATTTATATGAACAAATATAAGGTTGCTGATTTATTTGAACAAATACAACTGATTAATCACGGTCGTACCTTATAGGGTCCAGACTTTTCCTAGTTAGGTTAACAAGAAAAAACTCCAGGCCCCAAGGGGTAGAAATTGCCCAACCACTCTGCGACCTGTGGTGCCACCAGCCTGCTTGCAGTTGTCAGTTATCGTCAGGTCTGTGGATGATCAGGGCTTTATTCAGGAACGTTTCTGGAGCTACTTTGATGTGTCAAGTGGGCGAGATGCGCAGTCTGTGTTTGACTTCATGAATTTTGAGATGTCTAAGTATAAAAATAAACTTGTTGTCCAATCCTACAATGGCTCAGCTGTAATGGAATGTATCTACTATTTGTATTTACAGCTAAGTCCTCTCATGTTCCCTGACTTCTTGTGACTAGCAATCCCGGATCCGGGAGCGTAATCATAGCCTCAAACGAATTAGCATAACGCAGCGGACATAAATACCCCTAGAAAATGTCCCTATTCATGAAAATCACAAATGAAATATATTGAGACACAGCTTAGCCTTTTCAAAACATGCGCCACTTCCTGATTGGATTTTTATCTGGGTTTCGCCTGTAACATCAGTTCTGTTGCACTCACAGACAATATCTTTGCAGTTTTGGAAACGCCAGAGTGTTTTCTATCCAAGCTGTCAATTATATGCATAGTCAAGCATCTTTTCGTGACAAAATATCTTGTTTAAAACGGGAACGTTTTTCATCCAAAAATGTAAAAATGCTTAACACCTCGGCCATCCTACAATCTAAGCTAGATGCCCTCAATGTCACACAAATTATCAAGGAACCTACAAGGTACAACCCAAAATCCGTAACCATGGGCACCCTCATAGATATTCCTGACCAACTTTCCCAGCGTCTGCTGTCTTCAAACAGGATCTCAGCGATCACTGCCTCTTTGCCTGCGTCCGTAATGGCTCCGCGATCAAACTACCACCCCTCATCACTGTCAAACGCTCCCTTAAACACTTCAGCAAGCAGGCCTTTCTAATCAACCTGTCCCGGGTATCCTGGAAGGACATTGACCTCATCCGGTCAGTAGAGGATGCCTGGTTGCTCTTTAAAAGTGCTTTCCTCACGATCTTAAATAAGCATGCCCCATTCAAAAAATGTAGAACTAAGAACAGATATAGCCCTTGGTACATTTGACTGCCATTGACCAGCACAAAAACATCCTGTGGCATTCTGCATCAGCATCGAATTTCTCCCGCGATATGCAACTTTTCAGGGAAGTCAGGAACCAAGATACACAGTCAGTTAGGAAAGGTAAGGCTAGCTTTTCCAAACAGAAATTTGCATCCTGTAGCACTAATTCCAAAAAGTTTTGGGACACTGTAAAGTCCATGGAGAATAATAGCACCTCCTCCCAGCTGCCCACTGCTCTGAGGCTTGGAAACACTGTCACCACCAATAAATCTACAATAATCGATTATTTCAATAAGCATTTTTCTACAGCTGGCCATGCAGTCCACCTCGCTACTCCTACCCGGGCCAACAGCTCTGCATCGCCCCAGCAACTGGCCCAAGCCCCCTCGCTTCTCCTTGACCCAATTTTCTGAAAGAGCTGCAAAATACAGATCCCCACAAATCAGCTGGGCTACACAATCTGTACCCTTTCTGGACCCTTTCTTTCTAAAATTATCCACCAAAATTGTTGCAACCCCTATTAATTACTTACTTTATTGTTATTTTACCAGGTAAGTTGACTGAGAACACATTCTCATTTGCAGCAACGACCTGGAGAATAGTTACAGGGGAGAGGAGGGGGATGAATGAGCCAATTGTAAACTGGGGATTAATAGGTGACAATGATGGTTTGAGGGCCAGATTGGGAATTTAGCCAGGACACTGGGGTTAACACCCCTACTCTTACAATAAGTGCCATGGGACCTTTAATGACCTCAGAGAGTCAGGACACATGTTTAACATCCCATCCAAAGATGGCACCAAAGATGGCACCCTACACAGGGCAGTGTCCCCAATCACTGCCATGGGGCATTGGGATATTTTTTTAATCATATTTTTAGACCAGAGAGAAGAGTGCCTCCTACTGGCCCTCCAACACCACTTCCAGCAGCATCTGGTCTCCCATCCAGGAACTGACCAGGACCAACCCTGCTTAGCTTCAGAAACAAGCCAGCAGTGGTATGCAGGGTGGTATGCTGCTGGCAAATTACTAGCCTGTTCAACCTCTCTTTCATATCGTCTGAGATCCCCAAAGATTAGAAAGCTGCCGCGGTCATCCCCCTCTTCGAAGGGGGAGACAGTCTAGAACCAAACTGTTATAGCCCTATATCCATCCTGCCCCCTGCCTTTCTAAAATCTTCAAAAGCCAAGTTAACAGATAATTTCAAATCCCACTTTACCTTCTCCACCATGCAAATGCATAACATAACCGCCATCAATAAAAGACAGTACTGTGCAGACATCTTCATCAACCTGGACAAGGCTTTCGACTCTGTTAATCGCTGCATTCTTATCGTCAGACTCAATAGCCTTGGTTTCTCAAATGACTGCCTCGCCTGGTTCACCAACTACTTCTCAGACAGAGTTCAGTGTGTCAAATCAGATGGCCTGTGGTCCGGACCCCTGGAAGTCTCTATTGGGGAGTCACAGGGTTCAATTCTCGGGCTGACACTTTTCTCTGTATACATCAATGATGTCGCTCTTGCTGCTGGTGGTTCTCTGATCCACCTCTACGCAGACGACACCATTCTGTATACATTTGGCCCGTCTTTGGACAATGTGTTAACAAACCGCTTCCCCATTCATGGAGGAGACGCTCTCCATGCAGACACCTTTATGGATTTTGTTGTATTTCTTGGTGATTTTTTGGTTGTTTGCTTTAGCATCTTTCAACACCCTGCATTATCATATTTATGCAGGCAAAACACTCACACTACTAATTACTGATTACACTCACCATTGTATATTATACTTAGTTACTGTATTTAATAAATATATGTTTTGTAACTCCTTATCTCCACATTGTCTCCCTTTGATGGTATTTATATATTCCACATTATTCATTGTTGTATACTAGGGACTATAATAGATACATATACAGTACCAGTCAAAAGTTTTGACACACCTACTCATTCAATGGTTTTCTTTATTTTTACTATTTTCTACATTGTAGAATAATAGTGAAGACATCAAAATGATGAAATAACACATGGAAACATGTAGTAACCAAAAAGTGTTAAACAAATCTAAATGTGTTTTATATTTGAGCTTCATCAAAGTAGCCATCCTTCCCCTTGACAGCTTTGCACACTCTTGGCATTCTCAACTAGCTTCACCTGGAATGTATTTCCAACAGTCTTGAAGAAGTACCCACATATGCTGAGCACTTGTTGGCTGCCTTTCCTTCACTCTGCGGTCCAACTCATCCCAAACCATCTCAATTGGTTTGAGGTCGGGTGATTGTGGAGTCCAGGTTATCTGATGCAGTTCTCCATCACTCTCTTTCTTGGTCAAACAGCCCTTACACAGCCTGGAGGTGTGTTGGATAATTTTCAAGACAATGGTGTACTAATGAGCAATGCGAGATAGAAGAAAATGAATCATAATAGACGACAAATTAAATTATATAATTTCAGTGTATAGAAGGGAATGGCAGGTTAAAATAATAACATGGACAGCCAAACAAGCCAGTGTGTCAAATGGATTTGCATATGAATGGAGTGGAAATTAGCTGACTTTGTGATCTGTAAGTTAAGTCACTTTAACGTTTCAAGCTGATTACACATTTTCATTGCAATTTCCGAAACCTAGCAACTTTTCAGACATGGATTTCATGTTGTAATGTTAACAAAGCACCTGAAAGTAGTTTGAAGTAATGTTTTCATTTTATTTGCTAAATAAAACTTGTTTAAACAGCGAAATTGTCACGGAAAATCAGCCTTGTTTGCATAGCGATGATGAAAATAACGTCATTTAGGCTGAGCTCCAAAATTCAAATCATTGCTTTCACGTTCACCCACGACAGCCTGGCCGCTCACGACTCCAGCACCATCATGAAGTTTGCTGATGACACGACGGTCGTAGGACTGAACAAAGATGACAATGAGGCAGCCTATAGGGAGGAGGTCAGACACTTGGCAGTGTGGTGCAAGGACAACAACCTCTCCCTCAACGTCATCAAGACAAAGGAACTGATCTTGGACTACAGAAAAACGGAGGGACGAGCACACCCCTATCCACATTGATGGGGTTGTAGTGAAACGGGTCGAGGGCTTAACGTTCCTCTGTGTCCACATCACCAAGAAATTGACATGGTCCACACACACACCAACACAGTTGTGAAGAGGGCACGACAGCACCTCTTCCACCTCAGGAGGCTGAAAAGATTTGGCATGAGCCATCAGATCCTCAAACAATTCTACAGCTGGTACCATTGAGAGCATCTTGACTGGCTGCATCACTACTTGGTATGGCAACTGCAAGGCACCTGACCGTACAGCACTACAGAGGGTGGTGAGCATGGCCCAGTTCATCACTGGGGCTGAACTCTCTGCCATCCAGGACCTCTATACAAAGCAGTGTCAGAGGAAGGCCCTAAAAATTGTCAAAGACTCCAGCCACCCAAGACATAGACTGTCCTCTCTGCTAACGCACGGCAAGCAGTACCAGTGCACTAAGTCTGGAACCAATGGGACCCTGAATAGTTTCTACCCTCACGCAATAAGAATGCTAAACAAGACTGCTAAAATAAATAGCTAAATCAAATGGCTACCTGGACTACCTGCACTGACCCTTTTTTATAATAACTCTCTTGCACCGTCTTTATGCATAAACACTAGACTCTACTCACTACATACACCCACACACACATAACACGTGGACACATGCACACTGACGTCACACACACAACCATACCTTGCTGCTATTAAATCAAATCAAATGGTATTTGTCAAATGCACTGAATACAACAGGTGTAGACCTAACCATGTGTCACGCCCTGACCATAGAGAGCCTTTGTATTCTCTATTTTGGTTAGGTCGGGTGTGACTAGGGTGGGTAATCTAGGTTGTTTTATTTCTATGTTGGCCTGGTATAGTTCCCAATCAGAGGCAGCTGTTTAGCATTGTCTCTGATTTGGGATCATATTTAGGCAGCTATTTCCCCACTGTTTTTTTGTAGGATCTTGTTTATGTTCTTTTTTTGTGCATTTCACAAAATAAAAGATGTGGAACCCATATCACGCTGCGCCTTGGTCCGCATGTAATTTCGACGATCATGACAGAAGATCCCACCAGATCCACACCAGGACCAAGCAGCGTGCCCTGGAGGAGAAGGTATCCTGGACTTGGGAGGAGATCAAGGAGGAGAAGATATCCTGGACTTCCTTGGAAGAAGACGCAAGGAGAGAAGGGAAGACAGCAAGGACGCCGGGGTTCGCGGCCACCACGAAAGCCCAAAGAACAGCCCCAAGAAAAATAATTGGGGAGGCACACGGGGTGGTAGGTGGAGCCGAGGAGTGAACTAGAGCCAATCTGGGAGAAGATGGAGAAATTGGAGGAGAGTGAACGGAGAGAGTCAAAGACCGTCATTGAGCTGATGGAGAAATTGGAGGAGAGAGAAATTAGAGAGTTGTTGTGTTGGTGTATGATGCACGACATTCACCCTAAGGAGCATGTCAACCGTTTGATGCCACTTGGGTCAGCTCTCCGTACTCGTCCTGAGTACTGTAAAAACTGTGCAGGCTCTACGAACCAGGTCTTCCGTACGCCCCCACAGCCCAGTACGTCCTGTGTCAGCTCCTCGCACATCGCCGTGAGAAGTGTGTCATCTGTCCGGTAACATGTGTGGCGGCTCTATGCACCAAGTCTCCAGTACGCCTTCACAGCCCAGTACGTCCTGTGTCAGCTCCTCGCACTCGCCGTGAGAAGTGTGTCATCTGTCCGGTAACATGTGTGGCGGCTCTATGCACCAAGTCTCCAGTACGCCTTCACAGCCCAGTACGTCCTGTGCCAGCTCCTCGCCTTGAGAAGTGTGTCATCGTTCCAGTACAATTTGTGCCGGCTCTACGCACTAGGTCTCCAGTGCGCCTCCACAACCCAGTACGTCCTGTGCCAGCTCCCCGCACTCACCGTGCGGAGTGTGTCATCTGTCCTGGACATTTTGTGCCGGCTCTACGCAACAGACCGCCAGTACGCCTCTACAGTCCGGTACGCCCTGTGCCTGCTCCTTGCACTCGCCTTAAAGTGCGTGTCACCAGTCCGGCGTCACCTGTGCCGGCTCCACGCACCAGGCCTCCGGCGACGGTCCCCAGTCCAGAGCTTCCGGCGACGGTCCCTAGTCCAGAGCCTCCGGCGACGGTTCACAGTCCGGGAACCTCCTGTGACGGTCCACGGTCCGGAACCTCCTGCGACGGTCCACGGTCTGGAACCTCCTGCGACGGTCCATGATCTTGAACCTCCTGCGACGGTCCATGATCTTAAACCTCCTGCGACGGTCCACAGTCCGGAACCCCATGAGACTGTCCACAGTCCGGAACCTCCTACGATGGTCCACAGTCCTGAACCTCCTACGACGGTCCACAGTCCTGAACCTCCAATGACGGTCCACAGTCCGGAACCTCCTGTGACGGTCCATAGTCCGGAACCTCCTGCGGCGGTCAACGTTCTGGAACCTCAAGCGAGGGTCAACGGTTCGGAGCATCCAGGCAAGGCGTACAGTCCAGCTCCAGGGCTGGAGCCTCCCTCTGTGGCAGTGCCCAGTCCAGGCATGGTGTCCAGTTCAGTTCCAATGCCGGAGCCTTCCTCTGCATCGGTACCCAGTCTGGGTACGGTGTCCAGTCCAGCTCCATGGTCGGAGCCTTCATCTGCGCCAGTTCCCCGCCAGTGCCCAGTTATGTGTAGTTGCCTGTGAGCAATCCATAGCTTCACGTTTAGTTTTTTTTTATTGTTTTGAGCGTTTCACAAAATAAAAGATGTGGAACCCATATCACGCTGCGCCTTGGTCCGCATGTTATTTCGACGATCGTGACACCATGACATACTTACTTATAAGCCCTGAACCAACAATGCAGCTCAAGAAATAGAGCATGGAAAATATCTACTAATAAACTAAAGCAAAAAAATAAAATCGAAAAATAACAGAAGAAACTGTGAGTAGCAGCAGTGTGAAAACAAAGGGGGGGGCGTCAATGTAAATAGTCTGCTGGCCATTTGATTAATTGTTCAGCAGTCTGAAGGCTTGGGGGTAGAAACTGTTAAGCTCCGGTATCGCTTGCCATGCAGTAGCAGACAGAACAGTCTATAACTGGACTCTTTGATTTGGGTGACTGGAGTCTTTGACAATATCAAATCAAATTTAATTTGTCACATGCGCCGAATACAGTGAAATGCTTACTTGCGAGCCCCTAACCAGTGAAAAAAATATGGATTAGAATAAGAGATAAAAGTAACAAGTAACTAAAGAGCAGCAGTAAATAACAATAGCAAGACTATATACAGGGGTTTTTGGTACAAAGTCAATGTGTGAATGTGCGGGAGCACCGGTGTCGAGGTAATTGAGATAATTATGTACATGCAGATAGGGTTTTTAAAGTGGATATATTAACAGAGAGTAGTAGTAGTGTGTGTGTGGGGGGGGGGGATAGTCTGGGTAGCCATTTGATTAGCTGTTCAGGACTCTTATTGCTTGGGGGTTGTTTAGAAGCCTCTTGGACTTGGCGCTCCGGTCCCACTTGCCGTGCAGTAGTAGAGAGAAAGTCTATGAGTAGGATGGCTGGAGACTTTGACAATTTTTAGGACCTTCCTCTGACGCCGCCTGGTATAGAGGTCCTGGATGGCAGGAAGCTTGGCCCGGTGATGTACTGGGCTGTTCGCACTACCCTCTGTAGTGCCTTGTGGTCGGAGGCCGAGAAGTTGCCATACCAGGCAGTGATGCAACCCGACAGGATGGTGAAACTAAAATCTTTTGAAGATCTGAGGACCCATGCCAAAATGTTTCTGTCTCCTGAGGGGGAATAGGTTTTGTCACGCCCTCTTCACGACTGCCTTGGTGTGCTTGGACCATGTTAGTTTGTTGTTAATGTGGGTTGTTAATGTGTTTGACGTCAGTGTGCATGTGTGGCATCAGTGTGTGTGCATAGAGTCAGGCAGGATAGTTAGTGCAAAAAAGTGTGTGTCAAATCAAATCAAATGTATTTATATAGCCCTTCGTACATCAGCTGATATCTCAAAGTGTTGTACAGAAACCCAGCCGAATACCCCAAACAGCAAGAAATGCAGGTGTAGAAGCAGGGTGGCTAGGAAAAACTCACTAGAAAAGCCAAAACCCAGGAAGAAACCTAGAGAGGAACCAGGCTATGCGGGGTGGCCAGTCCTCTTCTGGCTGTGCCGGGTGGAGATTATAACAGAACATGGCCAAGATGTTCATATGTTCATAAATGACCAGCATGGTCAAATAATAATAATCACAGGCAGAACAGTTGAAACTGGAGCAGCAGCACAGCCAAGTGGACTGGGGACAGCAAGGAGTCATCATGACAGGTAGTCCTGAGGCATAGTCCTAGGGCTCATGTCCTCCGAGAGAGAGAAATAGAGAATTAGAAAGAGCATACTTAAATTCACACAAGACACCAGATAGGACAGGAGAAGTACTCCAGGTATAACAAACTGACCCTAGCCCCCCGACACAAACTACTGCAGCATAAATACTGGAGACTGACACAGGAGGGGTCAGGAGACACTGTGGCCCCATCCGATGATACCCCCGGACAGGGCCAAATAGGAAGGATATAACCCCAACCACTTTTACAAAGCACAGCCACCACACCACTAGAGGGATATCTTCAACCACCAACTTACCATCCTGAGACAAGGCCAAGTATAGCCCACAATCTCCTCCACGACACAACCCAAGGGGGGGGCGCCAACCCAGACAGGAAGATCACATCAGTGACTCAACCCACTCAAGTGACTCACCCCTCCTAGGGACGGCATGAAAGAGCACCAGTAAGCCAGTGACTCAGCCCCTGTAATAGGGTTAGAGGCAGAGAATCCCTGTGGAAAAAGGGGAACCCCGTGGAAAGAGGGGAACCGGCCAGGCAGAGACAGCAAGGGTGATTCGTTGCTCCAGAGCCTTTCCGTTCACCTTCACACTCCTGGGCCAGACTACATTCAATCAGATGACCCACTGAAGAGATGAGTCTTCAGTAAAGACTTAAAGGTTGAGACAGAGTTTGCGTCTCTCACATGGGTAGGCAGACCATTCCATAAAAATGGAGCTCTATAGGAGAAAGCCCTGCCTCCAGCTGTTTGCTTAGAAATTCTAGGGACAATTAGGAGGCCTGCGTCTTGTGACTGTAGCGTACGTGTAGGTGTATACGGCAGGACCAAATCAGAGAGATAGGTAGGAGCAAGCCCATGTAATGCTTGATAGGTTAGCAGTAAAACCTTGAAATCAGCCCCTGCCTTGACAGGAAGCCAGTGTAGGGAGGCTAGTACTGGAGTAATATGATCACATTTTTGGGTTCTAGTCAGGATTCTAGCAGCCGTATTTAGCACTAACTGAAGTTTATTTAGTGCTTTATCCGGGTAGCCGGAAAGTAGAGCATTGCAGTAGTCTAACCTAGAAGTAACAAAAGCATGGATACATTTTTCTGCATCGTTTTTGGACAGAAAGTTTCTGATTTTTGCAATGTTACGTATGGAAAGAGCTGTCCTTGAAACAGTCTTGATATGTTCGTCAAAAGAGAGATCAGGGTCCAGAGTAACGCCGAGGTCCTTCACAGTTTTATTTGAGACGACAGTACAACCATTAAGATGAATTGTTAGATTCAACAGAAAATCTCTTTGTTTCTTGGGACCTAGAACAAGCATCTCTGTTTTGTCCGAGTTTAAAAGTAGAAATTTTGCAGCCATCCTCTTCCTTATGTCTGAAACACAGGCTTCTAGCGAGGGCAATTTTGGGGCTTCACCATGTTTCATTGAAATGTACCGCTGTGTGTCATCCGCATAGCAGTGAAAGTTAACATTATGTTTTCGAATGACATCCCCAAGAGGTAAAAATATATAGTGAAAACAATAGTGGTCCTAAAACGGAACCTTGAGGAACACTGAAATTTACAGTTGATTTGTCAGAGGACAAACCAGTCACAGAGACACTGATATCTTTCCGACAGATAAGATCTAAACCAGGCCAGAACTTGTCTGTGTAGACCAATTTGGGTTTCCAATCTCTCCAAAAGAATGTGGTGATCGATGGAATCAAAAGCAAACCTAAGGTCTAGGACCACAAGGACAGATGCAGAGCCTCGGTCTGATGACATTAAAAGGTCATTTACTACCTTCACAAGTGCAGTCTCAGTGCTATGATGGGGTCTAAAACCAGACTGAAGCATTTCGTATACATTGTTTGTCTTCAGGAAGGCAGTGAGTTGCTGCGCAACAGCCTTTTCTAAAAATGTTGAGAGGAATGGAAGATTCGATATAGGCCGATAGTTTTTTATATTTTCTGGGTCAAGGTTTGCCTTTTTCAAGAGAGGCTTTAGTACTGCCACTTTTAGTGAGTTTGGTACACATCCGGTGGATAGAGAGACATTTATTATGTTCAACATAGGAGGGCCAAGCACAGGAAGCAGCTCTTTCAGTAGTTTAGTTGGAATAGGGTCCAGTATGCAGCTTGAAGGTTTAGAGGCCATGATTATTTTCATCATTGTGTCAAGCGATATAGTACTAAAACACTTGAGTGTCTCTCTTGATCCTAGGTCCTGGCAGAGTTGTGCAGACTCAGGACAACTGAGCTTTGAAGGAATACGCAGATTTAATGAGTAGTCCGTAATTTGCTTTCTAATAATCATGATCTTTTCCTCAAAGAAGTTCATGAATTTATTACTGCTGAAGTGAAAGCCATCCTCTCTTGGGGAATGCTGCTTTTTAGTTAGCTTTGTGACAGCATCATAAAGGAATTTCGGATTGTTCTTATTTTCCCCAATTAAGTTGGAAAAATAGGATGATCTAGCAGCAGTACGGGCTCTTCGATACTGCACGGTACTGTCTTTCCAAGCTAGTCGGAAGACTTCCAGTTTGGTGTGGCGCCATTTCCGTTCCAATTTTCTGGAAGCTTGCTTCAGCGCTCGGGTATTTCAATGACAAATCTGAATATGCTTTGAATAAAGCAAATCCCCTTTGAGGATAAAATATATACAATGACTTTCTTTGTCTTGATTGACTTCTGGCTAAAACAAAATGTATATTATTACTAGACTCATTGCAACAGAGTGGTATACCAGGGAGCTAGTTTCTTATGAGAAATGTTTTTAGTTTTTAGGGGTGCAACTGCATCTAGGGTATTGCACAAGGTTAAATTGAGTTCCTCAGTTAGGTGGTTAACTGATTTTTGTCCTCTGACATCCTTGGGTAGACAGAAGGAGTCTGGAAGGACATCAAGGAATCTTTGTGTTGTCTGTGAATTTATAGCACAACTTTTGATGTTTCTTGGTTGGTGTCTGAGCAGATTATTTGTTGCAATTGCAAACATAATAAAATGGTGGTCCAATAGTCCAGGATTATGAGGAAAAACATTAAGATCCACAACATTTATTCCATAGGACAAAACTAGGAGGGTGAAGAGGAGGCAGAGATGGATATTGTCGTGGTGGAGGAGCATCAGCGTAGCCAGGGAGTGAAGCAGTGACAGGACAATGATACAGATCACTTCACTACCAGAGATTACCTGACAGTGAGTAGGTCCAGAGACATGTTGTACAAAACCCATTGAGTCGATGATGTGTGTGTGTAAAGATGTTTTATACAGTATGCAGGCCTACATTGCTACATCAATTATCTCGTACCGCTGCACATCGACTCGGTACTGCTCCTCCCTGTATATACAGATTCCAAGAACACAGGATGAGATATTACTATCCTTTGTGCAAGCACTTCCAAGAGTTCATGAACAGTCAGCCTGGTGAAATTTGGGGAGCGCATCGTCAGTAGTGTACCTTTGGTTCCTAGGGTGTTTCGGCCTTTCACACTATACACCCTCCCCAAAGGCAGCCAGCGACAGGGTGATCAATCGTACGCTTGCGTCCCATTCCCAATTAGTCATAGGAGTTGCCTTGTTGTTGATAGCCAACATCCCATGGGACTATGCATGGCAGGGGCGTCCTTCTCCCTGAGTCAAGCATTGTTGACCGCATACCTCCTGGCCCTCTCACTTCGGGGCCCAGCTGGGGTCTTTCCTCTTCATCCAGAGCCACTGACTGCTGCCTTCTGCTGTATCCGATACAGCTTTGATTGCCGAACGCTGGCTCTGGCCCTTAATTCCCAGGTCTCTAAGCAGTCTGGTTGTAGATGTTGCCACAAAACCTCTGCAGCCCACCTCCACTGGTCGGACTTCTGTGTTCCAGCCATGATGCCGTGCTTCGGCAGCTAGATCAGCATAGATGTTTTCGCTCATAAGCCTCATCTACTGAGTCCTCCCAGGGTACTGTGAGCTCAATGATGAAGACCTTCTTGAGCGAACGGGACCAGAGCACCATGTCAGGTCTTAGGGTGGTGGTTGCGATCTCCGGAGGAAACACAAGTTGCCGGCCAATGTCAGCTAGCATTTTCCAGTCGCGGGCCAAGCGCAGCTTGTCTCGCTCTAATGGTGTAGAGCCGCTCTTCGGTGGTTTAGCCCCTTCGAGGACAAAGGTCGTCCATAAGGGGTGTGATGCTGCTGGGGGTAGTAGGGAGTTGGTGGCAGCTTGCTTGTCCTCCAGGGTGGACGCAAGGTTTTTAAGGACTTGGTTGTGACGCCAAGTGTAGCGTCCTTGGGTGAGGATTGTTTTACAACCTGTGAGAATGTGCCTGAGGTTGGCTGGCATGGAACAGAGGGCACAGTCCGGATCTTCACCATACCATTGGTGAAGATTAACTGGTGTTGGAAGGACGTTATATGTTGCTCTGATGGAAAAGCTCAACCGCCTCGCTTCCATGGCCCACAGATCCTTCCAGCTGATCTTCCTCTTCTCCACACTGTCCCATCGAGTCCACGGTCCTTGTTTGGCAAGAGAGACTGCCTTGGCCCACCTTGCAGCCTCCTCCTGATGGCGTACTTCCTGCACTACCATCTTGCTCCTCCCTGTATGTACAGTATATATGTTATTTTAACTTATTATTGTTATTCGTTACTCACAGTTGTGTAAAAGTACCCAATTGTCATACTTTAGTAAAACTTAAGATACCTTATAATAGAACTCAAGTAAAAGTAAAAGTCACCCAATAAAATACTACTTGAATAAAAGTCTAAAAGTATTTGGTTTTAAATATACTTACTGAAAGTATCAAGAGTAAATGTAATTGCTAAAATATACTAAAGTATCAAAAGTGAAAGATAAGGTATACTGTAAATCATTTCACATTCCTTATATTAACCAAACCAGACAACACAATCTTCTTGATTTTAAAATGTAAGGATAGCCAGGGGCACGCTCCAACACTCAGCCATTATTTACAAACAAAGCATTTGTGTTTAGTGAGTCTGCCAGATCAGAGGCTGTAGGGATGACCAGGGATTTTCTCTTGATAAGTGCGTGAATTGGACCATTTTCCTGTCCTGCTTAGCATTCAAAATGTAACAAGTTCTTTTGGGTGTCAGAGAAAATTTATGGAGTAAAAAGTACATTATTTTCTTCAGGAATGTGGTGAAGTAAAAGTAAAAGTTGTCAAAATATATAAATAGTAAAGTACAGATACCCATAAAAATTACTTGTGTCGTACTTTACACCACTGGTTATTCACTGTGCATTTATTCCTTTTTTTGTGTGTGTTTTTTATCTTAAACACTGCATTGTTGGAATATGACACATCAGTAAGCATTTCACTGTTTGTCTACACCTGTTGTTTACAAAAAATGTGAAAATACATTTTTATTTGATTTCAGAATATCCCTTGACCTTGCCAGGTCACTGAAAATCAACTGCTGTAGAACTTTGGGATTTTCTTTACCAGGGAATCTAGATTAAATGTTAGGAATTGTCACACCCTGACCTTAGTATTCTTTGTTTTCTTTGTTATTTTGGTTAGGTCAGGGTGTGACATGGGTGATGTATGTGTTTTTGGCTTGTCTAGGGGTTTTGTATGTTTATGGGGCTGTTTCCTTTCTAGGTATATTGTATGTCATGGTTGCCTAGATTGGTTCTTAATTAGAGGCAGTTGTCTATGGTTGTCTCTGATTGGGAACCATATTTAGGCAGCCATATTCTGTGGGTACTTTGTGGGTGATTGTTTCCTGTCTTTGTGTTCTCTGCACCAGATAGGACTGTTTTGCCACGTTTGTTATTTTGTATTTGTGTAGTGTTTTCGTCTTTTATTAAACCATGTGGAACACGAACTACGCTGCATTTTGGTCCGTTCCCTGCGACACCTCCTCTTCAGGTGAAGAGGAGGAAATCAGCCGTGACAGGAATAGATAAATAAATCTCCCCTCTTGATTACAAGCAGAGTTGAGAGCAGAATCCATGCAAGCATCTTAAATGGATTATTGATCCTGTGACTTTTCTGGTTTTGGGTTCTCTTGTTTGTTCCAGCGGTGTTGATTTAACTCACACTATAGACGATGTTGATTAATCAAAACATTAGCTGTACATATTAAACTGTTAATTACCCACGCCAATGTTTGCACATAATTTAAACAGGTGACAAGTTAGAATGAAGCCGCTTTCCAGTACCTCTATCCTCTGCTTCTCAGCATGTTTGGACATGGTTGCACTTTATTATTTAATTTAATTACTTTATTTTTCCAGAAGGACCTTCAGTTGTTGGACAAGATAAAGATACAGATATAAACAGCAACATTCACACATGATGGTAATGTAATGTACATGGTACATTACATGACCAAAAGTATGTGGACACCTGGTCGTCAAACATCTCACTCCAAAATAATGGGCATTATTATAGAATTGGTCCCCCATTTAGCGGCTATAACAGCCACCTTCTCCTTCTGGGAAGGCTTTCCACTAGATGTTGGAACATTGCTGCGGGGACCTGCTGCCATTCAGCCACAAGCATTAGTGAGGTCGGGCACTGATGTTGGACGATTAGGCCTGGCTCACAGTCGGCATTCCAATTAATTTTAAAGGTTTTTGATGGAGTAGAGATCAAATCAAAGTTGATTTGTCACGTGCGGCGAATAGAACAGTGAAATGCTTACTTACAGGCTCTAACCAATAGTGCAACAAAGGTATTAGGTGGACAATAGGTAGGTAAAGAAATAAAACAGTAAAAAGACAGGCTATATACAGTAGCGAGGCTATAAGAGTAGCAAGGCTACATACCGACACCGGTTAGTCAGGATGATTAAGGTAGTATCTAGATATGGTTAAAGTGACTATGCATAAACAGAGTAGTAGTCGCGTAAAAGAGGGGTTGGCGGGTGGTGGGTGGGACACAAGGCAGTTAGCCAATGTATGGGAGCACTGGTTGGTCGGCCCAATTGAGGTAGTATGTACATGAATGTATAGTTAAATTGACTATGCATATATGATAAACGGAGACTAGCAGCAGCATAAAAAAAGGGGTTGGGGGCACACAATGCAAGTAGTCTGGGTAGCCATTTGATTACCTGTTCAGGAGTATTATGGCTTGGGGGTAAAAAACTGTTGAGAAGCCTTTTTGTCCTAGACTTGGCACTTGCTGGGGTCTTTGGCAAACTTAATGATATGATAGTGTTGGAGTCGTGCCTGGTCATGCAATACAGGAGAGGAGTACAGGAGGGGACTGAGCACGCACCCCTGGGAGCACCAGAGTTGAGGATCAGCGTGCATATGTGTTGTTGCCTACCCTTACCACCTGGGGGCGGCCCGTCAGGAAGTCCAGGATCCAGTTACAGGGGGAGGTGTTTAGTCTCAGGATCCTTAGCTTAGTGATGAGCTTTGATGGTAATATGTTGTTGAACGCTGAGCTGTAGTCAATGAATAGCATTCTCACATAAGTGTTCCTTTTGTCCAGGTGGGAAAGGGCAGTGTGGAGTGCAATAGAGATTGCATCATCTGTGGATCTGTTTGGGCGGTATGCAAATTGGAGTGGGTCTAGGGTTTCTGGGATAATGGTGTTGATTTGAGACATTACCAACCTTTCAAAGCACTTCATGGCTACAGATGTGAGTGCTACGGGTCTGTAGTCATTTAGGTAGGTTGCCTTTGTGTTCTTGTGCACAGGGACTATGGTGGTCTGCTTGAAACATGTTGGTATTACAGACTTAAATCAGGGACATGTTGAAAATGTCAGTGAAGACACCTACCAGTTGGTCAGCACTTGCCCGGAGCACATGTCCTGTTAATCCGTCTGGCCCTGGAGCCTTGTGTATGTTGACCTGTTTAAACGTCTAACTCACGTCGGCTACAGAGAGCGTGATCACAAAGTCATCCGGAACAGCTGATGCTCTCATGCATGCCTCAGTGTTGCTTGCCTCGAAGCGAGCATAGAAGTTATTTAGCTCATCTGGAAGGTCATGATGTGTGTTTAATCCCAGCCCCCGTCCCCGCAGGAGGCCTTTCGCCTTTTGGCAGGTTGTCACTGTAAATAATAATTTGTTTTTAACTGACTTGCCTCGTTAAAAAAACGATAAAAAAAAGCTGGAAGTACAGAATCATCTAGAATGCCATTGTATGCTGTAGAATTAAGATTTCCCTTCACTGAAACTAAGGGGCCTAGCCTGAACCATAAATAAATAAATGAAGTTGGACGCACAGAATCATCTAGAATGCCATTTTATGCTGTAGCGTTAAGCTTTCCATTCACTGAAACTAAGTGGCCTAGACTGAACCATGAAAACAGCCCCAGACCTGTCACGCCTTGGTCTTAGTATTTTGTGTTTTCTTTATTTATTTGGTCAAGCCAGGGTGTGACATGGGTTATTGTGGTGTGTTTTTGTCTTGGGGGTTTTGTGGGGTGTCTACGTAGTCTATGGCTGCCTGAGGCGGTTCTCAATCAGAGTCAGGTGATTATCGTTGTCTCTGATTGGGAACCATATTTAGGCAGCCATATTCTGTTAGTGTTTTCGTGGGTGATTGTTCCTGTCTTTGTGTTTGCACCAGATAGGGCTGTTTCGGTTTTCGTTATTTCATTTTGTTATTTTTGTAGTATCTGTATGTAAGTTTTTCCTTCATTAAAATATCATGAATCATCATCACGCTGCATTTTGGTCCGATCCTTGTTCTACCTCTTCGTCAGAGGAGGAGATAGAAGAGAGCCGTTACAAGACCATTATTCCTCATCCACCAAACTTTACAGTTGGCACTACACATTGGGGCAGGTAGAGTTCTCCTGGCATCCACCGAACCCAGATTTATCCTTCGGATTGCCAGATGGTGAAGTGTGATTCATCACTCCAGAGAACCAGTTTCCACTGCTCCAGAGTCCGGTAGTGATGAGCATTATCCCACTCCAGTTGGTGCTTGGCATTGTGCATGGTAATCTTAGGCTTGGGTTACAATGGCGGAGCAGCCGCACACATTCCATGAAGCTCCCGGTGAACAGTTATTGTACTGACAGTTATTTCCACTTCGCAATAACAGCACTTACAGTTAACCGAGTCAGCTCTAGTAGGGCAGAAATTTGACAACACGACATGTTGGACATCTGGCATCCTATGATGGTGCCACGTTGAAAGTCACTGAGCTCTTCAGTAAGGCCATTCTCATGCCAATGTTTGTCTATGGAGATTGCATGGCTGTGTGCTCAATTTTATACACTGGGCAACGGGTGTGGCTGAAATAGCCAAATCCATTAATTTGAAGGGGTGTCCACATAATGTTGTATAGATAGTGTATATACAAAATAAATGCAAGCCACAAAAATCTATTTAATTAAAGAGCTGAAGTATAACATTACCCTGAATTATGGGACAACATCCTCATTATAATGGTTTCTCCAAAGTTCGAGAAAGCTATATTCCACTGATCTCATTCTGATGTGTGATTTATTGCTACACCTTTCAAAAAAGGGTTCCAAAAATGTCTTCAGCTGTCCCTATATTAGAACCATTTTTGGTTACATGTAGAACTCTTTTAGGTTCCATGTAGAACCCTCTGGGTTAAGGGTTCTACATGGAACCAAATAGGGTTTTACCTGGAACTAAAAGGGTTCTAGCTGGAACCAAAAAGGGGTTCTTCAAAACTTTTTAGGTTCTACATAACACTTTCCTTTCTAAGAGTGTATATTGATTTGGGGGACAATTTGAACAAAGTAGTCTAATAACACATTTGTCGACATGTGAAATTAGAAAACAAAATTAAATCAATACACTTTTTTTGGGGAAAAAGCAATAGCAATTACAGAAGCGTGTCAGAATTTCAACTTAATTACATTTTCCATCATGCGATGTGCATTCGACAGGGCTCGCGGACGGGAGCAGGGTAGTTCAGGTCTTATTGTTCCCGTTGGACATAAATGACAGTCTACACATTGCCAGCAAGAGAAGAGAAGTGTCACCCAGTTAATCAACTGCTGGTATTGATGTGACAGATGCAGCTTCTTGACAGAGTATTGCTTATAATTTACTGTCTACTGATGTATTGACATTTTGTAAATGTCGACGTGCGGCATAACTTCATTTGCGTGAGGAAGTGCTGACAAAGTGGCTGGGCCAAATGTAAAGGAAACTGCGCAGTGCACAATTATAATTTTCCTAATTAAGTTTGCCTTTGCACTTCAACAGCTAGGGCTCTTTCTAAAGGTTGGCGCTCTCAAATTGCTTTTCAGTTGGAGTGCATTCAAAACAAATAGAGCAGCAAGCAGACGTGGCATTTGGAGAGTCCCCTTTCCTTTCACCAATCCATTTGTCGGACTTGCAAACTCCTCAATTTGGAAGGAAGTCATTATTTTATCAGAGAATTGCTCAGGACACACCAAAATAGATCAACTTTCGAGATCGAGTTGAGGACATTATAAAATGTCGAGACATTACATCACATCTCGGTGGCATAAACAGTCTTTAAAAAATCTTAGTTTAACATTTGTTAGAGCTGAATTCAAAGCTCTCAATAGGAGACGTAATGCCAGACGTTGTATACCCTTGAAATAGTCTTGAATATAATTGAAGTCTTCAAAATCCATCGTTTCCTATTGAAGGTTCTGAAGAAATTGCAAACAGATCTTTGAGAGAGTCTGACAGCAGAGGCACCAAAGCCTTCGGGTAACCTAAGAACGCCAAACACTGAAACATCAATCCATGGTCGAGTCAGGAACACATTTTAATTTGTGCCATCTATATTTTAGAAGTGCTGTCTTAATATGTATCTTAATTCGGTTTTAGATGTGCTTATCAATGCATGCAAAAGCACCTTTTTTAAATCAACTCAATGTTTATTTGTCACGTGCGCTGAATAGAACAGGTGTAGGTAGACCTTACAGTGAAATGCATACTTAAGGCTCTAACCAAAAGTGCAAAAAAGGTATTAGGTGAACAATAGGTAAGTAAAGAAATAAAACCGTAAAAAGACAGGCAATATACAGTAGCGAGGCTATAAAAGTAGCAAGGCTACATACAGATACTGGTTAGTCAGGCTGATTGAGGTAGTATGTACATGTAGATATGGTAAAAGTGACTATGCATATATGATGAACAGAGAGTAGCAGCAGTGTAAAAGAGGGGTTGGCGGGTGGTGAATGGTGGGTGGGATACAATGCAGATAGCCCGGTTAGCCACTGTGCGGGAGCACTGGTTGGTCAACCCAACTGAAGTAGAATGTACATGAATGTATAGTTAAAGTGACTATGTATATATCATAAACAGAGCATAGCAACAGTGTAAAAAGAGAGGTTGGGGGTGGCACACAATGCAAATAGTCCAGGTAGCCATTTGATTACCTTTTCAGGAGTCTTATGGCTTGGGGGTAAAAATTGTTGAGAAGCCTTTTTGTCCTAAACTTGGCACTCCGGTATCGCTTGCCATGCGGTAGTAGAGTGATGTACTGGGCCGTACGCACTACCCTCTGTAGGGCAGTGCGGTCAGAGGCCGAGCAATTGCCGTACCAGGCAGTGATGCAACCAGTCAGGATTCTCTAGATGTTGCAACTGTACAACCTTTTGAGGATCTCAGGACCTATGCCAATCTTTCCTGAGAGGGAATATGCTTTGTCGTGCCCTCTTCACGACTGTCTTGTGTTTGGACCATTCTAGTTTGTTGTTGATGTGGACACCAAGGAACTTGAAGCTCTCAACCTGCTCCACTACAGCCACGTCGATGGGAATTGGGGCGTGCTTGGTTCTCCTTTTCCTGTAGTCCACAATCATCTCCTTAGTCTTGGTTACGTTGAGGGATAGGTTGTTATTCTGGCACTACCCTGCCAGGTCATGGACTTCCTCCCTACAGGATGTCTCGTCGTTGTCGGTGATGAGGCCTACCACTGTTGTGTTGTCTGCAAACTTAATGATAGTGTTGGAGTCGTGCCTGGCCATGCAGTACAGAAGAGCAGTACAGAGGAGGGGACTGAGCACGCACCCCTGGGGAGCTCCAGTGTTGAGGATCAGCGTGGCAGATGTGTTGCTACCTACCCTCACCACCTGGGGGAGACCCGTCAGGAAGTCCAGGATACAGTTGCAGAGGGAGGTGTTTAGTCCCAGGATCCTTAGCTTAGTGATAAGCTTTGAGGGTACTATGGTGTTGAACGCTGAGCTGTAGTCAATGAATAGCATTCTCATATAGGTGTTCATTTTGTCCAGGTGGGAAAGGGCAGTGTGGAGTGCAATTAGAGATTGCATCATCTGTGGATCTGTTTGGGCGGTATGCATATTGGAGTGGGTCTAGGGTTTCTGGGATAATGGTGTTGATGTGAGCCTTTTACCAACCTTTCAAAGTACTTCATGGCTACGGATCTGAGTGCTACGGGTCTATGGTCATTTAGGCAGGTTGCCTTTGTTCTAGGGCAGAGGGACTATGGTGGTCTGCTAGAAACATGTTGGTATTAGAGACTCAATCAGGGACATGTTGAAAATGTCAGTGAAGACACCTACCAGTTGGTCAGCACAGCACACATCCTGGTAAACCATCTGGCCCTGCCGCCTTGTATATGTTGACCTCTTTAAAAGTCTTACTCATGTCAACTACGGAGAGTGTGATCACACAGTCGTCCGGAACAGCTGATGCTCTCATGCATGCCTCAGTGTTGCTTGCCTCGAAGCGAGCATAGAAGTTATTTAGCTCATCTGGTAGGCTCGTGTCACTGGGCAGCCCGCAGTTGTGCTTTCTTTGTAGTCTGTAATAGTTTGCAAGCCCTGCCACATAAGACGAGCGTCGTAGACAGTGTAGCATGATTCAATCTTAGCCCTGTATTGACGCTTTGCCTGTTTGATGGTTCATCGCAGGGCATAGCAGGATTTCTTGCGAATGTTGCCTGTAATCCATAGCTTCTGTTTGACTGTATGTACGTACAGGCACTGTGCGGATGACGTCCTTGATGCACTTATTGATAAAGCCAGTGACTGATGTGGTGTACTCCTCAATGCCATCGGAAGAATCCCGGAACATATTCCAGTCTGTGATAGAAAAACAGTCCTGTAGTTTAGCATCTTCTTCATCTGACCACTTTGTTATAGACCAAGTCACTGTTGCTTCCTGCTTTTTCTTCTATCTGTGGAAAAACTTGTAGCATTGTGGCCATAGCCATATAATCCATGGAAGGGTTTTGGAACCTCTAACCCTGGCAATTTGACTGTTAAATTTATTGGCACATTAGCAATGGCTGCAAATCTTGATTTGAGTGGGAACTGCCATCTATGGATTATATGTCTATGGTTTTTTGCAGCTGTCAGTTTGCAAATTTCGAAATACAATTCCACGTAAATGAACAGTTTGTTTGTAAAGCAAACGCTGTCTTTACTAAATGTCTCAGGTGATAGGTGTTGTCTTTCACAAAAAAAACTTTATTAATAAAATCTCCTTCAAATGAAGGGGAGAGGGAGGTTATCTGATGTCATTGGTCCTCAACTCGTGGCTCAGACTCTTCATTCAGGTTAAATGGAGTTAGCCTGCCCAAGAATGATTTGTTGCCTTAAGCATTTTTACCTAGCTAAAGGGTGAGCCACTTTCGTATGACCGGTTATTCCACGCTGAACTCAGAATTGACCAAAGTTACTTCGCTAGCTCCTCAAACCCAGTACGCAGTATAGCCTTCAGAACTGATCAAGCAATAACAAAGAACAACATTTCAAGGAGCATCTAACAGACATCATGACAAAACCAAATACCAAATATAGTATGTTGGCTCATATGTATGTTGATGTAAGAACTGTAACATATTTTTAGTACTCTGAAAATGGTCTCTTATGGGACTAAGAGTGAGTGGGTGAACCGCCATAGTAGTCACAAATAGATAATTAAAGCAGATGGACAGAGGTGATTGCTGTTGACAGAGGGGTTGAGGTGCAGAGTGCATCCTATTACACCACAGATCTTGATAGTTGAAGTCTGTCTACTATTGAGGCAGTGTGTTGAGCTAAAACCAGTAGCATGTATTCATGGATGCCAAGGGAAGCCTGGCTTCCCCAAAAACTTATAAAGATTTTTTGTTTGTTTCTCGTTTGTCTCTCTGTTTCATAATTTTCTTTCAATTTGCAAGAGGCTGAATGCGTAGGCCATCTATCTAATGATGTCTGGTCAAAAAGAGTATGACATTGTTGCCACCCATAGCATTGAATGCAAGGGCAACCAGAGAGCATTGGGCTTCCCTTGATAATAATACAATATATATATATATATGTAGCCAGTCAGCCTTGAGCTAAACTGGGTGAGCTCAACTCTGAAAGGTCCAGGCGTACCAAAAATAAGTGTCGAGGGAAGCCCGTTTGGATTTGGCTTCACCCCAATAACATCACATCAAAAGCACATGTAATTTACAGAAAACATTTGAATTGTTGCATCTCGTTGTGCTATCCTCAGGTGGCTAGCTAGCTAGCTAAAGGTTAGCCATGGTTGTGGATAAGTATTTGGGCTTGTGGTTTTACTTAATTCTCCGTAATGGTCAATGATTATAACAGTGATTATGGTCTAAACAAAATTCATACATTGTGTGCCTGGTCTAAGAGGAGGGAAGTAGCTTGATGTCGTAGGCTAATGTTAACTTGCTTGCCTGGCGCATCTTTGCACGAGAAAGGAAGTTAGGCTAGCTAGCAAGCATTTTAGCCAGGTATTTCTCTGCAAGTAGGGTCAACATGTCTTTCTACTTGCATGCAGTGGTGTAGCGTACTTAAGTAGTATTATAAAGTATTTTTATTTCAGTATTTGTTGTGGTATCTGTACTTAATTTTCTTTAGGAATATAAATAATAAAAGTATGTACTTTTTTCTACATACATTTTCCCTGAAACCCAAATGTACTCGTTACATTTTGAATGCTTAGCAGGACAGTAAATGGTCCAATTCCAACACTTATCAAGAGAACATCCCTGGTCGTCCCTACTGCCTCTGATCTGGCAGACTCATTAAACACAAATGCTTTGTTTAAGTGATCTCTGAATGTTGGAGTGTAAACAAGACATTTTGTCACGAAAAGATGCTCGACTATGCATATAATTGACAGCTTTGGATAGAAAACACTCGGACGTTTCCAAAACTGCAAAGATAGTCCGTGAGTGCAACAGAACTGATGTTACAGGTGAAACCCAGATAAAAATACAACCAGGAAGTGTCACATTTTTTAAAACCGCCTCATGCCAATGACTCCTTATATGGCTGTGAATGAGCTACGAATGAGCTTACGTTTTCCACATATTCCCCAAGGTGTCTACAGCATTGTGATGTCTTTTTACGCATTTCCGTTGAAGAATAGCCGTAAGGGACCATATTTAGCAAGTGGTTACATGGTGTCTGTGGCAGAAAGTCTTGCGTAAAATACTGAGGTAGCCATTTTTCCAATCGCTTCTTATGAGAAACCAATTGCCTCGACGGATATTTTATTGAATATATATGTTAAAAACACCTTGAGGATTGATCCTAAACAACCTTTGCCGTGTTTCTGTCGATATTATGGAGCTAATTTGGAAAAAAAGTTTGGCGTTGTAGTGGTAGCATTTTCCGGTCGATTTCTCAGCCAAGCATGATGAACAAACTGGAGCTATTTCGCCTACAAAAATAATATTTTGGGAAAAAAGGAACATTTGCTATCTAACTGGGAGTCTCCTGAGTGAAAACATCCGAAGTTCTTCAAAGGTAAATTATTTAATTTGTTTGCTTTTCTTATTTTCGTGAAAATGTTGCCTGCTGCCAGCAGAGCCTAGCATAGTATTATGCCATGATAAACTTACACAAATGCTTGTCTAGCGTTGGCTGTAACGCACATTTTGAAAATCTGAGATGATAGTGTGATTAACAAAAGGCTAAGCATGTGTTTGAATATATTTATTTCATTTCTTTTGCGATTTTCATGAATAGGAAACGTTTCTAGGGGTATTTATGTCCGCTGCGTTATGGTAATGCATTTGAGGCTATGATTACGCTCCCAGATACGGGTTTGCTCGTCGCAAGAGGTTAATAGAGTGAATATTGCATTCAGTTTTAAATTCAATTTCAATTTCATTTCCAAATGTAATATTTATTCAGTTTCATATATATATTCAGTTTCAATATGTTAGATATTGTATACATTTTCTCTGTATCAAGTTTACAAGCTCAAATGTCAAATTAAATTCTCTAAAATCAGATTCATAACCAGAGACAGCATCCTGGTACTTTGCCAGCCAGGATTGGTAGGAGAGAATCTAACTGCCACTGTGGTAAGCAGAAGCTCCTGGTGGTGATGCCAATGTGGCATCTGTTTGCACTGAAATCTCTCCATACTCATCGCTTTTGAGACAGCTAACATACTGTATGACATTTCCTGACACTAAAATGGATGAGTTACAGATTTAACCTCTTGCTCCTACCCGACACGCAGGCGTCCCATCTAGACATCTGGAAATGCAAATGCGCTACGCTAAATGCTAATAGCACTCGTTAAAACTCAAACGTTCATTAAAATTCACATGCAGGGTACTGAATTAAAGCTACACTCGTTGTGAATCCTGGCAACAAGTCAGCTTTTTAAAATGCTTTTCGGCGAAAGCATGAGAAGCTATTATCTGATAGCATGTAACACCCCAAAAGACCCGCAGGGGACGTAAACAAAATAATTAGCATAGTCGGCGCTACACAAAACGCACAAATAAAATATAAAACATTTATTACCTTTGACCATCTTCTTTGTTGGCACTCCTAGATGTCCCATAAACATCACTATTGGGTCTTTTTTTCGATTAAATCGGTCCATATATAGCCTAGATATCGATCTATGAAGACTGTGTGATCAAGGAAAAAATTTGAGTTTTATAACGTAACGTCATTTTTTTAAATTAAAAAAGTTGACGATAAACTTTCACAAAACACTTCGAAATACTTTTGTAATGCAACTTTAGGTATTAGTAAACGTTAATAAGCGATCAAATTGATCACGAGGCGATGTATATTCTATAGCTGTACGTCTGGAAATAATGTCCTGGTAAATCTCAACCAAAATATCCGGTCGGAGACCGGAAGAAAGGCGCTACCTTGTGTCCGTTTGACCAAGAAACAAATCGTAGGCAAATTACAAGACTGTTGACATCGTGTGGAAGCTGTAGGTATTGCAACCTCGGCCCCATTTAATGTGGATCACATTCAACAATGGGTTCTAGTGGCGCATGGATATATTTTCCCATTTTCAGTGATCAGATTTTCCTGCGCTTTTCGATGAAACGCACGTTCTGTTATAGTCACAGCCGTGATTTAACCAGTTTTATAAACGTCTGAGTGTTTTCTATCCACACATACTAATCATATGCATATACTATATTCCTGGCATGAGTAGCAGGGCGCTGAAATGTTGCACGATTTTTAACAGAATGTTCGAACAAGTAGGGGGTAGGAGTAACAGGTTAACGGATTCCTTTGCTACTTAGCTGCATGACAACATACTGGGGCCTGATTGTAGGTCAACTTTTCATGAATAGGAAAAGTTTCTAGGGGTATTTATGTCCGCTGCGTTATGCTAATTCGTTTGAGGCTATGATTACGCTCCCGGATCCGGGATTGATAGTCGCAAAAGGAAAATTACAAAAATGTAAATAAATTGTGTTGCTCTCCGGTTTTGTGATGAAACAAATGTGTGATTGAATTTATTCTGCCACTGTGACTTCCTATTGTCTCGGCCGTAGGCCTCTGTATCACAGTGTCAAGGTATATGAACTAACAGGTTATAGTGCAAACAACACAATTATCACAACACAGGTTGTAATATGGCTTTTTTCCCCTGTCCTGGCTTCCTCTGGGATTTTGTCCACGCACCGCTACTGACTAAAACAGATGCCTTAACTCACAGAGATCACTGTGACAGGGGCAAAGGGGAGGAGGGTAGGCAGATGAGAGGGGAAGGGCTATTTGTGACATTACACTGTGGCACATCAGACCACGCACACCCCTACCTCTCTGGCAGATGAGGAGTGCCCACATTGACTGTTCACTGCAAAGCTGTTGGCACTGACATTACTCACAATGCCATGGCTTTGCCCACTGGGGGAGGAAGGGGGAGTGGGGCGAAATGGGTCAGAGATAAGGAGGGGGTTGCCAGGGTTTCACATATGGGGGTGGAGAGGGTGGGCGATGGGAAGGAGGGGAGTGTGGAGGGGAAGGCACCTCTGGTTGAGCCTGGAGCTCAGGTTCCAACATACGGTTTAATAATGTCTTAATTGTGCCACAGATGGGAGTTATTGAGTTATTGACACAGGGGCTTGTGGTGAGGCAGCTAAGCCAGCGGTCAAGAAGCCTGGGCTCTGGGAACAATGAGTCATCCCCTAACAAGAATGAGCATGCTATCTTTAAAACAGCTCCATATGCAGTCAGACGTGAATCGATCATATTAGAGAGCATCTGCTTTGGCGACATGATATTAACTTTGACTAACCAGTTTCAGTCCTAGAAACATATGTAGTTGTACGTTTAGCCTATTATTACAGTGGCTGCATTGGTTGTGGATTGTGAAGTATTAGGGATGATAGAACTTGTAGTGTGAGTGCTCCAGCATTAAAGATGGAGGTAGTGGGTTGAAGGATGTAGAAGGTAACTGATTTGTTGCAGTGGTGACAACAGGCAAGAGAGATTGTAAAACTCAGCATTGATCAAACACCCTTTCCCTACTCCAAGACTTCTAAGAACTCTTTACTCTGCACAAATGTGTATGACTACATGCAGGTCATTAACATGTTGATGGTGTGTTTGTGTCACTTCCAACCCAGTGAATTCCTACTGCCCCCGTGTGGTGTAACTACATCATGACATGTCTCTTTGATTGCCATGGCACGTGTCAAACTCATTCTGAGGGCCGAGTGTCTGCAGGTTTTCACTCCTCCCTTGTACTTGAATGATGGATTAAGGTCACTGATTAGTAAGGAAATCCCCTCACCTGGTTGTCTAGGTCTTAAATGAAAGGAAAAAACAAAAACCAGCAGACTCTAGGCCCTCCATGGAATGAGTTTTTGACACCACTGCCTATGGAGAGCACAATGGCTGTGTTTACACAGGGAGCCCAGTTTTGATCTCTTGGCCAATTATGTGAACATGTTACTACTCGTTCTACAAGTTATTTGTCACAAGCTATTTATTTTTCACATTGGTCCTCCAACATTCCACAGCACCTGAAATGCTAGTGATTATGTTTGCATAACTTAGGGAAACTATGAGTCATTTACACACCTTAGGAAAATGTATTGCAATCCAGAATGAAATGTCAAGTCTAGTCAGTGTAGCTAATTAGGCAATTTAAGAAACACCTCTAATTGAGAAGTCATTACAAGACCATAGAACAGAGAAGATGCTTGAAAAGGGATCAATGGTGTTTCATTTCATTGTGAGAAAAATATATAATAATCACCCGAGGATCCATTTCTTTGATGATATAAAATTGCATTAACCTTTTTTTTTTCCACCAGCGTGTAATTCAAATTGTGTTAACAAATTAATCAAGAGAGAAAAATGGTCTATTCTGGGCCTACTGCTTTGCTATACAGATTTCCCTTTTGTGAAGTGAGCAATTAGACTATAGAGCACATGCACATTGTTAGTGGCTCAGTAATAATAGTAACATAAGCCATTTAGCAGATTGTCATGCATAGGTGTAATAGGTGGCAGGGAAGTCAGGCACAGGAGAGTCAAATGGAGTGTAAATATGGAGTCTTTTAATAAAGTTCCAAGAGTATGCTCCATAACAATGAATGTACAAACAAACAAAACATGGGTACGAAGACCCGCCGCGCACCTATACAAACAATCACACTACACTGACAACAAATCAATCTCTGACAAAGACATGAGGGGAAACAGAGGGTTAAATACACAACAGGTAATGAATGGGATTGAAAACAGGGGTGTGGGAAGACAAGACAAAACCAATGGAAAATGAAAAAAGGATCAATGATGGCTAGAAAGACCGGTGACGTCGAACGCCGAGCACCGCCCAAACAAGGAGAGGCAACGACTTTGGCAGAAGTCATGACACAGATACTTTTATCCAAAGCGACTTACACTCATACATTTAATGTTGGGGGGTCCCAGTAAACATAGCAAAGATGATATGAAGGAAAAAACAAGTTACATCAACATAATAAATATGAAGTTATTGTCATCGAGTCCACCTTAACATTTCAAGATGCCATTCCACCTTAAAAGCACCTCAATCTGGTCCAGATGGGGGAATTTAGCCAGGTCACGAGGGTTAACACCCATACTCTTACAATAAGTACTATGTGATGTTTAGTGACCAGAGAGAGTCAGGACACCCGTGTAACATCCCATCCGAAAGACAGCACCCTAATCACTGCCCTGGGAAAAGAAATTGGGGATCAGAGGAAAGAGTCAACACCACTTCCTACAGCATCTGACCTCCCATCCAGGGATTGACGGGGACCAACCCTGCTTAGTTCAGAGGCAAGCCAGCAGTAGGGATGCAGCATGGTATGCTAGCTTTGATCATTGTGATCAGCTAATAACAAATGCTTTTATAAAAGCAACACCCTTGGAAATCAGTGTTTTATTGTGCATTGGATAGGCATCCAATGGCACAAATCATTTTGTGCTACTCTACTATTCAGTCTCAGCAACAGTTCCTCAGAAAACAGACTTCTAAGGTCTTCCATTCTACACACATTACCTAGCTTATCAGTACTTTGGGCAAACTCACTATATAAAACAGCAGTCTTGAATACCCAACACATGTGCGGTGCTCAAACCTCAAAGAAAGGCATGTCCTTGTACACGATGGACCATTAAAACAAGGATTTCTGACATTTTACCGCATTTCTGAAAATTCCTTAGCCTGTTGACCTTTTGGAGATGAGTTTCCTGTGTAGTGCAGCTGACAATCACCTCCATAGCTCAATAACTCTAGTAGAAGAGACGGAAGATGTGTTGATAACAGCAAGGCTTCATTCCTCATTTACTGAACACAAAAGGTACAATGATGAAATGTCCTGTTGACTCAAAAGATATTAGTATCCACTTCTGAGCTGTTCAGATCTGGCAAATTGGATATTGTTGGAGAATGGCATTATTGACAGTGAACTTCAGCTGTTGAAAACTAGACTTGACGTCGACGTTGTCTGAACCAATGTAGAATACAAATTATGTGCATCAATATATGATACTGGGTATCGACATTGTGTAATGTGAACCAGCTTACAGAAACACACACACACACACGCACAGGGGCAATCCTGGTTGACGCCCTAATTGGTTACACACCCAATAATTGGGTCTGTTAAATTTGCCTAACGGCAGGTAATTAAAATCTTCCCGGTCATGTAGTCCAGTGACACATTTTCCTAACAGAGACCTTAATACGCCTGCACACACACACACACACACACACACACACAAAACATTTTCTATTCAATATGCAGCCCACTTTTTGTTTACATCCTCTGTTCCCATCTCTCCTTCCTTTTCTCTCTCTCTAACTCTCATTCTCTTTCCAGAATCACAGGGACTCCTCTCGCTGGAGGCTATTGCATTTCTGCGGCTTTGACTGGACAGTCATTCCTCCTATGCCTTTCAATAATGCCCACCTCTCTTTGGATTGAGTTAGCTGCTGGTCAGGCTTCTGATAGTGTCACTTGAATTTTTCTACTCCCAAAAAAAAAAAAAAAAATTTAACAAAAGAAAAAACAATACACAATTGCCTGTGTGTGTGTTTTTTATTTTACTAGGCAAGTCAGTTAAGAACAAATTCTTATTTTCAATGACAGCCTAGGAACAGTGGGTTAACTGCCTGTTCAGGAGCAGAACAACCGATTTGTACCTTGTCAGCTCAGGGATTTGAACTTGCAACCTTTCGATTACTAGTCCAACGCTCTAACCACTAGGCTACCCTGCCACCCCAGGCTACAAATAACTCCCTTTTGTTTGTTTCTTTATCTCTATAGATATATTCTTTAATAACATGTTGTTGAATTGCTTGTCTTTTTCTGGGAGACTGACATCCAACGACATTGCATAAATAATTCCGTCTTGGTATTTAGGAATGTGGAAATTAAATCTGGAAAAGCCTCACATCGTGCCTCTGCCTGTTGAGCAGTAATTTACTCTGACCTTCTAGCTTTGCATTAACACACAGAAAAGCTCAAACTTGTCTCTGCCCACTCTCACTTGCCAAATGAAGAAAAATAATACTGGCTCCTCTTTCAGGCTCACCTTCACAGAGCTGGAGCTGTCTCACCAGCTAGCAGAAAACGATCAATATCCCGAGCTGTGTATACATAGCACTCTACTTAGTGCCCTGAGAGCGACCTGACCCCTAACTCACGGAATATACCGTATTTTTTATGTACATTGGTGGAGTGGAATAACAAAACACTGAGCACACATGCTCCTGGACTGTGAAAAAGAACAGCGCAGGAAGCTAGATGGAAGGGATGTAAGATGGAGCTGCATGGAGGTAAACTTTGATCCACAACATGTTTCTCACCAACCTGGAAATACGTGCAAGGTGGAACATCTGTATCCAGTACAATACTGAGCACTATAATTGGATGATAATGTCAAATCAGGAGCTATTGAAAAGACTGTCACCCAGCATCATCTAGAGAAGGGTGAAAATTAAACATCTGCAGTCCATAATCCCAAAAGAGTAGATATGATGTGATATTGGCTCTGTTTTACTATACCATTGAACAGTACAGTGGGTTAGTTGAATGACCCTGGCATCATTTCATGGAGGTGCAAAGGACTCACTGTTTAGAGGAAGTGGAGAAAGATGTACAACAAGTAGGAGGTCTGGGTTAGACTAGTGTGTGGAGTTAGTGGAGTGGACTGAGGGCAGTGTGTGAGAGAGATGTGAAACTGATGTGACCATAAGTAGTGATCTAGGGGGAGGAGGGAGGGGTGAGACAGGAAGACAAGCTAGCGTACTCCCCAGGCACTTCAAATTAAAAGCCGGAGAGTCGTATATACTGGCGGGCATACTGTCGACCTATCTGTGCCCGCCCAGTGCAGGGCTGACAATGCGATTCAATAGCAGAGCGGAGGGGTTAATTAAGGGAGCCACCGCCTCCCTCCCTGCCTGAGAGGGACCATAATTAAAGTGACACCTGTTCGATCCCATTTGTGGCCCTTTCTCCGTGTGAGGCTGCGGCTCCACCACAGAGGTTCAACAGAGGCAGAGAACATTGTTACCACTGTAGGGGAAAGGGAAGTTGGCTGCAGCCTAGCTCCAACATGACTGGGATCTTTTTTAATGCAGGCTGACGTCTGCTAGCATCTCCACGAGATCAGGCCAAGTGGAGTGGAAGCTCAGAGTTTAGTACAAGTAAACAGTAGCATTGTCAATGGATACATAGCTTAATCTGCTATCCTTTCACTGTCTTTACTTGAATGTCCTGCTATTTCTGAAAGGGGAAAGGTTTACCATTATACCATTATACAAATGCATCTAATCAGCTAATAGGAGAGGTGTTTATGTCTGGTTAATGACATCAATAACAATGACAGTAAATGGGGAAGGCAAGTACAATCAATTCTACCATGTCACTGTGTCACCTCGAGTGTGACAGATACAAGTTATGACATACCCAGGGCAGCCATGGACGTAAAGGACAAATCCCAATGGGTGTCCCCACTGGATATTAGGGCTGGGCCGATACCAGTATTGCAAATACTCGTTACTATCGTGACAACGAAACAAAACACATAGATAATTTAACTTCTTTAGGAAAGCAAACATCCTTATGTTGGCATCCTGAGTCCCATGTATGTATATTCAAAGCTATAACACACAATATTTTACACACAGCAGGTTATTAAAGGACCAAATAGTTTGGTCTGCTTCATGTTTTAATTTTTGACATGGAAAGAATACTGGTATTGTCACAGCCCTACGAATATAGTTCAGTGTTTTATAAATATATTACTCCTATAGTATGACACTTTTTAGGATTTGTTGGGTTTTTGTGCTTTTGGGGCATGTGCCCTTGGTATTTTAGACAGATCATTTTGACCCTGGTCATCCATCATAAATTGACAGCAAACAGCAACACTCAGTTCAGTTCCATGTATAATGTCATATAACCATCTTGGATGTGTAATTTATTGACAGGTGGCTCATTGAGACACCGTCCTGACCTTTGTCCCATTGGATGAACCTCTAAGGACACAAGCATGTCCTTACAGTATAGCAAAGCTTCTCACTAAGAGCAGGACATCAACAATATTATGCTTCGCTACCTCAAAACATACCATGACAACACAATTCACACATGCACTAGATTGTCGTATGTGGTCAACCCCTCAAATTAGTTATTTCGGCTATTTTAGCCACATCCGTTGCTGACAGGTGTATAAAAGCATGCGCACAGCCATGCAATCTCCATAGACAAGCATTGACAGCAGAATGGCCCGTACTGAAGAGCTGAGTGACTTTCAACATGACACCATCAAAGGATGCCACCTTTCCAACATGTCAGTCCGTCAAATTTCTGCCCTGCTAGAGCTGCCCCGGTCAACTGTAAGTGTTGTTATTGTGAAGTGGAAATGTCTAGGAGCAACAACGACTCAGCTGATAAGTGATAGGCCACACAGGCTCACAGAACAGGACCACTGTGTCCTGAAGCGCATAGCGCGTAAAAATCATCTGTCCTCTGATGGAAGCAACATCAGCACAAGAACTGTTGATTGGGGGCTTCATGAAATGGGTTTCCATGGGCGAGCAGCCACACACAAACCTATGATCACCATGCTCAATGCCAAGCGCCAGCTGGAGTGGTGTAAAGCTCGATGTCATTGGACTCTAAAGCAGTGAAAACACGTTCTCTGGAGTGATGAATCACACCTCACCATCTGGCAATCCGACGGATGTATCTGGGTGTTGCGGATGACAGGTAGAACGCTACCTACCCCAATGAGCAGTGCCAACTGTAAAGTTTGGTGGAGGATGAATAATGGTCTGGGGCTGTTTTTCATGATTCGGGCTAGGCCCCTTAGCTCCAGTGAACAGATATTCTTAATACTACAGCATACAATAGCATTCTAGACGATTCTGTGCTTCCAACTTTGTGGCAGCAGTTTGGGGAAGGCACTTCCTGTCTCAGCATGACAATGCCCCCGCACACAAAAATGGTTTGTTGAAATCGGTATGGAAGAAATTCACTGGCCTGCACAGAGCCCTGACCTCAACCCCATCAAACACCTTTGGGATGAATTGGAATGCCTACAGCGAGCCAGGCCTAATCACCAACATCAGTGCCCGACCTCAGTAATGCTTGTTGCTGAATGGAAGCAAGTCCCTGCAGCAATGTTCCAACATCTAGTGGAAATCCTTGCCATAAGAAGGAGGAGGATGTTACAGCATCAAAAGGGGGGACCAACTCCATATTAAAGCCCATAATTTTGGAATGAGACGTTAGACGAGAAGCTGTCCACTTACTTTTGACCATGTAGTGTACCATGTCCCACATACTGAAACAACTGCTATTTTGTGCCATAATCACTACTCTGGGTCATGGGGGTGGGTCATGAGTCACATGATGGTGGGCTGCTGTGGTGTTGTCCTTTCACTGTCTAGTACCACTGACACAGAGTGACAGAGTGGAAGAACACAGTGGGAGCCTGTCCTCTCCTCTCTTCTCTTTGCTGGAGAACAGATCATTATCATCACTGAAATGAGGGCTGTATTCAAATGAGGGAAAATTATATTTACTGTAGATTACACACTGTGCCTGTCACTCAGATTACACACTCAAAAGAATCTCACACACACACCAAAAACTCACACGAATGCACACATTCACACAAACAAACAGGTGTGCAGGTATACCTCTTAAATTTTAAAGAGGCTGCTTATCGAGCCTGACACAGGCATATTAGGATGCTTAGGGTGTCTCGTGGTGGATTTTATTAGCCCATGCTGTCACACTAAGGGTCAGCGTTGCTTAGCAGAGCCAGAGTCGTCTGGGCACCGTAAAAAATGATTTATCAAATCAACACTTCCTCCTTCAGCTCCCATTACTCAACACTCTGCCATTCCCCTCTCGATGTGAGCGCACACAACAGGGATGCTCGCTAGACCAGGAAGAAATGTTTCACTTAAAGGTACAGAAACGCCTACCTATTCAACCTGAAGAGGGTTTATAAAAATCTTCAACATCCATGCCCAAAGATGTGACTGTGTCCATGCTGCAGTATATTCGGTTACACAGTGTTTTGGTCTGACAGTGAAATGTAGGCCAAACATGCTGCTGTCCACTGCTGCAGTTTGTATCTACGCCTGTTAACTTGCTTTTCTACAGAACTTCGATCCCCTCGGTTTGTCAACATCTCTTTGAGTGGTTGTCACGGAGACATGAGCTTGGGCTGACCAGAATCCCCACGACGGCGAATGACCCAGAACCCATTCATGACCCAGTGTAGAAAATCTGTCTGAAGACTGCATCCTCTGCATTGCCTCCATCTCTCCTCTGTGCTTTTCATTAGAGAGCTTCTCTTCAAACAGCTTGTCATCCCACCAGATCAGGGAGGATGCCACAGCAGAGCAGGCTACACAGCAAATTTGAAAATGTTAGTTGTAACACTTGTCCAGTGTTTATATAGGTCCACTCTGTGTTAATGTAACACTTTTTGAAACACTGAGTGTTAAAATATAACACTTCAGATATTGTTCAAATGGCCAATGGGAGAGTTTTTTTTCAACACTCAGTATTAAGCAACACCTTTCAGTGTTGAGGATCAACTCTAGAGAATGCATCCTGTAGCTGAATTGACACAAGAAGTGCAGTAAGCTGAAAATAACATGCCAATTCTCATTTCCTGGTCTAACAACATCACCCAAAATCAAGGGAATGTTTCTCACAAGACAGAGTTTGAATATAATGAAGTGCTATGCTGTCTACTGTTCTCTAGGTTGACTTTAGTTGGACGGTTTTGCACTCCAAGTACCCATAGTCAAACAAGTAGATTCTGAGACATATTCAAACAACAATTTTACCTCAAACTGAGCCACCCCTTCAAGAATGTCATGCATTATATCCACAGAAAAATTACTACAAACATGGAAGTGCTGCAAACTGTTGAGTTCAGAATTTCTCTTTACACCATACACAGATAAGAGCTGTGGGTCTGATTGCAACCGATTCAAATGCATTTCAAATGTATCTTTACCAGACAATCTTAGGGTCATCCTCACTGTAAACCGTCTGAGCATTAGACTTTTCTATCAAACAGAACCGGCAAAAGCAATGACCACTGAAGGACTCTGAAACCAAGGACTGCATGCATCCCCAAATTGTGTCCAGTTATTTGGCAGATAAGGCAAATTTACACCATCACTCTCCAGTTTTTTAACATCATTAACCAAGGGCTCTAGAATGGCATCAACACCAAATTTCTTTAGATCTTGATACTGAAATGACACTAAATGAATATTCATCACAGCAGAGTTAAACTTGGGTGGCAGATTCCCGAGGACGTAATAAATGGCACCTATCTTGTGAACACCACACTTTGCACCAAGTGTTTTGGCACTTTCAAAGTCATTATAGAACATTTGGATCTGTAAAGCATTGGTATAGGTTTAAGAAAAAGAGATGAGTCTTAAAGTAACTTCCATCACTAAAGTCTTCATAAGTGTCTTCCACAGATATATCCCTCTGTGCATTTTACAATAACTTACAGATTTCAGAATTGTGACACATGAATATCAATGTTTCCAGCATAGGAATATATACAAAAATTGATTTCACTTGAACTTGATCATACATGCCAGTTTATTTATTTAGGCCTGCTATCATATCGAACTCCCAACACTACTTCTACTGGTTCCACAATAACCCATTTTTGGTTGAAGTACTTAGTTCTCTTGGTTTCTGAGTTAAAACTGGCAAATTGTTTTTCAACGTTCTCAAAACTATCCTTTACAGCAGATGTAGAGGGGTTATCCATAGGCGTAACTGACAGAACTTGTTTAATTTGGGAGTGCAGCCTAGTAGTGAGCTCTTCTAATTCACACACTACTGTTGACAACACTATTTAACACCACTAGCTTGCAACTTGGCTATGATGGACGCACACATATCTTTAGCGTAAAGACTCAAGACTTCTCCAAACAATCACTTTGAGCGTTATTATGTGGGACACCAATGACAACACCCATTTGTGGAGCTTTCTGACTGGACTGGAGAATCAGCAACATGAGAGGGCCCTTCTAAGCTTAATGTATGAACTCCAGGGTGACAGGTCGCCTAGTGGTTAGAGTGTTGAGGCAGTAACTGAAAGGTTGCTAGATCAAATCCCTGAGCTGATAAGGTAAAAATCTGTTGTTCTGCCTCTGAACAAGGCAGTTAACCCACTGTTCCTAGGCCTTCACTGTAAATAATAATTTGTTCTTAACTTACTTACCTAGTTAAATCAAAAAAATAAACCTCATCTTTAGTAAAGAAAACAATTATGACAGGTCTGTTGTAATAAAAACTAGCCATGTCTACTGATTAAATGCAGTATTTCTGCATTGTGAAGAGGGAAAACCCAGATATTCACAAAGTTTGTGATGAATGACAGGTTGTTTCTTCATGTAAAATAGATTTGGGGATTACAATTCAATTAAGCTGCTTTAGTGATGGCAGATCATTTTATACCCTTAGGACAAGGGTAACATATATAAACAATCACACAAAATGCCCCCTTATACCTTTTCCCCTTTGTTTTCCCTGCTAGCTAGCTAACCATTTTTGGCCAGACAAACATTCTTAGTTATATTCATTATGAAGAACAAATTAGTAGATATTAGCCATGTTGTTACCTTCACTTCCTGGCTAGCTACATGCTGCATAAAATGAGGATCGAATTGATCACACTAGGTCACACCCCAATTAACACCATGCACGTGCTGCACGGCTAATATTAGTTGGCCTCGTGAACTCAACACTCACATGGTTGAAATCATCTAACGGTACGGCCTTAACGGTACTGCCTAAAGGTACAGAAATCTAATAGTTTGATAATTTTAGCGAGCTAATGAAGTTGAGACAAAGTTCCCGCTGACATTTAGCTAGATAGCTAATTAATGGCGCAATTCCAGCTGCTCTTGTGCCATCAGCAATTACATGAAAAGGAAGTTAAAACCGGAAGCTCAATCGACACTGCTTAGTGCCACCGCCCAACCTCTGTACAGTAACTCTCACCTGGGAGTTATATTAGCATAGATGGTGTAAAAACAACTCTTAAATCAACACCTCTTTACACTGAAAATGTAACACCAAGAAAATGAACACTTGTCACACTGGCCAATTTGCTATATAGGGTGCATTGGCAACAACAGACCTAATCAGGGCTACTGAGACTCGTTAGCCAGGCAGAGGGGCCTTGGGGCGCTTCATGGCTCCTCACAGCTTTGTCTTGTGGCCTACAGCCAAGCCTCCCTCCCAGATGACTCGTGCTAGACTTCCTATCTCTTGTCTGGATGTCAGTGGTGTGTTACAGGATTCTTTTTTTTCTCTCTGTTCGAGTTTTGTTCTGTTTGGGCATGGCGCTCACTCAACTAAATCATCCTCGTTGGGCAGGATGTGTTGCACCTGTCATCCTCGTTAGCCAGAAGGTGTTTCACTTGTGTTGGCCCAGCTGATATTTAAGAGCTGCTGGCTGCAGAAGCTGGGGTGCTTCTGTTGGCAAAAAATATGATAGGAGAGCAATACCTTTGGTTAGCTCTTCCACTTTAAGTTGTCAGACAAAGCCTGTTTGGTTTGCCCCACTTTCTGTTTTCTCCCTATCCTAAGTTGCTGTCAGGTTTTCTTTTAGTTTGCCTTTTTTGGGGGGGCAAATGTTGTGGACATCCATGGTGGGTGTCTTTTAGGGCCCATTTTCTAGTTTCTTGTCAACTTTCTGTGGACACCCCCATTGGTGTCTTTCAGAAACCTTTAAAAACAAAACCTGTTACTTTGTTAATTCTGACATTTTGAGTTTGTCTTTGTGGCAACGTAACAGGTGATATTAGAAATCAAGTATCAAATACTAGGGTCAGTGTTGGAGTCCTACTTGAGCTGAACAAACAATGTGTCAATCCTACTTTCCCCTTTCCAGTGAAAATTGGCCATATTTATCACCATTGATATGATACAATAAAGGAAAAGTTATTCTAAGGAAATTGTTGATCAAAAAACATCCGGCTTCTTTTTGAATTGTGGTAAGAGGTGACTTAGAGATGTAGACGTAAGGTAGTTGGAGTTGACTGTGCTCTCTCCTCTCCTCTCTAATCCCTCCAGGAAGGTGGAGGAAGGTGTGAAGGTGTGTGTTATAAATAGCATCACAGTGGGATTTGTTTGTGAAGGCCGAGTCGTAGAGACATAAAGATCTCTGGATGACAGAGAATGCCCCCTGCCAGCGTTCTTTATACAAACTTGCACACGCAAACACAAGATTGAAGAGTGAAGTCACAAACAAGCCTCATTAGCAGAGAACCAGACCCACCAGTGGCTGGATTTTACAGTGAGATGGTTGAATTGTGCAGTTTGTTGCTTCCCTGGCTCTTCACTGAGACACATCACCAGGAAGAGAGCAAAACATCTGTGTCTGCACAGTCCAACTCTCCAATTACTCAGATCCCGCTCCCTGGAGAAATAAGTGGTTAAACTGTCAAACAAGTCTAAACTGTGATGCACTCGCCTGACCAATTCTTCAAAGTTTCACCTTTCCCAACAGAAACAACTTGTCAACTTCTGAGAATAAGTCGTGTTGTTATAGTAAAGTAATACCTCAACCATTAGTTGCTAACATACATGAACAGGAGCAATTAAAATAGCACTGTGTATAAAATTATCCAAGGTCTACAGGGTGGAAGGGTTGTAGTTGTACAGAAAAACCTGACTATGCAGAGAAGTCTGTGACACACAAAAAAGAGAGAAGAAAAAGCTAGATCGGAAGTGAAAGGGAAAAATAAAAGGAAAGGAGAGTCTAGCCCAACCAGAGCAGGAAAGAGCACATAACCTTAATCGTGTTCATGTCATGAGTGGATCCGTGGCAGCTAGATGCAGCTAGGTGCATCCATACAGACCTGAGAGTGCCCCAGGGCAGAGGATGCAGTGACACAGAGAGAGGATTGACTGCTCTGCTCGGAGCTGTCAAAACACCAGGTAGGCCACCATGTCAGGGACAGCTGGGTCGTCCCCGCGCTCCAGATGCCCCACCTCTCACCACATCCTTGACAGTGCCCATGGACCCCTGCCTTCACTACACGGTTCAGCACACAGGGCTTGTACACAGCCGCGTGGTGTCCCATGCCATGATGACACATATCAGGCGCAGAGAATTCTGTGTTCAAGGCCAGCCAGGCACCAGGGAGCCAGACAGACCGACGTGCCTCTCCTTTCCTGCTTCTGCAGTGGTCTCATAGCATGATACAGAGGGATATAACAGGGGACGAAAAGAGCAATGTCAGTAAGAACATCAGAAATCCTCCCTGTGGGACGATGGAGGGGATTTGCTCTGATCCTATCTGACTGGAATGTCCGAAAACTTAACCTCTGTCTCCCATGGCAAAGGCCCAGCCGTGACAGGGAGGGAGGGAACAGGTAATTTGTGTTTGAGGGTCACCAGGGACAAACAGACAGACATGCAGACAGAAAAACAGGCAAATGACATCTAACACAACTAGTCACAGACAGATGTGTGTGCTGCAGAATTCATCTATGATATTCCCACTTGAGAATAATGCTGTTTAGCCAAAACCAGATTTTTTCCATGACCTCATCTTTTTCCATTGTGGAATTATATGTCATCACGGGAAGTTAGAGGGGTGACCTGAGGATGCTTTTATTTTATTATGAACACAAACAAAACAGGGAATTGGCAAGGGCTTCATGGTGTGGAATAAAAACAGCCAGGGGTCCCGCCAAAGGGATCAAAATCAACTACATCCGGTCAAGCTGGAGCGCACCAAATTCAAATTACAAAAATGTTATATTAAACATTCATGATCATTCAAGTGTCCTACATCATTTAGAAGCTTAACTTCTTGTTAATCCAACCGCATTGTCATATTTCAAAAAGGCTTTATGCCGAAAGCATACCATGTGGATATCTTAGGACAGTGCCCCACACCAAAATACTTTTCCAAACCAGCACAGGCGTCACAAAAGTAACAAATAGTGATAACATAAATCACTTACCTTTGAAGATCTTCCTCTGTTTGCAATCCCAAGGGTCCCAGTTACACAACAAACGGTAGTTTTGTTCGATAAAGTCCTTCTTTATATCCCAAAAATGTCAGTTAAATTGGTGCGCTTGATTCAGTAATCCACTCTTTCAACATGCATGCAAACGAATTCAAAAAGTTACCAGTAAAGTTCGTCCAAACAAGTCAAACGATGTTTCTAATTAATCCTTAGGTACACTAATATCTAAATATACGATCAAATTTAAGACAGAGAAAATTATGTTCAGTAGGGAAAATAAATCACGAAGAGACACCTTGGAAAAACTACAACTACTCGGTCATTTTTCAAAAAACAAGCATGAACCCTTTCTAAAGACTGTTGACAACTAGTGGAAGCCAAAGGAAATGCAATCTGGGAGCTATTTATTTGTATATCCCATAGACAAGCATTGAAATGGACTGACCCCCAAAAAACATTTTCCGGATGGATTTCTCGGGTATTCGCCTGCCATATCAGTTCTGTTATACTCACATTATTTTAACAGTTTTATTTTAACAGACATTATTTTAACAGTTTTAGAAACTTCAGAGTGTTTTCTATCCAATGCTACCATGCTATCATATGCATATCCTAGCTTCTGGACCTGAGTATCAGGCAGTTTACTTTGGGCACGTCATTCATCTGAACTTCCGAACACTGCAACCTAGCCCTACGTTAAATAAAAACATTTGGATACATTCAACAGTGTACTTAACATGTGCTCACTTTGTGTTTTGATGACTAGGTATTTGGATGTCCATTGCATTGTACTGTTCATGACTTGGCTGATATTGCCTACTGAATGTCTTGCCTCAAAAAGGAATTCCTTGATGTGTTGCGTTCCAGAAGACTTAATTACTTGTACCCTGTAGCTCAGGGATGGGCAACTCCTTCACCCTCTAATGGTGGAGTTATCTGGCCTGAGATTTATAACATTACAGCTACACCCTTGGTGCCAAAAAGTGGTGCCAAAACATCCCATCCATAAATCATGAATCCTATGACAAAGTGTACTGACACGTCTAGATATGAATAACATTAGCACATCTCAGTAGAATGCCTGCTTAGCCTCTGGTCAGAGTGACATATTCTTCTTCCTCATCTTGTAAAACCCCACCAACATCCCTGTGCTGTGATACGGTCCAGCAACATACCTAGGACCCTCACATACATAGGACCCTCACATTGCACAAGATTAAATTACGCTGGTGTCTTAAATATATGACACCGCCAAAAGCTTATTTGCACTGTTTGGCCTTAGAGCAGGTTTCAGCAATGATTCATGGGAATGCTTTGCAGAGTAATGCCAGCGGCACAATGATAGATCTTGAGCTCCATACACTAAGGGCAGATTAAAAGAGACCTGCAGTCGAACATATGTTAATGTAGGTTAGGGACTGTGTGATGTCAACCCTTTAGAGTAGGAGGATTTAGATAAGTACCCCAGATCTCATACTAAGCACCTGCAGTGCGTCCATCTAGCTGCAGGGGGATGATTCTAATAAATCCAAAGTTAGAAATCTATATTGATTTAGGCATAAGGCTGAGGTAAACATTGTTATGAAACCAACAAGACTTAGAAATGGAAATACAAGAAGGGACATGTGAGGATTAATGGCAGGGAGGAGAGGAAAGGAGAGAAGAGAGGGAAGAGGGGTGGCGAGGAGAGGAGATGAGAGAAGAGAAGGAGGGGAATGTTTGTGGAGGCTGCTGTTGCTGCTAATTACCTTGCACGGCTCATTAGGCTGCACTATTCAAACAACAGAGAGAGCAAAGCGAGAGAGAGGAAGAGAGAGGGTGAAGAAAATAGCCCTCCATTCCTCCTCCTGCTCTCAATTGAGCTGTGAGCCAGCAGCAGCTACTGACTCCTCTACTGTCCTCAGCTAGTGTGTTCTGCCTCAGGTCAAGGCCAGGTCACATCCCCCTTCTCAAAGCTTTGCTTAAGAAAACACTCAAGTTTGTTAAACTCATGCTGCCTGTCAGGCCCACTGCTAGAAGTCTTAACTTGGTGACCTGCTCTGCCCATTACTCTGCACACTTTACAATCCACATCACAGTATTAAACTCGGAGAACACATCTCGGCTGAAGCACTTAAATGGTGCTGTACACAAATGCTGTGTCATCACCTTGTGCTTTGCTGGCGCCCATAAAAAGAGCCACCTTGCCAAAGGACTCACTGAATAAGTCTAGAGCATCATACTTCACGTCAATAATGTCCCTGTGAGCTACATGATGTACTTATTGTACTTTGGCAGTGGACGCTTCTCAAAAGGAGGCTGGGTCTATTGCTTTCCCATCCTCTGCCATGTTCTATAGCTGTCACCCTGTGAATGGGAGATTGTGAAAGCACCTTACTCCACTATGGTAGAAAATTGTAGCGATGAAAGCATTAAGAAGAAATATGCATTACCAATTATTGAACAGATACTAGAGACGAGAGTGTTGGGGATGTTCCTGGCACCTAGAAAGCCATGTACTCTTATCACTTTACTAGGAAATCCTGAATTATTGACCGTCTAGGTGAGAGGGAGCTATTAACAGAGGAGTAGCAGAGGAGGAAGAAAGAGAAAAGCTAAGCCGTAAAAGGCATCTCTAAGCCTTGGCAAGGGTTGCTCTGAATTAAGTGAAAAAAAGCCTCTAAAAGAAATTAGGGCATATCGAGGGCGAAGTCTTCTTGGCAGCGTTCACGGTCAGGAGAGTTTATTAGTTGTATGATCCTCGTTCCCCTACAGGGCCTTATCTTTTAATTTTCCTCACTCCGGGTCACTGTGCAGGAGCCTGTGGATTGCCAAATAAAGAGAACCTGGAGTACAGAGGAGAGAGAGAGGGCTCTTCACCGGGTTATTAAGAGGAGGACATTTTGAATTGACAGAGGACAGCAGGCTGAGGTACCCAAAAAGCAACATAGTCTGTGAAGAACTTCAAAGAACAATTGGTAACGGATTCCCCTTCTCTTCCCTGCAAATAAAGAACAAATGTAGCAATTTCTCCAAGCCTGGCAGGGAGAGGCTCTGTGTTGCATACTGTATGAATTACATGATCAGGATGAATGGGGTGAGATGGCACTTTTCCAGCTTTGAACACAAATGAAACCATCCATACTCTATGTTTCTCACTAGGAAATTCAGAAAACACTGAATAGCTCCCACACTTTAGATTGGTAGGTTTCACCCCTGAAGATCTAATGAAATTTTAGTGGTCAGCTTTTCACACCCTATACATAAATCCGCAGGGTAGTGCAGTCCAATGTTTCACAGTAATGATTTTGCTTCACTCAGATCCTTCTGAACTAATAGCCTCTGTGTCTGTTGTTGACGAGGGGAAGGATAAGTGTTTATAAGTGTTGCATTGGGTCAGTCCAATTTTTTCTCTGAGGAACTGTATACCATGAACACATTGATTGAGGTGGGCGGTTCGTTTAAAAGGAGCAGACTAGGTCTCTGGTGTAGGCCGGCCCAACTAGGCCAAATATCAGTCATGAATACCAATGGAGAATCAAAGTCAGTGTTTCCCCTAGGATGTTTTTCAGCAGCAGTGGCAGAGTTAGCGGAGGGGGGCATATCTATACATCTTAAATGCATATAGGGGAAACACTGAAAGTATACTTTCTAAACCACATCCTCTGAGGGAACATATACTCTATTTCTCTTATCCAGGCCATTTCTCTACACGCAAATGGGGGTTTAGCCCCACAGTGGTTTAGCCTTACTCAATCTGCATTAATTGCACTGTAGAGTATACATGGCAGTGATAGCACAGCAGGGATTTCTTGACATTACTTTTGAACTCATTCAAGAAACTAGGTTAAACTTTTATCGCTAGCGTCTTTGCTCTCTATACACACAGATACAGGCCTATTTACCGGCCACTTTCTTCGAGTTTTTGAATGTTGAGACGTTCACTTCGGAGAGCCAGTCAGTCATCGTCATCGTTTTTGGATGGGGATGATGCATGGACACTGCATTCTATTCAGATGCCCTGACAACCCTTCTCTCCCCGTCTCCTGAATGTCATGGAAATATTTAGCATACCATCTTTCATTTTGTCTCGACAGGACACGTCTATCTCCCCCTCTACCTTCCATTGTTGGATTGGCAAGCGATGCGGGAGACGGGCTTCGGCGTTGAGCAAGCTGTAATTGAAAAGTGAAGAAAATAAATATTTTCAATCAGAATGTGAAGGCTAGGACTTATTGTGCTCCTGCCATGCAGGAAGATTCAACATGAAAATGTGCCCATTGGAAAACTAAGCACGTCACATTTCGCACCAGATAACTACACTAATATGCAGGGAAATCACCAAAGCCTGTCCCATTCTTTGTGGATACATCTTGAGATTTTTCTGTGTTCTTTCTCCCTTCTACACAACTACACAACATGAGCAAGAGCCAGTACACACTGAGTGTACAAAACATTAGGAACACCTGCTATTTCCAAGACATAGACAGGTAAAAGTAAGATGGCGCTGTCAGACATGGCAGCTCTGCTTCTAGCTCCTAAGCAACGTTGAATTATTATTATTTTATTTTTATTTTTTTGTGTGTCATTTCTTACATTATTGGTCCAAAATGTTTTTTTTTGTGTTATTACATACAGCCGGAAACAACTTTTGGGTGTCAGAGCGATGGTAAGTCACCCGCATTACGACCAGAAATAAGACTTTCCCAAATTTGATCCTTTGTTCGTTACCCCCAGTGCAATTGAACTTACCCCAGATGCTGCTCCAAGACTTCACCGGCGGAGAAGAGGTATTCGAAGTGAACTACTAGTCCGACTCAGGAGGCGTGCCAACCACCGCTTCCGAATATTTTACAAGCTAATGTTCAGTCCTTGGACAATAAATTAGATGAGTTCAGGGAGAGGATCATCTTCCAGAGACTGGGACTGTAACGTACAGCAGTGATACAACATTTATAACAGAAGTGCAATGGTTCATTGGATCAGTCTGAAACATTGCACATACACTGCTGCCATTTAGTGGACAAAATCTAAATTGCACCTGGGCTGGAATAATACATTATGGCCTTTCTCTTGCATTTCAAAGATGGTACAAAAAATTACAAAAGAACGGATGGTTTATTCTTTGTATTATCTTTTAACAGATCTATTGTGTTATATTCTCCTACATTCCTTTCACATTTCCACAAAGTGCAAAATGTTTACTTTTAAATGGTACCAAGAATATGCATATCCTTGCTTCGGGGCCTGAGTTACAGGCAGTTAGATTTGGGTATGTCATTTTAGGTGAAAATTGAAAAAAAGGGCGTATCCTTAAGAGTTTTTATTAAGTGCCTTTAAACTGGGTAGGTGCAACCGGTTTGTCTCAAGAATTGCAATGCTGCTGGGTTTTTCACACTCAACAGTTTCCTGTGTGTATCAAGAATGGTCCACCACACAAAGGACATCCAGACAACTTTTTTATTTAACCTTTAATTAACTAGGCAAGTCAACTTGATACAACTGTGGGAGTCATTGGAGTCAACATGGGCCAGCATCCCTTTGGGACGCTTTGACACCTTGTAGAGTCTATGCCCTGACAAATTTAGACTGCTCTGATGGCAAAGGGGATGCAACTCAATATTAGGTTGGTGTTCCTAATGTTTTGTACATTCAGTGTACGTTGTGCAGACTATCCAATTAACTATAAGAAAAAGAGAACTCAATCAGTTACCGATTCACCCTCATACAAAGTGTTGCGTTCAATGGACATTTCTCAGATAAGAAACATAACTTCTAGTCTACTCTAGCAACTGAAAATCACAGTGGTGGAAGTAGCCAATCACTGACAGATACAGGTTCTAATTGTTTTCCTAAATCATTTGATGACCCATTGAATTTAAACATATATATACATTAGTTATATAGTCTTAGATACTAGCTACTAGTTAGGCATGTAGGTTCATTTTGTACTGTAGCGCATCTTCACCACAAATATGATGTAGCCTATGTGAAATGGAAAGAAGGATGTTCTTAGGATTAAGAATTATCCATTTTAAACTTCAATGTATTCAATTCTATTGAAAATAAACATTTGTCTCCCAGGGAGACAAAGAAAGGAAGATGAAAAAAAACATCAATTTACATATTTGTGCATCTTTTCACACTAAGGAGCTTAGAGCTAGGGATATGGCAGTGTTTAGAATAGATGCACACCGTTAAGAGGATCCCAGATTAAAGGGACGTGAGGTATTACATGTAAAAATACACCCAAGCCTTTGTGCAAGCAGGGCATTAAAAGGAACGCATGGTTACATAAATAACAGATCAATCTGCAGAACACAGCAGATGTTTAGTAAATCTTGTTAGCGGTGGGGGGGACTTTAGACCTCCTATTTTCACAACATCTCCCCTCATCCAAATCTCACCCCCTCAGTGGTGGTGAAAACCCTGTTCATCAGACCCACTTCCTCTCCATCTGTGGGGATATCTGCCTGGCAGCACACTCAGTTTATCTCAGCTCTCTAACACTGCTTTGGCACCATCTACTGGACTGTCAGGGAATAATTAAATCATTTAAAGCGTAGGCCTGGCTCAGTCTGATATGGCCAGGGTTTAGCAATGCATGATAAAGCCTTGATCAAAGTAAGGCGATGCTTACATCTGCAAGGGTAGTCAGCCATGGATGGCAGTGTGGAGACTCACAGGGCCAGCATGGAGGATTTGTACACTGCTGAGGACTGTGTTTGTTTCTGGAGGCTAGTATACTGAGACCAGATTTTAATCCTGACCAAACCTTGATTTGTCCTGGCATAGCTCTCTCTCTCTCTCTCTCTCTCTCTCTCTCTCTCTCTCTCTCATCACTATCCCTCTCTCTTCTTTTGCTTTCTCTCTATTTTCCCCAGTCTATCTTAAGCCCAAAAGCCCCAGCTCCAGTATCCATACTGTACTGTAGCTTCAAAGCCCTGGGTAAACACACAGACCCCAAACCTATTGAACCAGCCATTGCACTTCACTTGTTATCATCATCATTAAATTTTCTTCAGCCATAGTCATGACATTCATGATTCATCAATAATGCTTTGAGTATGACAATGACACTCACAATCGCCGACCTATGATGCTATTGTCTGATTGGCCAGTATGAATGCAAGCCCTGTGTGGCCAGAACAACACGACTAGGCCTATGTGAATGGGAAAATTGAATGTTCAAGATTATTGTCTCTCTGCTGACCCAGTCAATCAGTAAACAGAACCAAGGTGTTCTAGGGAAGGTCCAATAAACCTCCTTATTAAATGAGAAGAGAAAGCATTCTGATAACTGAAAGCATCCTGCACTATGTGTGTGAGGCACAAACTAGCATTTGCTGCAGGGTCGGGGGATGTTGTTCGTAAAGGTATTGGAGGATGCTCTTATATTTGTTGCATATTATGTTTTTGTTCATATGCATTTCACTGTTATGCCAAATACGTACATGTAGCTTATACCCTAAACACACTATAACACATTTCTCAATACTAAGATATCAAACTGTCATAAAACAATTTACCCGGCATGGATTTATTAGAGGCTCTTGATTCTGTTTAATAATTGTTTGGCTCAGCAGAGAGAAAATTATATTGAACAATTATCTATCCCTAACACATGTTCCCGTGTCACACCTACAGGGCTGTATGACCAGAACACAACAACAACAAACAACCATGCTTCAGTCATATACTGTATGAACACAAGATGACCATGTTCATGTCCTGTGTCACACTAATATATGGCAGAGCTCATTAACCAGCGGTCATGCCTGATGGAGGAGCTGCTTTATTGGAGCTCGCTATGGGTCTTAACGTTTTTACAATGTCAGAATTGAATAGATGTCAGCTTTACTGAAGGGGAAGCAGGAATAAATCATTACCGCTTACGTGTTATCTGGTCTTTTATCTCAGCTTAAAGCACTTGTGGAGACCTGATCAAGGTCAATAAAGCTTTTCAGTGAGTTACAATAACAGGCAGCCATGTTCACCTCCTTTTAGGAAGCAGGGTCCAGTGATTGAGGACTGGTTGAAGTGCTGAATTTGACTGACTGAAACTGAAAGGATGATTCACAACTACAGTAGGCCTACTACCCACTTGACACTTCAGAGAGTGCATATTCATATGAGAGCTAGTGTCTGTGCTTGTAAAGAAAACACCATATTTGCTGTCACTCTATTCCACTTCAGATTGTATGATTACATTATTGACGTCTAACGCTCCCCTAGTGAAACCACACATGTGAATGTTATGAATTGTCATAGTAGATATTTTCATAGCCAACAGCCTTGTGCTATAATTACCCACACACATTTACACAGACAAATTGTTTCAAGCACAAAGTGAGAAAAACAGGTTCCTGTTAAACTTTTTAAAGGTGTTTGCATCCCGGTTACCATAAACATTGCACGTTTTTTGTGTTTTTAACGCTGGAAAACAACTTCTGAGCTGAATCAGAGCTTGTGACAACTGAACTCAACTCTCAAAATGGTTGCTTCTCGCTATGTTACACAATCAATGAGTTATTCTGGAAGACTGCCCTGAATTCAACAGTACCTCCAAGAGAATAAACATACGTTTTCTGATGGTGCTATTCCTTAGTTGTATGCAAGAGGCAGTGCATTCCCTGGATCAGTCAGCCCAAACTGGCACTATTAATTCAGCACAACACATCCCTTATCACTATCTCATCTCCATCTTATCTGTGAATGAGGGGAAGAGAGAGAGAGGGAAATTAATGGGTGATTTTGTCGAGACCTCTGTGGGAAAACAATGTAAACGTTGATTGAACACTGTGGAGATTCTGAGGCTTGTTGTTTATTTCTGTTAGTTTTTAAATTCTTAGGACTGAGATCGCGCTAACGGGATCGATATGACAACAGCCAGTGAAAGTGCAGGGTGCCAAATTCAAAACAACAGAAATCCCATAATTACAATTCTTCAAACATAGAAGTATTTCACACCATTTTAAAGATACACTTCTTGTTAATTCCACCACAGTGTCCAAATTCAAATAGGCTTTACGGGTCAAAAAATCTGAAATATAGATAAAGTAAATCACTAACCTTTGATGATCTTCATCAGATGACACTCATAGGACTTCATGTTACACAATACATAAATACATAAACGTTTTGTTCGATAAAGTTCATATTTATATAAAAAAAATCGCAGTATACATTGGCGCGTTATGTTCAGTAGTTCCAAAAACATCCGGGTGATTTTGTAGAGAGCCACCAGCCATCAATTTACAGAAAATACTCATTATAAATGTTGATGAAAAGTGTTATGCATGGAACTTTAGATATACTTCTCCTTAATGTGTCAGATTTCAAAAAACTTTACGGAAAAAGCAAACCATGCTATAATCTGAGTATGGCGCTCAGAGACCAAACAAGCCAAAAAGATATACGCCATATTGTGTAGTCAACATTAGTCAGAAATAGCATTATAAATATTCATATATCATTTATGTCCAAATAGCTACTTTTGTTTTGTGTGTTTTGGGAACAAATCCAAACTCACGAAGCGCGTTCACTAGGAGCAGACGAAATGTCAAAAAGTTCAGTTACAGTCCGTCAAACAATGTATAGAATCAATCTGTAGGATTTTTTAAACATAAATCTTCAATAATGTTCCAACCGAATAATTGCTTTGTCTGTAGAATTGCGATGGAACAGAGCTCGCTCTCACGTGAATGAGCGTCACGAGCTCAAAGCATTCTGCCAGACCTGTGACTCATTCCCCTCTCATTCGCCCCCACTTTACAGTAGAAGCATCAAACTAGGTTCTAAAGACTGTTGACATCTAGTGGAAGCCTTAGGAAGTGCAACATGACCAACATGACCACTATCTTCAATAGGGAATGAGTTGAAACACGACCAACCTCAGATTTCCCACTTCCTGGTTGGATTTTTTCTCAGGTTACTGCCTGCCATATGAGTTCTGTTATACTCACAGACATCATTCAAACAGTTTTAGAAATGTCAGAGTGCCTTCTATCCAAATATACTAATGATATGCATATATTAGCAACTGGGACTGAGTAGCAAGTAGTTTACTCTGGGCACCTCTGGGCACCTTATTCAGCCAAGCTACTCAATACTGCCCCCAGCCATAAGACGTTTAACATGTGTAGAACATTACTTTATGAAAATGCTGGACATGGACCATGTGATAAAGGGGAGAGAAATGATTGACATGGACATTTTAGAAAAACTGAAAATAGTACTGCAGCATACAAATAGTATTCCATCTGACTGAGAGAAAACTGTAATGCCACTGCTCAGAAATACATGGTGTGATTCTGGCATGAGAGGATTATAAAGTCACAATAGGGTAATTGCATTCTGCTGTGCAGGCAATGGTGGAAAATTAATGTTCCACTACAAAATATATAAATAAGCGAATTAGCGGGTTCTGGAGGTGAACGTTCATAATTAAACTGCTGAGGTGTAAATAGTCTGCAAACAAACAACAAATGCTGTTCACTCAGCAGAGCCACGATGACATTATAGCCAGTGTTGTGTTTTACACTAATGAGTATTCTGATGAAAAAATGAAATGTTATTTACTGGCAAAATTGTGTGTCACAAACTGATCTGTTTCACCTGTCTTTGTGATTTTCTCCACCCCCCTCCAGGTGTCGCCCATATTCCCCATTATCCCCTGTGTATTTATACCTGTGTCCTCTGTTTGTCTGATGGCAGATCGTCTTGTTTGTTAAGTCAACCAGCATTTTTGTTCTCTGGTTTTGACCCTTGCCTGTCCGGACTCTGAGCCAGCCTGCCTGACTACTCCTGCCTGCCATCCAGTACCATTGCACCTCCTCTGGTTTACTGACCCATGCCTGCCTTGACCTGTCTATTGTATGCCCCTGTTGGATCATTAAACCATTGTTCATTTGACATGTCTGCATCTGGGTCTTACCTTCATACCTGATACTGTGTGAATTAGTCACTGGGGGAATGTATATGCAAATGCAAATCAGAGAGTACATTAGAGCTTTACTACACAGTCCAAAGACTTTGCTTCCCTTAATGACCCTGTGGTCATATGGATGTGTCTAGTCTGAGACTTACAGCTAGCTAGCCAAGATAGGTGATATACAGGTGAAGTCGGAAGTTTACATACACCTTAGCCAAATACATTTAAACTCAGTTTTTCACAATTCCTAACATTTAATCCTAGTAAATATTCTCTGTCTTAGGTCAGTTAGGATCAACAATTTATTTTAAGAATGTGAATCAGAATCAGTCAGAATAATAGTAGAGAGAATTATTTATGTCAGCTTTAATTTCTTTCATCACATCCCCAGTTGGTCAGAAGTTTACACACACTCAATTAGTATTTGGTATCATTGCCATTAAATTGGTTAAAACTTGGGTCAAACGTTTAGCCTTCCACAAGCTTCCCACAATAACTTGGGTGAATTTTGACTCATTCCTCCTGACAGAGCGGGTGTAACTGAGTCAGGTTTGTAGGCCTCCTTGCTCGCACACGCTTTTTCAGTTCTGCCCACAAATCTTCTATAGGACTGAGGTCAGAGCTTTGTGATGGCCACTCCAATACCTTGACTTTGTTGTCCTTTAGCCATTTTGCTACAACTTTGGAAGTATGCTTGGGGTTATTGTCCATTTGGAAGACCCATTTGCGTCCAAGCTTTATTAACTTCGTGACTGATGTCTTGAGATGTTGCTTCAATATATCCCAATAATTGTCCACCCTCATGATGCCATCTATTTTGTGAAGTGCACCAGTCCCTCCTGCAGCAAAGCACCCCCACAACATGATGCTGCCACCCCCGTGTGTCACGTTTGGGATGATGTTCTTTGGCTTGCAAGCCTCTCCCTTTCTCCTCCAAAGATAACAATGGTCATTATGGCCAAACAGTTTTTTTTATTTTTGTTTCATCAGACCAGAGGACATTTCTCAAAAGAGTACGATCTTTGTCCCCATGTGCAGCTGCAAACCGTAGTCTGGATTTTTTATGGCGGTTTTGGAGGAGTGGCTTCTTTCTTGCTGCCTTTCAGGTTATGTTGATATAAGACTTGTTTTACTGTGGATATAGATACTTTTGTACCTGTTTCCTCCAGCATCTTCACAGGGTCCTTTGCTGTTGTTCTGCGATTGATTTGCACTTTTCTCACCAAAGTACGTTCATCTCTAGGAGACAGAAAGCGTCTCCTTCCTGAGCGGTATGACAGGTGCATGGTCCCATGGTGTTTATACTTGCGTGTTATTGTTTGTATTGTTTGTACAGATGAACGTGGTACCTTCAGGCGTTTGGAAATTGTTACCAATGATGAACCAGACTTGTGAAGGCCCAAAAGAAATTCTGAGGTCTTGGCTGATTTCTTTTGATTTTCCCATGATGTCAAGCAAAGAGGCACTGAGTTTGAAGGTAGGCCTTGAAATACAGATCAAAAAAACATGAGCTGGCACACACAAACATAACAAAGTAACCAATGACAATAGTGAGGGGTGTGTCATAATGATTAAGTTAATCTAAATAAATTACTGAAACTGTTAAAAAATAGTATCTTGCATGTTGAATATATTACGCTATTTGTTATCATATAGAAACATAATGGAATATTGTACATCATATTAGCATCAACATGCATTATTGTATCATTCAATTTCACCTAATAATATTGTATTTCATTTCATTTTTGTTACATGTAGTCTTTTGGTTCAACTTGAATACATAATGAGCAGGGGAACATATTAGGTGTAAGCTAATAAGCTGTAAAAAATAAAAATAAGACTTGGTCATAAAGGAAACATTTGTTCATAAGAAGGGCCTGAGAGCAAAGTCAATATTCAGACCACTAGGGGTCAATGTTTTTAGATAGGATATCCAGTAAGCCCCCCTTTATAGTAGTAGGATCTCGATATTACTTCCTCTCCTTGGTAGAGCAACATGCTCAATACCTGTGTAATTGAGGGAGGAGATGGGATGGTTAGCTTCAACAAAGTGAGCTCCTGCTGGATAGTCAATGTTCTTACACCTGATTGAGCTGTGGTGTTCAGCTATGCTTTGTTTTAATTGTATTTTCATTTGTTCGACGTAGGCTTTTCCATATGAACAGGTGATGAGATAGATTACTCCCTTGGTCTTGCATGAGATGATACCCCTAACAGGGATCGTTCGACCTGTATGTGGGTGTCTGAAGAAAAACATTTTTATAGTGCTATTGCACTGTGCGCATGAGCCACATTTGTAGTTCCCATTTGCGATAGGTATCAAGAGTGTCTGAGTGGGCTCAAGGGGCATGTCAGATCTCACCAAACTATCTATAATTGATTATTATAGATTATATTGATTATACACTAAAATTGAGAATTTCAATAAGCATTTCTCTATGGCTGGCCATGCTTTCCACATGGCTACCCCTATCCCGGTCAACTGCCCGGCACCCTCCACAGCAACCCACCAAAGCCCCCACCATTTCTCCTTTACCCAAATCCAGATAGCTGATGTTCTGAAAGAGCTGCAAAATCTGGACCCCTACAAATCAGCCGGGCTAGACAATCTGGACCCTCTCTTTCGAAAATTATCTGCCGAAATTGTTGCAACCCCTATTACTAGCCTGTTCAACCTCTCTTTCGTATCGTCTGAGATTCCCAAAGATTGGAAAGCTGCCGCGGTCATCCCCCTCTTCAAAGGGGGTGACACTCTAGACCCAAACTACTACAGACCTATATCTATCCTACCCTGTCTTTCTAAGGTCTTCGAAAGCCAAGTTAACAAACAGATTACTGACCATTTCGAATCCCACAATACCTTCTCCGCTATGCAATCCGGTTTCAGAGCTGGTCATGGGTGCACCTCAGCCACGCTCAAGGTTCTAAACGACATCATAACCGCCATCGATAAGAGACATTACTGTGCAGCCGTATTCATCGACTTGGCCATGGCTTTTGACTCTGTCAATCATAACATTCTTATTGGCAGACTCGACAGCCTTGGTTTCTCAAATTATTGCCTCGCCTGGTTTACCAACTACTTCTCTGATAGAGTTCAGTGTGTCAAATCGGAGGGCCTGTTGTCCGGACCTCTGACAGTCTCTATGGGTGTGCCACAGGGTTCAATTCTCGGGCCGACTCTCTTTTCTGTATACATCAATGATGTTGCTCTTGCTGCTGGTGATTCTCTGATCTACCTCTATGCAGTCGACACCATTCTGTATACTTCTGGACCCTCTTTGGACACTGTGTTAACAAACCTCCAGACGAGCTTCAATGCCATACAACTCTCCTTCAGTGGCCTCCAACTGCTCTTAAACGCAAGTAAAACTAAATGCATGCTTTTCAATCGATCACCGCCTGCACCTGCTCGCTTGTCCAGCATCACTACTCTGGACGGCTCTGACTTAGAATACGTGGACAACTACAAATACCTGGGTGTCTGGTTAGATTGTAAACTCTCCTTCCAGACTCACATTAAGCATCTCCAATCCAAAATTAAATCTAGAATTGGCTTCCTATATCGCAACAAAGCATCCTTCACTCATGCTGCCAAACATACCCTCGTAAAACTGACCATCCTACCTATCCTCGACTTCGGTAATTGTCATCTATAAAATAGCCTCCAACACTCTACTCAACAAACTGGATGCAGTCTATCACAGTGCCATCCGTTTTGTCACCAAAGCCCCATACACTACCCACCATTGCGACCTGTACTCTCTCGTTGGTTGGCCCTCGCTTCATACTCGTGGCTACAGGTTATCTACAAGTCTCTGCTAGGTAAAGCCCCGCCTTATCTCAGCTCACTGGTCACTATAGCAGTACTCACTCGTAGCACGCGCTCCAGCAGGCAAATCTCACTGGTCACCCCCTTTGGTCGTCTTTACTTCCAGTTCTCTGCTGCCCATGACTGGAACGAATTGCAAAGATCTCTGAAGCTGGAGACTCACATCTCCCTCACTAGCTTTAAGCACCAGCTGTCAGAGCAGCTTACAGATCACTGCACCTGTACATAGCCCATCTGTAAACAGCCCATCTATCTACCTACCTCATCCCCATACTGGTATTTATTTATTTTTCTCCTTTGCACCCCAGTATCTCTACCTGCACATTCATCTTCTGCCGATCTACCATTCCAGTGTTTAATTGCTATATTGTAATTACATCGCCACCATGGCCTATTTATTTCCTTAACTTACCTCATTTGCACTCACTGTATATAGACTTTTTGTTTTCTTTTGTTCTACTGTATTATTGACTGTATGTTTTGTTTATTCCATGTGTAACTCTGTGTTGTTGTATGTGTCGAATTTCTACGCTTTATCTAGGCCAGGTCGCAGTTGCAAATGAGAACTTGTTCTCAACTAGCCTACCTGGTTAAATAAAGGTGAAAAAAATAAAAAATATAAAAATATATTGCGACCACGCTTATAGTGGAGGTTCCTTGAAGAGGTGTGCATTTTCTTTTGTCTGATTGCAGAATATGCCAGTGCTTTTCCAGGATTGCTTTCTTTTTCTCTAAACCCTTTGTGTACTTAATGCAAAAGACGGTTTTGTTTTGAAATACATCCACAGGTACAAAGGATGAAACAGACATGTGGCCTTGGCTGATTTATTTAGATTTTCCCATAATGTCAAGCAAAGAGGCACTGAGTTTGAAGGTAGGCCTTGAAATACATCCACAGATACACCTCCAATTGACTCAAATGATGTCAATTAGTGAATCAGAAGCTTCTAAAGCCATGACATAATTTTCTGGAATTTTCCAAGCTGTTTAAAGGCACAGTCAACTGAGTGTATGTAAACTTCTGACCCACTGGAATTGTGATACAGTGCATTATAAATTAAATAATCTGTCTGTAAACAATTGTTGGAAAAATTACTTGTGTAATGCACACAGTAGATGTCCTAACCGACTTGCCAAAACCATAGTTTGTTTACAAGAATTTTGTGGAGTGGTTGATAAACAAGTTTTAACAACTCCAACCTAAGTGTATGTAAACTTCAGACTTCAACTGTATAACAAATCCACTAAAGTAGGTCCACTCAGCAATCATACAGACCATTAGTCTGGCTGACACCAAACTCAAAGTCTTCCTGACTTCAGAGTCTGGTAGGGCTCCTTGATGTTGTAAGCATGATGTGTCGATAATGAAGGGGGCTGTGATTTGTATTGATTGCTTCTCCTCTGTGTCTTTCTCACTCAAACACCCACATGGACAGCTACTCACAGGCCCAGCGCGCCGCCCCCTTCCAATGCAACTGTTGAATTTCAAAATCCAAAGGAGAAGTCTCAACACCCTAGAAAATAAACACGTTTGAGAGAACCAATCAAAGCTCACACCAATTGTTGAGCAAATACGGTACCAACAAACACACTCCTGTCAGCTCTCCCTTGCTGTGCACCACGTCAGCCAGGCTAACAGACCATGGTTTGCCAGCTAAAATATGCAGACTGATAATTCTCATTGTTGATGATGAGACATTTTTCGTATTGGGTACACCTTCATTGTCAGAAATTTGAGAGACAAAAATACCCCCCCCGTGTGACCTAATTTCTACATTCAACAGTGGCTCTAACTAAACAAAGGAGCTTCACTGTTCCTAACAGTCCCTCAGCAGCCACATGATAGGGCCTTTGAAACAGTAAGTGCACCTGATGTGACTTTCGACGGTCAGACAGACACGCTGCCATATTTAAAACATGTGGTTTTGTAGGACTTTAGGAGGATTGTGTGGTGAAAATAATGAGACAGCTGGCCAGACAGAGGGTTTTCTACAATAATGTATTTGAGCAGCTGGGGGCTGCCTCTTCTCTTCTCAAATAGCCACGAGATGACAGAGTCAGTTGGTGGGCCGTAAGTGAGCTAATTAGTGTCCTTTTCCAAAATGGCCTACAGGCTACTGTAAAAAATGACAATGTGCGACTGAAAGAGGGAACCCAAATGGCCCCCATATAACCTGATCCCTGTAGTGTTGACAGGTGTGTTCGCGCGTGGGTATCTTAATCAGAAAAATAGAAAATTCAGTTTAGGTGAAGTGTTTGCTATTGTTCTTACGTCTGTGATTTTCTCCAGAAAACCTGAGGTTTGTGGCTCCTCCAGCAGAGGGCATTGGTGAAGCACCAGTGTGAGAATGTCTTAGAGTGTCTCACTCTCTTGACATCTCAATATAACCTGAGTGTTCAAAACATTAGGTGGAATATATTAATACTGAGTTGCATCTATTTTAACCTCAGAACAGCCTCAATTTGTCAGGCATGGAATATACAAGGTGTCGAAAGCATTCCACAGGGATGCTGGACCATGTTGACTCCAATGCTTCCCACAGTTGTGTCAAGTTGGCTGGATGTCTTTGGGTGGTGGACCATTTTTGACACATATGGGAAAATGTATAGAGTGAAAAACCAGTAGCCTTGCAGTTCTTGACACACTCAAACCGGTTGGTGCGCCTGGCACCTACTACCCCATTCAAAGGCACTTAAATATTGTGTCTTGCCCATTCACCCTCTGAATGGCACACATACACAATCCAGGTCTCAATTGTCTCAAGGCTTAAAAATCCATCTTTAACCTGTCTCCTCCCATAAGATCTTCCTGACATTGTAAATTACTATGTTGATGTCATTAAGTTAAGCACATTACCAGCATTGCATTAGAACAGGCAAAAATCACAAATAGTTTCTTAAACTCTATAGCTATGTAGCTTTGTATTAATAATATGTGCATTCAATCATCATCAAATATAACACAATGATTGCCATTCTCATTGAGGCAGGCTATAAAATGGGTGGCAGGTAGCCTAGCAGATAAGAGTGTTGAGCCAACAACCAAAAGGTTGCTGGTTTGAATCCCTGAGCCGATTAAGAGAAAACTCTGCTGATGTGACCTTGAACAAAGCACTTAACCCTAATTGCTCCTCCTGTAAGTCACTGGATAAGAGTGTCTGCTAAATTATGAATGCTTTTATATTCAAGAAGCAAGAGCAGACAGCTGAAGAAAACCAAAAATAAGAGCCGTTACTTTTCTTTAATAAATACATATTATCTACTTGCACAGTCCAGACTCCTTTCAGAAAGACGGCAAGCGAATGGCTTTTTCAAGTCCCCTGCATTTGGCGAGCCTCTCTTTGACCGACCCCTCCCCTCCTGATCAGAGGCAAACTTGCCGAAACCACAGTGTTGCATTCTGGGGATAACAGCGCAGTGGGACGCTTTGATGTGTCACCTGGCCTGGCCCTGCTGGCCCGGGAACTCTCCCTGAACTCCCCACAAAACTTGTTTGCCATCGGAGCCACGTAATGCAGAGCCCCCGAGGGCCACTTGCAAGCAATCTCCCCCGTGATGAGGACAGACCAGAGAGAGATTGCCGACACCTATTGGAAAAGCTTATCTGACCTCCTCCTCCTCTAGCTATTGGGCGGTGCATGTTGGGACACTTCAGGCTGAGTGAGTTTCACACATCCCCATGTGCTACATTCACACCCCAAACTTACTCCACAGCGACCCCACAGGGACCCCATCGTTGAGCTGAGTGTATCTGCAGATCCGTCATGGAACCATTTGTAGCAGAGGACATGCTGCTTGCTTAGCGAGGAATCACTTTCTCCTGATTCAGCTATCACGAGGCTTAAACCCAGAACCTCTGCCTTGCTAGCACACGTGAACACCCTCCCCAAGTGTTATACAAGTCACGCCAGGTGAACAGCTAGCTATTCGGTGGGACAAGTGGGTACACTTCAGGTTGAAGAGTGAGTTTCACAGATCCCCCTGTGCTACGCCAGAATGAAAATTAGTAAATGAAAGGCCCTGTAATATATTACTTTTCTATAACCACTTTAAAACTTCTTACTGCTCTATCACAGCTTAATTGATAACTTATTATTCATTCATCATTAATCTAAGAACTTACACATGATTTTATCTCAGCATTCACAATCCTAGCTGGCTTTATGAGTGTGCTGTGTGCAACTGAAAGTGAGACAGTTGTCTGGGTTGTTTTGCATGGTGGATCATCTCTTCCTAGACGCTCTATATGCCCAGACACAGCATTCACTCCTGGAGAACACGTGTTACTGGACCTCACATGTAGTATGCACCATCTTTATCTCGGTAGTCCTCAGCAAAATGATAATATTTGTCCGGAGTGCTGAGAGGAGATGCTAGCGGCCCCTCACACTTGGTCCAATTCGCTGAAAAGACACTCTTTCCACCTGTCGCAGGTCAGAGGCTAATGCTTTAAGGTCAGAGGTTGTTTCCACAAAACTGGGTTGGTTACAGCTTTATCTTGATGTAACTGTGTAGAATTTTACAATCAACAGGCAAGCCCTATACGTGAAGTGAGAATGGAGCAAACCACATTTATTGATGAGGGAGCTAACTAGTGGCAGAACTGTCACAATAGATCTACATATAAAGACATTTAAAGTGTATGAGTAAAATTATTCACATTTATTGGACTACTCTTGTTGAGCTAATTATAACATAATAATAGAGTCAGCGTTACCGTAAACCTTTCCTCTAAGAATAGACTGATTATAATCATTTGTTCTGAGGCTTGGTTTGATTGGTTTAGAAGTACGTACAGTATGAAGAAAAATGGCTGGGTAAAGTGTATAGGCAACAGTCCACACCACCCCTTCTGTTACCCAATCCCCTGCTTGGCTCAAGTAACAGTCCTGGATAGGACAATGTGAATTGGCAGCACACAAAAAAAGATTAAGAGGGCAACATTAAACCTCCCTAAAAGCAAAAAACAACGCCCGTGTGGTGTGGACACCCTACTCCCTAAGTGACCTGTTGAATCCATGGCCTGCCATCATCGGACCACATAACGACGAGATAACTGGGCCGCCACGTTACACATCCCCAAATACCATGGACTTATAGGGCCCTTTTCTAACGGTGCCGTTTTTAGCTGTCGTTTGACTCTGGGGGCAGACCTCGGAGGATTCGTTGGCATGCCTGAGGTCTAATTAGCTTGAAAAACAATAGCAACCTGATCGCCATTCCATTGTGCTCCATGGTATTGTAGTCCAGATCCTGTTACAAACTCACGATAAACAAGGGACTAAATTAGATGTGCAGTTGTTGCCATTGTCCAGCCATTGGTTTCTGATACCCAAGCCCCCTGCGCCGCTGCTACCCAACGCGATGGAGGGCGAGGTTTGAAAGAGTCTCAAAGTCCCTGATGGGGTCTAAGTGTTTGGTAACTGACAGTACGAGGGAGCTGATACAGTGAGGTCGTCTTCTCCTGGCATGGCCCAAGGTAATTAAGACATACAGTACAGTCCAAGATATCAGTGGCGGGTTTGGAATATTAATGTTACTTTGATGCATGGAGCCAAAAGTGATTTGTTGAGGGTGAGTGTGGTGCTGTTATGAGCCAGCTGGTCCAAGGGCAGAGAGCTGGACTGAAGGTAGGAGGCCCTCTCAGCCTCTCTCTGCTGATGGAGCACAATTGGTTAATGCTCTCAAATTAGAGCAACATTAAAATACACATTTCAAAAGCACAATTGAGGGTCACGTAACACGTGTGGAGCATTTTGTGTATATTTCCTTTCCATTAGACAAAGGGGGCAGCTCATATTCCATGGAATCCACCCATGGCTGATCTTAATGTGTCAGCTTGGGAAAGGATGATGGACATATATAGATATAAAGGCTTCAGAATACATAGCATAACTCAGTATGCTTTGAATGAGGAGGAGAATGTAGCTCAAAGACTTTGGTTTTTACGATTTGTCATTAACCTTGTTCCACGAACTCTGCCTTATCCTCACTTGAATTGCAAATATTCATAAAGTACTGTTATTCTTGTCATACGTGGCTCATTAATGTATTCCATTGTTTTCCTTCCAACACAACCAAACCTTTTTATTTTCCTGAATTATGTATTGTCTCGTGGTGTGAAGTACGTACGTATGCCTTTCGGTTGGAATAATAACACCTTGTGATATTTTTGGCAGTATCCCGCATAACCAAGGGAATAAAAACATTAGCATAGCATGGCTCTTCCTCTTTTCCTTGTGTGGAAATATTAATAAAACCATAGGCCTTCCAGGTTGTGACTTGCAACGGTCGGCTCAGCCTTTTTACTGCCTCTAAAACACTTTCAAACACAAACAGTGGTATTCGTCATCCCTGCTCTACTCTACATGCCATTGGGTAGCATCAGTATTACCCAACCTGTTTCAGCATTGGCACATTCTGTCCCTGATAGCTCTGTTTAAAAACCGCTCCCATGGTCCCTGGCCAGTAGATCGATCCATTTGGACGTGCTCCAGTTGTACATTTCACTGGTCCACAACCTTATATCACCCTTCAATACACGTTGGCACTTTTTTAATGAACTTGCAACACCATTTTGGTTCTTACACCCCTGCAGTCTACATTATGGATTCCAGTATGTGATCCATTGCATCCCAGAGGACAGCAAGAAGCCAGAGAATGTGTCCTTGTTACTCCGAAGCACTGCCTGTTATGGTCTTGTAATGGGATGCTGTGGCTGAGACATCTCCTTGTCCTAGCCCGGCCTGCCTGTCAAACACTGGGACTTGGGCAGCTGAGGTCAGCCTGGTCAGCCCTAGAATATATTAAATGTAGCACCCATATCCCCGGACATGGGGTTAGTGAAGTCACTGTCTGTCTGTCTGTCTGTCTGTCTGTCTGTCTGTCTGTCTGTCTGTCTGTCTACCCACCCACCCAGACAGACACAACAGAGCCCACCCTCTGATTGATATGTTACCATTGTAGTAGTAGGCTACTACAGCTCAACTCTCTTAATGAGACTGGTCAAAATACTCAGTTCCAAACTGTCTAATTGATCTAAGACACTTGATGCACTTTTTTAGTAGATAATTGCTCAAATTAACGTTAACTTAAATTTGCCTTAAACCACACTGCAAAAAAAGTAATCTAATATATTCTTATAGTATGACAGAGTGTAATTGATAATGCCCCAGAGGTTCCCTGCTGTCAAAGCTCCATAAAGGTCTTAAGACGAGACAGGGTCAAGGCTAGGGACAACTGGAAGGTGCTTGTTAAGTGTCGGAGGCTCGTGCCGCTGGGACCACTGAGCCATGACTGGCATCCTGCTACAGTGTGCCCCCCCCCTCCCACCCCCTCCCACCCCCTCGTCCATCACCACTACCATATTATGTCTAGTGCCCGCCCACACAAAGCTCAGGGGTCCTGGCCCGCCCACACAGAGCTCAGGGGTCCTGGCCCGCCCACACAGAGCTCAGGGGTCCTGGCCCGACCCACACAGAGCTCAGGGGTCCTGGCCCGCCCACACAGAGCTCAGGGGTCCTGGCCCACCCACACAGAGCTCAGGGGTCCTGGCCCGCCCACTCAGAGCTCAGGGGGCCTGGTCGTATAGAAACCAAAAATCAACAAATCAACAAAGCAAAAGGGAAGGTGGACAAAGAGGCAGGGCAGAGCCTGACTGTCTATGCATCTATCTAGATATGTCACTGTTGTCCCTGGAGTGAATCCATACCATAGACAGACAGTACCACCTACCCAACCGCAGTTCCCCAGAACCCTGCTGAAGCTCTGTCAACCCTGGCCACAGTGCTGGATGATCCTCGCCACTAGTGACTGCTCTGTTTCAGGGTTAGGCTAGCCGTACTGTATAAAATACATTGTCAGGTGCTCATTATTGCCAGAGTACATTATGGTGTTACATGGCATTACTATGGTGAACGTAGTACACAGAGAAGATTGGCAGAGGGCGTTTTTTTAGGGTGACATGTTTTTAGGACGCATACCAATTTGGGTGTACTTTTGTTTTAGTTCTGTTTTCATTTCCAGGCTTCAATGGATCTTTGTGAGGTATGTTTGTATAGATATGGTGAAACAAAGCAAAGATAAACAATCATGGGATTTTCATCACAGCTGGTACATCATACTTAATGGCTGTCTGTAGATAGCATCTCATAGCAAATATGATAATCCATACAAAGCTCTGAGTCTATTGCTTTGTATAAACATAATGTGACGTTTTGCTTTGTGCTGTTAATTGATTACGTTATCCATCTTTTCATCGCTGTTATTTTAGCAAAATAATTTAATCCCACAATACCAAGATTATCTAAAAATGTTTGATTCCATAATGAAATGTGCTAATCAGATGGCTCTGTTGAGGCTTTATCCAGAGGAATTATCTATTCAAATACTAGCCATGATATTGAAGAGCTATGGTAATTGTAGAAGGCATACTTCATTGTATTAATTATTTTCTTTTAGCCAAACAAATCAATTCACTTTTGGCTGTATATTCAGTTTCGTAGAGAAATATATTACCCAGTGCATTAGAAATCCTTGGATATGGAAAGTTGAGCTGGGGTCAAAGGTTGCAGTCAACAGTAGGTTGAGGCCTACTGCATTATGGAGATGATAAAGAGGCTCCTTATCCAGTTAAGCACAAGCCTTCACAGTCTACTATAAAGATAGTCTAAATTACGCTCCTGATGACAGATGACTGTCTATATGGAAAGTTTTAAAGGTAAAGCTATTGTTTCAAAAGGCAAATTATACTGTACAATTTGTTGCATGTTGTTGTTTAAAAGAAATATGGAAACAGTGGACTCTCTCCGTGATTTATTTCCTCGGTATAGAACGCAAAACGTCAAACTTGATGTTGGTTTATAGAATGTAAGTTGCCACGAAGTGAGTCATCATCCATAGGTAGATGGTAGATAGGTAGTATGTGTACGGTGGATTGCTGTGGGGGAAATCATGCTCCAGTTGCATGACGTACCTAGCATGGAATCTTTAATGAATAGTTATTAAAGTCCATGTAAGCTGTTACCACAACAGCGCACCTGAAAAGACAACTCCCCCTCGTCTGACAAGGCTGCCATTATTTGACACCTGCTGCTGCTGTTTTTAGTCAAGGATATTACATCAATATCTGACGTGTGGAATAAAAAAAGGAACGAAGAGACTGCTGCATCCTAGCTGTTGACGGCTCGCCATCTGGACCACATGTCCTCAAGCTACCATGAGGGCAAGGAACACTTTTCCTAATGATTGTTATCAGGAAGCACGCAGTCGTGTGATAACAAAGGATGGATGAGTCACATATATAGGGAAAGTAAATATACAGTATCAGTCAAAGGTTTGGACATACCGACTCATTCAAAGGTTTTTCTTTATTTTTACTATTTTCTAACATTGTATAATAATAGTAAAGACGTCAAAACTATGAAATAGCACACATGGAATCACGTAGTAACCAAAAAAGTGTTAAACAAATCTAAATGTATTTTATATTTGAGATTCTTCAAAGTAGCCGTCCTTTGCGTTAATGACAGCTTTACACACTCTTGGCATTCTGTCAACTAGCTTCATGAGTTAGTCAACTCGAATGCATTTCAATTAACAAGTGTGCCTTGTTAAAAGTTTCTTTCTGGAAATGTAACGGCGTTCGTTTGTTGAAGGAGAGTCGGACCAAAATGCAGCGTGGTGGTTACTCATGTTCTTTAATGACGAATAGCGAATACATGAAATAACTATACAAATACAAAACAACAAACGGAACGTGAAAACCTATACAGCCTGTCTGGTGAACAACTACACAGAGACAGGAACAATCACCCACAAAATACACAGTGAAACCCCGGCTACCTAAATATGGTTCCCAATCAGAGACAACGAGAATCACCTGACTCTGATTGAGAACCGCCTCAGGCAGCCAAACCTATGCTACACCCCTACTCAGCCGCAATCCCAATGCCTACAAAACCCCAATACGAAACACAACAAAATAAACCCATGTCACACCCTGGCCTGACCAAATATATAACGAAAACACAAAATACTATGACCAAGGCGTGACAGGAAATTCTTTCCTTTATGTGCTTGAGCCAGTCAGTTGTGTGGTGGTATAGGGGTGGTATACAGAAGATAGCACTATTTATGGCAAGAACATCTCAAATAAGCAAAGAGAAACAACAGTATATCATTACTTTAAGACATGAATGTCAATCAATCCAGAAAAGTTTAAGAACTTTGAAAGTCTCTTCAAGTGCAGTCTCAAAAACCATCAAGCACTATGATGAAACTGTCTCATAAGAGGACCGCCACAGGAAAGGAAGACTCAGGGTTACCTCTGCTGCAGAGGATAAGTTCATTAGAGTTACCAGCCTCAGAAATTGCAGCCCAAAACAATTCTTCACAAAGTTTAAGTAACAGACACATCTCAACATCAACTCTGTGTTATTTCATAATTTTGATGTCTTCACTATTATTTTGTAGAAAATAGTAAAAATACAGAAAAACTCTTGAATGACTAGGTGTGTCCAACCTTTTGACTGGTACTGTATATGGTTGCCTTGGCAGTTTTAGGCCTATTCACAATAGGCTACACAAGAATATGATGGCCAATGGAAAGGGTTATTTGGCCAATAGGTGGGTAGTGATTAGGGTCCACTGGTTTCCAAGCCAACCACTAATAAATGGGCTTTAATGGTGGCTAACGAGGAAAGCAGGAAAGCTCCAGCAGCAATGGCTGCATATTGTATTCTTGTAATAAAGGGACGGTCAGATTTCCCAAGGACTGATATAGGTTGATATAGGTTGCAAATTGTTTCTATAAATTCCTTCTGCATCACACCAGGGCTAACGAGCTAATAACAGACGCCTGCCGCTCCCACAGTCCCAGCCAGACAGACAGGAGGGCAAATCCACACTGGGGCACGGGATCAGCCTTGCTTTCAGAACCAGACATGTTCTCACTCATGTTTAGTATTATGAATGACCACTAATATGCCCATCAAAGCTTTAGGGTTTTCCTCCCACTGTGTCAGACCAGACACAGAGCTCCATTGCTCGATTATCACCTGAATATGTGGCTCTACAGATGGAAAGTGCCTGGATAGTGAGCACTGCCCTCCCTTGCCCAAACCATGGCACTCCCATCACCCCCCCAGGCCACTGATGGGTAACTGGAGTCACCTTTAGAGGAGCCCTCTGCAGCACTATTGGGGTGGGTGGGGGTGCGAACAGCGGCAGAGACGCCTCTGGGGTCAAGCCTTTAATAATGATTACAAACTGGAGCTGGCTGCTGGAGCGACAGGCTGCAGCTGTGGACCGGCCGGCTTTGAAGTGCCCCCCGCCTGTTGCAATGTCCCAGGCCCCCTTGCATTAGGAGACGCTGGAACTATGTGACTGTCTGTGGGAAAGAATGTCACGCGACGCCAGAGTGACGGAGGATGGTGGGACGGGACGGCCTGCTGGTGCTGGCAGTAGTAGCAGGGCCAGGGCGGCTTCTCTGAAGAGGACTGGTGGTGGTCGGGACGCCAAAGTGACGGAGGATGGTGGGACGGGACGGCCTGCTGGTGCTGGCAGTAGCAGGGCCAGGGTGGCTTCTCTGAAGAGGACTGGTGGTGGTCGGGACGCCAGAGTGACGGAGGATGGTGGGACGGGACGGCCTGCTGGTGCTGACAGTAGCAGGGCCAGGGCGGCTTCTCTGAAGAGGACTGGTGGTGGTCGGGACGCCGGAGCGGGCAGCAAGAGAAAGGGAAAGTAGCTCTGAGGGCCGCTTGGCGGTTACATTCCTGTGATCCTTAGAAAGTACTGAACCTGTTTTGGTGCCCTTGCTAGAGAACAATTACCTTGAAATACATGAAACAACTAATTGACTAACAGATCAGACATACTAAAAGTAATTTCACAGTTTCAGCTAAATGCTTGTGATTAAGCAAGAGTGATGGTGTGGTAGATTTTCTCTCTACACAAGACCAACACTGATGAAATAGCTGCCCCTTTATGCCCATAGGGGAAATAACAGATGTTTCAGCTGTGAGTGTTAAAACTTCAGCCTGTTCGGCCTGAGTCACTCCAGTAAACATCCTTTCAAATGTTTTGTGTTTACAATCCCATAACGATAAATGCAATTAAAAAGTCTTGATGAAAGACGATCCTGAACAAGAAGCTTAGAGTTCACATTAATGATGTGAGAGATTTAGGAGTCCAAGTTAAATATTACCTGCCCATTTATACTGTCTGGAATGAATTACTACCCATGCATACTTTATGCCCAAGATCAGGGTAACATACCAAATTATTACCTAGCTTACAGAACGGGCAAAGACAGGAAGACTTGATTTGTTATGTCGATGATGCGGGTTAGAAGGTATGTAATTATGCCAATATCAGCCAATATAAGACACTTATATGTAACAATATTTGTTGTTTCTCTAAAATGTGTGATCATGACACACGGCGCTACATCACTTACAACTGTCCCGTTGACGGAACACCAATCCCTGTATGTGTTAATAAGACTACAAGGTGCTAACTGTTCAAAGCATAGTTGTGAGAGATTGAGCTTCAAATATTGTTTTTCTGGTCCTAGTATTGTTTTATCTGAGAACCCTTCACCTCACTATTAAGCCCATGTACATGTACATGTACAAAAAGAGAAATGTTTTATTTAACCTTTCTTTTGACAGGTAGTCATGCTGAGATCAAAGTCTCTTTTTCAGAAGAGCCCTGAAATAAAACTTGACATCATAACACGTAGATACCAATTAATATCTGTTGAATTAAAAAAAAGAAAGTGGAGAGAAGCAGGACTGATAGAGTGAGCATACGGCATGACTTCACCCTTTCCATAACAATGATCCATTATGCTACATGGCTCCGGCTCTGGCAATTGCTGTCCATAAGTTTTATTTGGCATTTTATTGCCATTAGATCACATAAGCTCAGTGCCATGCTCAAAGGTGGCCACTCGGTGACTCTCCAACAGAGAGACAGAGAGGCAGGAAAGAGACCACGGTGGGTAATTCACACTCTAGCAGAAGTCCTGTGTTTTGAGCTCAATTCTCTGTCCCAGAGATGGTGTCCTTTCATCTCGTCCATGAGGATTTTCTCCCTATTTCCCCCACTCGACACACATAATTACTAAATGACAGAGAATCAAAAGTCTTAATATGCTGCAAATCCTCCCTCTACTTGACAGGGAAGGGAAAAGGGAAGCATGAGGTGTTTCATTTGCAGAACTCGGTTGACGTAGTGGTCGCCCAGCTTGTGTATCTGCCTGGGTGCAGCCTAGTTCTACTCTCATGTGGTGAGCCAGTGAAAAATATCATATTTTTATGATATACTGCAAACACAACATAAGTTCTAATAATGTTTTCAAAATAGTAATTCAAATGATTTGTCAAAATAATGTATTAAAAATACTTCCAAATACACAGGGCTGTACAGTACTTTACATTAGCCTACTACCTGGGAATGATGGTTCTCACTATTCTGTTGCCACGAATATGCAAAAAAGTGATTGAAGATATTGTTCTGAACTTACTAACTTACATGGTAATTACACAACATATTACCCCACCTGTTGCTACTGTGCTGTAAGTCAATTTCAAAATTTTCTTGCATATTAACTTAGGATAATATGACTGAATACATGTAGAAATGTAAATAAAATACTGTAAATGGCTGCAAATGTTATGTAATAATAATCAATTACTCTTTAAGGAATACAAAGACGTCATTTAACAAATTGGGCATTCACTTCAGTCATTGCAGAGGCTTTGAGTGTGAGGTGCATGTGTGAGATTGTGAATATCTTCACTTGGAAACATATTTTATGGTCTTACAAGGATCAAGAGGTAAAACGCTGAATGCAATAAGTGTGTCTGCTCTCGATGGGAGTGTAAAATGAAGTGATTTTTGACTGGCTCTGTGCTGTTGTTGGAGTAGTGATGGGTTTGTCCTAGGTCTGTGTGAATAGGTAACCTATTGTGCTGCTCTCATATTTCAAGGAAAGCTGAAAAGCTCTGCCATGGCCATAAAAGACTGAAAAATATATATCCTCTGACTGCTCAAGCCAGATGAACATGTTAAATGACAGGTACCTTGTGATAAACATCCATTAGGACAATTTACTCTCCTTGAATGATTGCGCTTACCATTCGTTTTCTCTCCTTCATATCCAACTAGTTTGAAAATAATGTAATGGCTTTACCCAACGTAATCACCCCACAAATTATTTGAGATTTTTATGTGATCTAACATGGCCATTACCTCAACGTAATTGGAAGGTTCATCTTTTCTCTTTCATGAGTCCAATGCTGCTTTCTCGGGAACGTCACCAAATCCCTGTCAATTGAGTGAAGAAAAGACAGAGAAAATGGGGGCGGAGGTCGGGTTGTCACCTGAGAATTCAGAGGCGAGTGAGTAAACCACCACTACCATCCGTTCTATTGGCAGACGTGCAATCATTGGAAAACGGAAAATGGATGATATACAATCAAGACTATCCTACTAGCGGGACATTAATATCTTATGTTTAACAGAGTTGTGGCTGAACGACGACGCAGATAATATAGAGCTGGCGTGATTTTTCATGCATCGGCAGGACAGAGAAGCTACGTCTGGTAAGACGAGGGACGGGGGGGGTGTCTATTTGTCAATAACAGCTGGTGCGATATGTCTCAAATTAAAGAAGTCTCAATGCATTGTTGAAGTAGAGTACCTTGTGATAAGCTGTAGACCACACTATCTACCAAGAGAGATCTTATCTATATTCTTTGTAGCAGTCTATTTACCACCACAAACCGATGCTGGCACTAAGACCGCACTCAACAAGCTGTATAAAGCCACAACCAAACAAGAACATGCTCATCCAGAATCTGCACCCCCAGTGGCCGGGGACTTTAATAAAGGCAAACTTAAATCTGTTTACCAACTTTTTACCAGCATTTCACACGTGCAACCAGAGGGGACAAAACTGTAGACCACTGTTACTCCACACAAAGAGACGCATACAAAGCTCTCCCTCTTCCTCCATTTGTCAAATCTGACAATAATTCTATCCTCCTGATTCCGGCTTACAAGCAAAAACTAAAGCAGGGAGTACCAGTGACTCTCTCAATACAGAAGTGGTCAGATGATGCGGATGCTACTCTACAGGATTGTTTTGCTAGCACAGACTGGAATATGTTCCGGGATTCATCCAACGGCATTGATGAGTATACCACCTCAGTCATCGGCTTCATCAATAAGTGCATCGACGACATCAGATGAACCATCAAACAGGCAAGGAGTCAATACAGGATTAAGATTGAATCCTACTACACCGGCTCTGATGCTCGTCGGATGTTGCAGGGCTTGAAAGGTATTATGGACTACAAAGGGAAACCCAGCTATGAGTTCCAGATGAGCTCAATTCGTTTTACGCTCGCTTTGAGGCAAGCAACACTGAAGTATGCATGAGAGCACCCGCTGTTCCAAACGACAGTGTGATAACGCTCTCGGTAGCCCATGTGAGCAAGACCATTAAACAGATCAGCATTCACAAGGCCGCGGGCCAGACATTTCTTACCAGGACATGTACGCAAAGCATCCACGGACCAACTGGCAAATGTCTTCATTGATATTTTCAACCTTTCCCTGGCCGAGTCTGTAATACCTACATATTTCAAGCAGACCATCATAGTTCCTATGCCCAAGGAAGCAAAGGTAACATGCCCAAATTATTACTGACCCATAGCACTCACGTCGGTAGCCATGAAGTGCTTTGAACGGCTGCAGCATCATCCCGGACAAGCAAGACCCACTCCAATTCGCATACAGCCTCAACAGATCACAGATGCCGCAATCTCCACACTGCCCTTTCCCACCTGGACAAAAGGAACACCTATGTGAGAATACTGTTCATTGACTACAGCTCAGTGTTCAACACCATGGTGCCCACAAAGCTCTTCACTAAGCTAAGGACCCTGGGACTAAACACCTCCCTCTGCAACTGGATCCTGGACTTCCTGACGGGCCGCGCCCCCAGGTGGTAAGGGTAGGCAACAACACGTCTGTGTCACGCCTTGGTCATTGTATTTTGTGTTTTCGTTATATTATTTGGTCAGGCCAGGGTCTGACATGGGTTTATTTTATGTTGTGGTTCGTATTGGGGTTTTTGTATTATTGGGATTGCGGCTGAGTAGGGGTGTTGTATGGGCTTGGCTGCCTGAGGCAGTTCTCAATCAGTCAGGTGATTCTCGTTGTCTCTGATTGGGAACCGTATTTAGGTAGCCTGGTTTCGCTTTGTATTTTGTGGGTGATTGTTCCTGTCTCTGTGTAGTTTCACCAGATAGGCTGTAATTAGGTTTCACGTTCCGTTTGTTGTTTTGTATTTTGTAATAGTTATTTCATGTATCGTTCCGTTTTTCTTCATTAAAGATCATGAGTAACAATCACGCTGCATTTCGGTCCGACTCTCTTTCTACAAACGAAGAACGCCGTTACAGTCTGCCAAGCTGATCCTCAACACTGGGGCCCCTCAGTGGTGCGTGCTTAGTCCCCTCCTGTACTCCCTGTTCACCCACGACTGGCCAAACACGACTCCAAAACCATCATTAAGTTTGCTGACGACCACAGTGGTAGGCTTGATTACCAACAACGATGAGACAGCCTATAGGAAGGAGGTGTCAAGGGGTGCATAACTGGTTGCATGAAAGTCAAACGCAGGAGAGCAGAACTTGGTAAATAGCTGGTGCCGTTTAATGTACATAACTACCGGCATACAAAAATAACAAAACACATGGGCACAAAGCCCGTATCGCACCAGTCACATTAAGCACACATACTTACAATAAACAATTCCCGACAAGGACATGGGGGAAACAAAGGGAACATATACAACATGTAATTAGGGAATTGAAACCAGCTGAGTGTGACAACCAGACAAAACAAATGGAACATGATAAATAGATTGATGATGGCTAGAAGACCGGTGACATCGACCGCCGAACACCGCCTGAACAAGGAGATGGGAGGTCAGAGACCTGGCAGTGTGCTGCCAGGACAACAACCTCTCCCTCAATGAGCAAGACAAAGGTGCTGGTCGTGGACTACAGGAAAAGGCGGGGCCGAACAGGCCTCCATTAATATATACGGGGCTGTAGTGGAGCCGTGCCGAGAGTTTCAAGTTCCTTGGTGTCCACATCACCAACAAACTACCATGGTCTAAAATCACCAAGACAGTCGTGAAAAGGGCACAGCCGCTTTTACCCTTTCAGGAGACTGAAAAGATTTGGCATCGGTCCCCAGATCCTCAAAAGGTTTGACAACTGCACCATCAAGAGCATCCTCACCAGTTGCGTCACCGCCTGGTATGGCAACTGCTCGGCATCTGACAATAAAGAGCAACAGAGGGTTGTGCGTATGGTCCAATACATTTCTGGGGCCAAGCTTCCTGCCATCCAGGATCTCTATACAAGGTGGTGTTAGAGAAAAGGGCAAAAAATTGTGAAAGACTCCAGTCACCCAAGTCATAGACTGTTCTCTCTGCTATCGCACGCGGTACCGGAGCACCAAGTCTAGGACCAAAAGGTTCCTTAACAGCTTCTACCCCCAAGCCATAAGACTACTGAACAATTAATCAAATGGCTTCCGGACAATTAAATTTGATTTTAAGTTAAACATTATTCTGTACAGATTAAAGTGGTGGCTTTGTGTAATTACTCCTGTGACATGTCCCTTTTACAAACTTTTTAAGTGCCGAACCCCTGTATTTTTATGACCTGCTTCATAAAACAAACCTTTCTCTGCAAATGTCCTCTCCTGTGACCAATAATAGCACTTTAGTCTGATCAAGTGTGGCATAATGTAATGTGGATATGAGACTGGGTTAGTGTCATATGCACTGGCAGATCTTTGGTCTCTGTGCTCTCTTCAATAAACCCTCAGGCGAATGTTTCCCACTACCACCATTCATTTCAATGATCTTTAAATTCTGCACAGAGACCCAAACCAACAGGTAGTATTAGGCTGCCTGGCACAACAGTCTGTTGACATTAAATAAAAAAAGGTATTCAACTGAACATCTCGTCATTTTCACTGTTTCCCGGGTAACCTGGACTGTTTTGTAACACAGGCAGCATTCTATCATTGTCATGGGGCCAAAAAATACCGACTTTATTAAATTGGCATTCAATAGATTTGCCATAGGGCTACTGGCTGTTTTTGAAGGCTGGGGAATACAAACAGTTATTATTAGATCATACACTGACTGGTTGGTTTTATATACATTACAAAGGAAAACGTTTGGACATTTACTCATTCCGGGAGTTTTTCTTTATTTTTTACTATTTTCTGCATTGCAGAATAATAGTGAAGACATCAAACTATGAAATAACACATATGGAATCATGTAGTAACCAAATATTAATAAGCAATATTGTCGCAGTGAGGATCAGAATGGGCAGATAATTCCCAAATAAACATTTGTAGTTACCGTAATAAATGTCTCTTCATGTACTGTAGTTAATGTTCTTGCTTCTATTCTACTTTTAATTTATTCTTTATAATAAGGTCATTGTAGCTTCCAAATCACACCACTGATTCCTGTGGGAAGAAACAGATTTAAGGGTTTATGAATGGTCACTAAATCTGTTCCACCCTCAGAGCAATGAATGCAGACAATAAAAATGCGAATGTGACTGATTAATTGTGTCTGATCACAAGCTAAAGTAAGACATTGTCAACTATGAGGTATGTCACACCTTAAGGCAGCCCCCCGCACCTCTCTTATTCAATGGGGTTGGGTTAAATGTGGAAGACACATTTCTGTTGAATGCATTCAGTTGTACAACTGACAAGGTATCCCCCTTTTTTTCCCTTTTTCATGAATTATGTTATTTTTGTAAAACATTTATTGTGCCTCTGAATATACTCCCTTCTTGTGTGATTTCAAATCAAATCTTATTTGTCACATACACATGGTTAGCAGACGTTAATGCAAGTGTAGCGAAATGCTTTCGCTTCTAGTTCCGACAATGCAGTAATAACCAACGAGTAATCTAACCTAACAATTTCACAACTACCATTTACACACAAGTGTAAAGGGATTTAAGAACATGTACATAAAGATATATGTGTCACGGCTTTCGTCTGTTGAAGGAGAGGCGGACCAAAACGCAGCGTGGTTATTTTGATACATCTTTAATGAAGATGATAAATGAACAATATACAAAAAACAAGAAATGTGCAAAACCGAAAACAGCCCTATCTGGTGTAACAAACACAAAGACAGGAACAATCACCCACAAAACCCAACACAAAACAGGCTACCTAAACATGGCTCCCAATCAGAGGCAATGACTAACACCTGCCTCTGATTAAGAACCATATCAGGCCCAAACACAGAAACAGACAAACAAGACATCCAACATAGAATGCCCACTCAGATCACACCCTGACCAAACAAAACATAGAACATACAAAGCAAACTATGGTCAGGGTGTGACAATATGAATGAGTGATGGTACAGAACGGCATAGGCAAGATGCAGTAGATGGTATCGAGTACAGTATATACAAATGAGATGGGTAATGTAGGGTATGTAAACATATAAAAGTGGCATTGTTTAAAGTGGCTCGTGATACATGTATTACATAAAGATGGCAAGATGCAGTAGATGGTATAGAGTACAGTATATACATATGAGATGAGTAATGTAGGGTGTGTAAACATTATATTAAGTGGCATTGTTTAAAGTGGCTAGTGATACATTTTTTACATGCATTTTTCCATTATTAAAGTGGCTGGAGTTGTCAGTATGTTGGCAGCAGCCACTCAATGTTAGTGGTGGCTGTGTGACAGACTGATGGCCTTGAGATAGAAGCTGTTTTTCAGTCTCTCGGTCCCTGCTTTGATGCACCTGTACTGACCTCGCCTTCTGGATGATAGCGGGGTGAACAGGCAGTGGCGCCGGTTGGTTGTTGTCCTTGATGATATTTATGGCCTTCCTGTGACATCGGGTGGTGTAGGTGTCCTGGAGGGCAGGTAGTTTGCCCCCGGTGATGTGTTGTGCAGACCTCACTACCCTCTGGAGAGCCTTATGTTTCTGGGCAGAGCAGTTGTCGTTCCAGGCGGTGATACAGCCTGACATGATGCTCTCGATTGTTCATCTGTAAAAGTTTGTGAGTGCTTTTGGTGACAAGCCAAATTTCTTCAGCCTCCTGAGGTTGAAGAGGTGCTGCTGCGCCTTCTTCACCACGCTGTCTGTGTGGGTGTACCAATTGAGTTTGTCCGTGATGTGTATGCCGAGGAACTTAAAACGTACTACCCTCTCCACTACTGTCCCGTCAATGTGGATAGGGGGGTTATCCCTCTGCTGTTTCCTGAAGTTCACGATCATCTCCTTTGTTTTGTTGACGTTGAGCGTGAGGTTATTTTCCTGACACCACACTCCGAGGGCCCTCACCTCATCCTTGTAGGCCGTCTCGCTGTTGTTGGTAATCAAGCCTACCACTATAGTGTCATCTGCAAACTTGATGATTGAGTTGGAGGCGTGCATGGCCATTCAGTCGTGGGTGAACAGGGAGTACAGAAGAGGGCTCAGAACGCACCCTTGTGTCCCCAGTGTTGAGGATCAGCGGGGTGAAGATGTTGTTACCTACCCTCACCACCTGGGGGCGGCCCGTCAGGTAGTCCAGTACCCGGTTGCACAGGGCGTGGTCGAAACCCAGGGTTTCGAGCTTGATGACGAGTTTGGAGGGTACTATAGTGTTAAATGCTGAGCTGTAGTCGATGAACAACATTTTCACATAGGTATTCCTCTTGTCCAGATGGGTTAGGGCAGTGTGCAGTGTGGTTGCGATTGCGTCATCTGTGGACATATTCGGGCGTTAAAGCAATTTGGAGTGGGTCTAGGGTGTTAAGTAGGGTGGAGATGATATGATCCTTGACTAGTCTCTCAAAGCACTTCATGATGACGGAAGTGAGAGCTACGGGGCGGTAGTCGTTTAGCTAAGTTACCTTAGCTTTCTTGGGAACAGGAACAATGGTGGCCCTCTTGAAGCATGTGGGAACAGCAGACTGGGATAAGAATTGATTGAATATGTCCGTAAGCATACCAGCCAGCTGAGGACTCGGCTGTGTATGCCGGCTGGGCCTGCAGCCCTGCGAGGGTTAACACGTTTAAATGTTTTACTCACTCCGGCTGCAGTGAAGGAGAGTCCGCAGGTTTTGGAAGCGGCCCGTGTCAGTGGCACTGTATTGTCCTCAAAGCGGCAAAGAAGTTGTTTCGTCTGTCTGGGAGCAAGACATCCTGGTCCGCGACGGGGCTGGTTTTCTTTTTGTAATCCGTGATTGACTGTAGACCCTGCCACATACCTCTTGTGTCTGAGCTGTTGAATTGCGACTCTACTTTGTCACTATACTGACGCTTAGCTTGTTTGATTGCCTTGCGGAGGGAATACAGTGCCTTGCGAAAGTATTCGGCCCCCTTGAACTTTGCGACCTTTTGCCACATTTCAGGCTTCAAACATAAAGATATAAAACTGTATTTTTTTGTGAAGAATCAACAACAAGTGGGACACAATCATGAAGTGGAACGACATTTATTGGATATTTCAAACTTTTTTAACAAATCAAAAACTGAAAAATTGGGCGTGCAAAATTATTCAGCCCTTTATGGAAGAGTGGCAAGAAGAAAGCCATTTCTTAAAGATATCCATAAAAAGTGTTGTTTGAAGTTTGCCACAAGCCACCTGGGAGACACACCAAACATGTGGAAGAAGGTGCTCTGGTCAGATGAAACCAAAATTGAACTTTTTGGCAACAATGCAAAACGTTATGTTTGGCGTAAAAGCAACACAGCTCATCACCGCGAACACATCATCCCCACTGTCAAACATGGTGGTGGCAGCATCATGGTTTGGGCCTGCTTTTCTTCAGCAGGGACAGGGAAGATGGTTAAAATTGATGGGAGGATGGATGGAGCCAAATACAGGACCATTCTGGAAGAAAACCTGATGGAGTCTGCAAAAGACCTGAGAGTGGGGCGGAGATTTGTCTTCCAACAAGACAATGATCCAAAACATAAAGCAAAATCTACAATGGAATGGTTCAAAAATAAACATATCCAGGTGTTAGAATGGCCAAGTCAAAGTCCAGACCTGAATCCAATCGAGAATCTGTGGAAAGAACTGAAAACTGCTGTTCCCAAATGCTCTCCATCCAACCTCACTGAGCTCGAGCTGTTTTGCAAGGAGGAATGGGAAACAATTTCAGTCTCTCGATGTGCAAAACTGATAGAGACATACCCCAAGCGACTTACAGCTGTAATCGCAGCAAAAGGTGGCGCTACAAAGTATTAACTTAAGGGGGCTGAATAACTTTGCACGCCCAATTTTTCCGTTTTTTTTTTTAAGTTTGAAATATCCAATAAATGTCATTCCACTTCATGATTGTGTCCCACTTGTTGTTGATTCTTCACAAAAAAATACAGTTTTATATCTTTATGTTTGAAGCCTGAAATGTGGCAAAAGGTCGCAAAGTTCAAGGGGGCCGAATACTTTCGCAAGGCACTGTAGCTACACTGTTTGTATTCGTTCATGTTTCCTGTCACCTTGCCCTGGTTAAAATCAGTGGTTTGTGCTTTCAGTTTCACGCGAATGCAGCTATCAATCCACGGTTTCTGGTTGGGGAATGTTTTAATAGATACTGTGGGTATGACATCGCCGATGCACTTGCTAATAAACTCATTCACCGGATCAGCGTATTTGTCAATATTGTTGTTTGACGTAATGCGGAACATATATCTCAATCCACGTGATCGAAGCAATCTTGAAGCTTGGAATCAGATTGGTCGGACCAGCGTTGAACAGACTTGAGCACGGGAGCTTCCTGTTTTAGTCTCTGTCTACAGGCAGGGAGCAACAAAATGGAGTCGTGCTCAGCTTTTCCGAAAGGAGGGCGGGGGAGGGCCTTATATGCGTCGCGGAAGTTAGAATAACAATGATACAGGGTTTTACCAGCCCTGGTAGCACAATCGACATGCTGATAGAATTTAGGGAGTCTTGTTTTCAGATTAGCCTTGTTAAAATCCCCAGCTACAATGATTGTTGCCTCAGGATATGTGGCTTCCAGTTTACATAGAGTCAAATAAAGTTTCTTCAGGGCCATCGATGTGTCTGCTTGGGGGGATATATGCAACTGTGATTATAATCGAAATAATTATTTTGGTAGATAATGCAGTCGACCTTTGATTGTGAGGAATTCTAAGTCAGGTGAACAGACAGCCTTTTTTTCACCTTTATTTAACCAGGTAGGCAAGTTGAGAACAAGTTCTCATTTACAATTGCGACCTGGCCAAGATAAACCAAAGCAGTTCGACACATACAACAACACAGAGTTACACATGGAGTAAAACAAACATACAGTCAATAATACAATAGAAAAATAAGTCTATATACAATGTGAGCAAATGAGGTGAGATAAGGGAGGTAAAGGCAAAAAAAGGCCATGGTGGCGAAGTAAATACAATATAGCAAGTAAAACACTGGAATGGTAGATTTGCAGTGGAAGAATGTGCAAAGTAGAGATAGAAATAATGGGGTGCAAAGGAGCTAAATAAATAAATAAATAAATACAGTAGGGGGAGAGGTAGTTGTTTGGGCTAAATTATAGATGGGATATGTACAGGTGCAGTAATCTGTGAGCTGCTCTGACAGTTGGTGCTTAAAGCTAGTGAGGGAGATAAGTGTTTCCAGTTTCAGAGATGTGTGTAGTTTGTTCCAGTCATTGAGAACTACACCTGCTGGAGCGCGTGCTACAGGTGGGTGCTGCTATGGTGACCAGCGAGCTGAGATAAGGGGGGAATTTACCTAGCAGGGTCTTGTAGATGACCTGGAGCCAGTGGGTTTGGCGACGAGTATGAAGCGAGGGCCAGCCAACAATAGCGTACAGGTCGCAGTGGTGGGTAGTATATGGGGCTTTGGTGACAAAACGGATGGCACTGTGATAGACTGCATCCAATGTATTGAGTAGGGTATTGGAGGCTATTTTGTAAATGACCTCGCCGAAGTCGAGGATCGGTAGGATGGTCAGTTTTACAAGGGTACGTTTGACAGCATGAGTGAAGGATGCTTTGTTGCGAAATAGGAAGCAAATTCTAGATTTAACTTTGGATTGGAGATGTTAGATGTGAGTCTGGAAGGAGAGTTTACAATCTAACCAGACACCTAGGTATTTGTAGTTGTCCACATATTCTAAGTCAGAGCCTTCCAGAGTAGTGATGTTGGACGGGCGTGCAGGTGCAGGCAGCGATCGGTTGAGCATGCATTTAGTTTTACTTGTATTTAAGAGCAATTGGAGGCCACGGAAGGAGAGTTGTATGGCATTGAAGCTCGTCTGGAGGGTTGTTAATTAACCTCTCTAGGGTAGGGGGCAGCATTTGGAATTTTGGATGAAAAGCATGCCCAAATTAAACCGCCTGCTTCTCGGGCCCAGAAAATATGATATGCATATAACTGGTAGATTTGGATGGAAAACACTCTAAAGTTTGCAAAACTGTTAAAATAGTGTCTGTGAGTATTTAACAGAACTGATTTAGCAGGTGAAAACCTGAGAAAAATCCATTCAGGAAGTAGTTTTTTGGGGTTTTGTGGTTTTCTATTCAATTCCATTACAGTATCCATTGACTAAGGACTCTATTTGCAGTTCCTATGCCTTCCACCTGATGTCAACAGTCTTTAGAAATCGTTTCAGGCTTGTATTCTTATAAATGAGGGAGTAAGACCAGTCTGAACGTGTGGACCCTAACGTGACGCACAGTTTTTTCAGGCGCATGTGCATTTCTTGTTTACCTTTTATATTGACGACGTTATTGTCCGGTTGAAATATTATAGATCATTTAGGCTAAAAAACAACCTGAGGTTTGAATATCAACATCGTTTGACATGTTTCTATGAACTTTACGGATACAATTTAGATTTTTTGGTCTGATTGTTTTGACTGAGTTTGAGCCTGTAGATTACTGAAGAAAAGGCGCTAACAAAACTGAGGTTTTTGGATATGAAGAGACTTCATCGAACAAAATGAACATTTATTGAGTAAATTAATGTCTTCTGATTACCACCATATGAAGATCATCAAAGGTATGGGATTAATTTGATCTCTATTTCTGAGTTTTGTAACACTTCTGCTTGCTTGTAACACTTCTGCTTTACTGTTTGTAATAATTTGCGAACTGGGCTATGATCTGGGCTAGGTATGCTTTCACCAAAAAGCATTTTATTGAAAATGACACTGTGGTTGGTTTAACAAGAAGTTAATCTTTGAACCTATGTAAAATATGTTTTGTTTTCTGAATTTTTATAATGAGCATTTCTGAAATTGAATTTGGCACTACGTACCACGTACCCTAGAGAGGTTAACACAGTGTCCAATGAAGGGCCAGAAGTACAGAATAGTGTCCTCTGCATAGAGGTGGATCAGAGACTCACCAGCAGCAAGAGCGACATCATTGATGTATACAGAGAAGAGAGTCGGTCCAAAAATTGAACCCTGAGGCACCCCCATAGAGACTGCCAGAGGCCCGGACAACAGGCCCTCCGATTTGACACACTGAACTCTATCAGAAAAGTGGTTGGTGAACCAGGCGAGGCAATCATTCGAGAAACCAAGGATATCGAGTCTGCCGATTAGGATGTGGTGATTGACAGAGTCAAAAGCCTTGGCCAGATCAATGAATACGGCTGCACAATATTGTTTCTTATCGATGGCGGTTAAGATATCATGTAGGAACTTGAGTGTGGCTGAGGTGAACCCATGATCAGCTCTGAAACCAGATTGCATAGAGGAGGAGGTATGGTGGGATTTGAAATGGTTGGTAATCTGTTTGTTGACTTGGCTTTCGAAGACCTTAGAAATGCAGGGTAGGATAGATATAGGTCTGTAGCAGTTTGGGTCAAGAGTGTCCCCCCCTTTGAAGAGGTTTCCAAACCTTGGGCATCTCAGACAACACAAAAGAGAGGTTGAACAGGCTAGATAATTCGGCAGATAATTTTAGAAAGAAAGGGTCCAGATTGTCTAGTCCAGCTGATTTTTAGGGGTCCAGATTTTGCAGCTCTTCCAGAACATCAGCTGACTGGATTTGGGAGAAGGAGAAATGGGCAAGGCTTGGGCGAGTTGCTGTGGGGGGTGCAGTGCTGTTGACCGGGATATGGGTAGCCAGGTGGAAAGCATGGCCAGCCGTAGAAAAATGAAATTTTCAAAAAAATTGGACTTATCGGTGGTGACAGTGTTTCCTATCCTCAGTGCAGTGGGCAGCTGGTAGGAGGTGTTCTTATTCTCCATGGACTTTACAGTGTCCTGGAACGTTTTTTGAGTTTGTGTTGCAGGAAGCACATTTCTGCTTTAGCCTTGGCTTTTCTAACTGCCTGTGTATATTGGTTTCTAGCTTCCCTGAAAAGTTGCATATCATGGGGGCTGTTCGATGCTAATGCAGAACGCCATAGGATGTTTTTGTGTTGGTTAAGGGCAGTCAGGTCTGGAGAGAACCAAGGGCAATATCTGTTCCTGGTCCAAATTTCTTGAATGGGGCGTGCTTATTTAAGATGGTGAGGAAGGCATTTTTGTTTAATAACCAGGCATACTGACAGTATGAGGTCAATATCCTCCAGGATACCCCGGCCAGGTCGATTAGAAAGATCTGCTCGCTTTTAGTGTTTCAGGGAAAGTTTGATAGTGATTAGTGGAGGTTGTTTGACCGCTGACCCATTACGGATGCAGAAAATGAGGACAGCAGAGGTGTATTTAGAGGGCAAGTTGGTTAGGATGATATCTATGAGGGGGCCCTTGTTTACAGCTTTGGGGTGGTACCTGATAGGTTCATTGATAATTTTGTGAGATTGAGGGCATCAAGCTTAGATTGTAGGATGGCTGGGGTGTTAACCTGTTGCGTCGAGCAATCCCGTATCCGGGAGCGTAATTATAGCCTCAAGCTCATTACCATAACGCAACGTTAACTATTCATGAAAATCGCAAATGAAATGAAATAAATATATTGGCTCGCAAGCTTAGCCTTTTGTTAACAACACTGTCATCTCAGATTTTCAAAATATGCTTTTCAACCATAGCTACACAAGCATTTGTGTAATAGTATTGATAGCTAGGATAGCATTAAGCCTAGCATTCAGCAGGCAAACATTTTCACAAAAACAAGAAAAGCATTCAAATAAAATAATTTACCTTTGAAGAACTTCGGATGTTTTCAATGAGGAGACTCTCAGTTAGATAGCAAATGTTCAGTTTTTCCCTAAATATTATTTGTGTAGGAGAAATCGCTCCGTTTTGTTCATCACGTTTGGCTAAGAAAAAAAAAACAAATTCAGTCATTACAACGCCGAACGTTTCCAAATTAACTCCATAATATCGACAGAAACATGGCAAACGTTGCTTAGAATAAATCCTCAAGGTGTTTTTCACATATCTATTCGATGATAAGTCATTCGTGGCAGTTTGGTTTCTCCTCTGAAGCAAATGGTAAAATACACGCAGCTGGAGATTGCGCAATAATTGCAACAGAGGACACCGGGCGGACACCTGGTAAATGTAGTCTCTTATGGTCAATCTTCCAATGATATGCCTACAAATACGTCACAATGCTGCAGACACCTTGGGGAAACGACAGAAAGTGTAGGCTCATTCCTTGCGCATTCACAGCCATATAAGGAGACATTGGAACAAAGCGCATTCAAAATCTGGGGCATTTCCTGTTTGAAATTTCATCTTGGTTTCGCCTGTAGCATCAGTTCTGTGGCACTCACAGATAATATCTTTACAGATTTGGAAACAGAGTGTTTTCTTTCCAAAGCAGTCAATTATATGCATAGTCAAGCATCTTTTCGTGACAAAATATCTTGTTTAAAACGGGAACGTTTTTTATCCAAAAATTAAAAGAGCTCCCCCTATATCGAAGAAGTTAAGCATGTCCCAGTTTAGCTCATCTAGCAGCTCTGAAGATAGATGGGGGGCAATCAGTTCACATATGGTGTCCAGAGAATAGCTGGGGGCAGAGAGTGGTATATAGCAGGCGGCAACAGTGAGAGACTTGTTTTTAGAGAGGTGGATTTTTAAAAAGTAGAAGTTCAAATTGTTTGGGTACAGACCTGGATAGTAGGACAGAACTCTGCAGACTATCTCTGCAGTAGATTACAACACCGCCCCCTTTGGCCATTCTATCTTGTCTGAAAATGTTGTAGTTAGAGATGAAGATTTCAGTATTTTTGGTCGTCTTCCTAAGCCAGGATTCAGACATGGCTAGAACATCAGGGCTGGCAGAGTGTGCTAAAGCAGTGAATAAAACAAACTTAGGGAGGAGGATTCTAATGTTAACATGCATGAAACCAAGGCTATTACGGTTACAGAAGTCATCAAAAGAGAGCGCCTGGGAAATAGGAGTGGAGCTAGGCACTGCAGGGCCTGGATTCACCTCTACATCACCAGAGGAACAGAGGAGGAGTAGGATATGGGTACGGCTAAAAGCTATTAGAATTGGTCGTCTAGAATGTCCGGAACACAGAGTAAAAGGAGGTTTCTGGGGGCGATAAAATAGCTTCAAGGTATAATGTACAGACAAAGGTATGGTAGGATGTGAATACAGTAGAGGTAAACCTAGGTATTGAGTGATGATGAGAGAGATATTGTCTCTAGAAACATAATTGAAACCAGGTGATGTAATCGCATGTGTGGGTGGTGGAACTGAAAAGTTGGATAAGATATAATGAGCAGTGCTAGAGGCTCTACAGTGAAATAAGACAATAAATTGTAACCAGAACAGCAATGGACAAGGCATATTTACATTAAGGAGAGGCGTGCTTAGTCGAGTGATCATAAGGGTCCAGTTAGTAGTGAGGTTGGTTGGGGTAACGGCGATTCAGACAGCTTGCCGGGCCATCGGTAGCAAGCTAGCATAGGATGGAGGTGTGTTTTTAGCCACCTCGTGCATTTCCGTCGGTAGATTAGTGGGGTTCCGTGTGGTAGAGGGGATCAATCACAGACTTATTATTTGACCATGCTGGTCATTTATGAACGTTTGAACATCTTGGCCATGTTCTGTTATAATCTCCACCCGGCACAGCCAGAAGAGGACTGGTCACCCCTCATAGCCTGATTCCTCTCTAGGTTTCTTCCTAGGTTTTGGCCTTTCTAGGGAGTTTTTCCTAGCTAACGTGCTTCAACACCTGCATTGCTTGCTGTTTGGGGTTTTAGGCAGGGTTTACTGTACAGCACTTTGAGATATCAGCTGATGTACGAAGGGCTATATAAATACATTTGATTTGATTTGATCAATCCAATTGGCAAAATAAATATAGTCATAGTGACCCAAGAAAAATTGTCCGATATATTCAGATAGCAGCCGATAAGACAGCTAACGATTAGCGAGCCGCAGATGGGCGTTCAGGTAACGTCGCGACGGTGTGGCCAGTTGGATAACTCCCTCGGGCAGATAACTTCGGTAGTCCAGTCGTGAAGGCACGGTGGGGCTCCGCGTCGGCAGTAAAACGGGTCCAGATAGGTGATTGTAGCCCAGGAGTGGCTGATGGAACTCTTCAGCTGGCTAGCTCCGAAATAATTGATGTTCGCTCCGGGATCGATTTAAGCAAAAGTCACTCAGATAGCAGATAGCTAGCTGCGAGATCCAGGTGTAAATGTCCAGAGCTTTCGGATGAAATCCGGGGATATAGAGAGAAAAATAGGTCCAGTATGTTCTGGTCTGAGTCGCTTTGTACAAAACTGACGATAGCTTTTCAAGCTAAAGAATAGCTGATGACCATCAACCGTGCTTAGCTGAATACTAACGTTAGCCAGTAAACAGGCTAGCTTCTGGTTAGCTTCTGGCTAACTTCTGACTAGCTTCTGGTTAGCTTCTGGCTAGCTTCCTAACTTGAGTTCCTGTATGTTGTTATGATCACACCATGTCTCGTTAATCATAAGGCATACTCCCCACCCCTCTTCTTACCAGTGTTAGTATAATTTAATTATGCCAATGTGCTTTCATCAATTGAAAGCCCTTCATCTATTTATGAGAATTTGTAAGATTTCTTGTTGCATAAAATAGACGCAGACCAGTCTTTAAATAATAGGTAATAGAATTTATTCTCGGAGCGCGCTCCACTCAAAACAAAAGCATCAGTTTAAATACAGATCATGACGTCATTTCACTGTCTTAAACGAACCCCCCCCCCCCTTCTCGACAGGACAAAGTAAGGTGAAGAGTTCATTCTAACTTACTAACACACTCCCAGATAACTTTTGACCCCTCAACATTATCAATCACCACTGAACTGACAGGTTTAATTAACAGAAACCCTAGGAATGCACTCACTGCCTAATCTAAAAACCCCAGAGCTAAGTTTCAGGTTGGGTCAACCATAGGCTAACGAATATATATGTTTACACAGTCCACAACCCATTTGTTCCTGCCCAGTAGAAATGGTGTTCATTAACATTCTATTCCTCCTTGTCCTGTCACACAATTTCTTCTTATGAACTCATATTGTTAATCAGATATAATATAACAGAGTATAAGTTTACTTACAGTTCCATTTAAAATGATTTGTTCAGTCATATTAATCATAATTTCCTAACAATAGAAAGATGCTTGTTTCTCTCGGCGCGATGCGTGAAGAAACCAGCTGGCTGTACCGACTCCGATAGCGTGTCTCGAGTGAGCAAAGAAGCAAAGAACTTTACAGTATCTTATGTCTCTCTGGAATGCTACCCTTGCTCGGATTTCATCAACCTTGTTGTCAGGAGACTGGACATTGGTGAGTAGTATGCTCGGGAGTGGTGCGCGATGTGCCCGTCTCCGTAGCCTGACCAGAAGACCGCTTTGTCTGCCCCTTTTACGGTGTCGTTGTTTTGGTTCGCTGGCTGGGATCCGATCCATTGTCCTGGGTGTTGAACAAAACAGAGGATCCGCTTCGGGAAAGTCGTATTCCTGGTCGTAATGATGGTGAGTTGACGTTGCTCTTATATCCAGTAGTTCCTCCCGACTGTATGTAAGATTACCTGGGGTACCAATGTAATAAATAACATGTAAAAAAAACAAAATACTGCATAGTTTCCTAGGAATGCGAAGCGAGGCAGCCATCTCTGTCAGCGCCGGATTTAGCAGATTTGTCAATAAATGACCATTGAAAACAGGTTAATTTCATGATTTATTCCAGAGATTAAGCCAATTGTGTAAAGGTGTCAAGGATTAATTTACCCATTGATATGGCACAGAAAACAATTTCCATTCACAAGCATTTGCTTCATTGACCCTGCATTCATACATAACATCCTCTGTGTTTACCTAGGATTAGTGCAGGATAACGGCCCCCACAGTGTGTCTGAATGGGCTCTGTCTGAATTGGTGTGATTGCACATCGTAGTCGAACAATGCACTCTCGGTTGCTCTATAAACTGTTCAATTTTAGCAACGTGACTCATCTGAACGTGTACTGAGATTCTAGTTTTGTGTAAATATACCTTGTGTAAACCAACACTGCCAAACTTTTCTGAAAGAGAGGAATAAGTCTGCATTTAGTTGAGCTACTGCAGTGAATCACAATTACCCCCATTGACAGAGCTATGTAGTGGGTGTTTTTGTACTTCTGTCATTCACACCTTAAATCTATCACTCACATACATAGAGCTAGCAACCTGCTTTTTTAGACTCCGTTTTTAGTTTCTTAAGTGATACTCATATCTCCTATCAAGAGAGGGAAACTAAATAATATATTTCTTTAACAATGGCTCAATGATTCAATGTATATTCAATATAATATATCAAATGGGGCGGCAGGGTAGCCTAGTGGTTAGAGTGTTGGACTAGTAACCGGAAAGTTGCAAGTTCAAACCCCTGAGCTGACAAGGTACAAATCTGTCGTTCTGCCCCTGAACAGGCAGTTAACCCACTGTTCCTAGGCCGTCATTGAAAAGAAAAAAAGAATTTGTTCTTAACTGACTTGCCTAGTAAAATAAAGGTTTAAAAAAAATGTGTCAGACTCTCTTCCATTGCTTTAGTTTAGCAGTTCTAGTGGGGAGCAGAGATGTCAATTTAAGTTTTGGGTGTTCAGAGCTCATCCTTCAGTCAGGCACAATCACACCACACTGAGACCGTGGCTGGGAGCGAATGCTGCATGTATCAGACTGACTGACTGCAGGCCTCTGCTTGTTGCTTAAACCACCACCACCAATAGAGAGGAGGGGGAGGGGGCAAGGGGCTGCAGCTCTCTCCATCGTCCACCTTCACAGTGATGCGACCTGGCCTCCTTCAAGGCGATAAGAGGGTGAAATGAATCAAGGGATTGTTTCACCTGCTGCACAGGCACCCCAAGAAGACAGACTTTTATCTAACTACCAAAGCAGCAGAACCACTTAAAACTCTATTACATCATCTTTGTTGGACGGCTTCTGAGCCTGGCTGGGCTCCCCACCAACTCTCTGCACTGCCTTCAGCTCTCCTCTTTATGCCCAATGTGGGCAAAGTTACTGCACTATTCAGAATCACACATTTTTTCTTTTTTGACCGATTGCTGTGGTTTATTCTCTAACCTCAGTGCACTGTATTCCCCCGTGCAGTTATTCAGTATGGTTATTCCTCTTCGTACAGTTGACAGATTATCTTTATTTATGCCACAACTCAACTTGTGTATGCTACTTAACACACAGATAGACGTGTGTAACACCAGATCCTGAATGGTGAATTGTGCATCTCTCTAAGTAAGCCCTCCAGGTGAATAACTGGTGAAAGATGTGCTTCTCCTTATCAGTCAATGGGAATAAGTCTATCAGCATCAATAGGCCTGCAGGAAGGGCTCTGTTTTTTAACAGTTATGAATAGATGTTTTTCTTACTTCCTCTTCTATACAGTTTTGCCCAGGAGCAGATATATATAAATGGTATTTGCTTGCACTTAATAGAACCTCTGAACAGAGAATGATTGAGGCCAGATAATAGTCCAGTGTTTTGGGGACAGACTAGGTTCGAGGGCCCCCTTCTCTACTTCTCTATTTCGCTAACTTAATGATGGGGATTCATATGTCATAAAGAGTAAACACATGGGTTTGAGTACTGGTTTGTCTGAAATTGTCATGCCCTGACCATAGAGATAATTTTATTCTCTATGTTTGGTTGGTCAGGGTGTGACTCGGGTGGGAAACTCTATGTTCTTTGTTTCTATGTTTTGGTCGGGTAGGGCTCTCAATCAGGGACAGCTGTTTATCGTTGTCTCTGATTGGGAAACATACTTAGGCAGCCTTTTTCATTTTGTATTTGTGGGTAGTTGTCTTTGTTAGTGGCATTATAGCCTGAGTAAGCTTCACGGTCATTTCCTTGTTCTTTGTTTTGTTGCCGACATTAATCAATAAAATAAATGTATGCTTACCATGCTGCACCTTGGTCCGGTCATTTCCACAACGACAGCGATAGTGACAGAAATGAAATGGTTGAATCCATAGATGTTATAAAACAAATTATTCTATTGCTTTTGAAGGCTTACTGTTTTGCCATCAAAGTCAGAGAAAAACTCTGGTGCATCCCATTGTTTTTGCTGTTGCATCGTGAACCAATATGACAGAGAAGATTCCTGTATGAGTGCTAATAAGGTTTATTTACTTTATTATGAATTAAATCTGAGTGAGTCAACCACACCACAAAACAGCAATGCAAACCTTTTGAGAGTCAGAACCGTGTAGAGATTCCAATCAAGTGACACAACACAGAAGGCACTTTTCACACAATGGATAATGCTATACCCAGATAGCCAGCTCAGGTGTCTCCACGGAAACCTGTGGCAATGTTTGGGTCGGAGGCCTGTGATTCATGCCTGTGCTCCAGCCTGATGCAGGAATGGGCTGACAGCCAATTAAGATTAATCAAAGTGTTTGTTGAATCCTACAACCATGGAGATAGACAACGGGAGGCCCGAAGATGACCTTTGTTCACTGTAAACACTGATGGGCTCTCGAGCTGAAACCTGGGGAAACTTAAGCTACCTGGGTCTCCAGCAATATGAATCTGCTGCATTCCCATCTCCCCCTCCTTGCATTCTCTCCTTGCATTCCCTCACCTCCTTGGCTCCTTCTCTCCAATCTATTTCTCTTTATTGTTGCTCTTTAGCAGTGAATATTTTGGAGAACTACTCTGGTCGTAATGCACGCATGACACATTGTTAAACTTTCCATTATCCATGCCTGCCTGTTGTTATGCAACATCAGCCAGACGCACAGTGAGTTGATCCCCCAGCATTATGAGATTTATCAACACAACTTGAACTCAAATCCAGTAAGTTTTTGCAAGTGGTGTGTTAGACCTGACAGAATGATTATTGCACAAAGTAGTCAAGATAGTAGTTCCTTATAATGTGAGCGTTTGACTCTGGGAAATGGTGTTGTCACAGCTGGATAGATCTCAAGATTTGCAGCTCGCTCTCTACTCTGTGATAAATGAATGCCAGGAATTATTGTCCTGCTGAGTGAGGTTAACCATTTTCTCTCTCTGTGTTTGTACAGTAAGATACCATAGCATAAATCTGTCTACAGTTAGTTTCTCAAACCTAGTGTAAAGCATTATCCTCTGGGGCTGTGTATGTTTTGGTCTATTTTTGGGCAAACTGCCCAAAAAAACATTTCATGGTTTGTTCGGTTGATTTGTTTGAGATGGTCCAGCACTTTTGATGGTCCAGGACATTTCCTTGGGTGTTCAGTAGTATAAAAACTATTAGAACAGGATGCGTTAGCTTCCGATGGTATTATTTTGTTAATAACCAAATAAAACTATGCAACAGTAAACATGTTGTCACTCCTTTGGGCCAATCAGTGTAATTTTGTAAATGACAGATGCATAATTCATCCAAGGTTACTCAAAATCGGGCCACTGGTGTCTGACATGTCGCATGCAGAGTTGGGGAGTAACGGATTGCAGGTAATCCGTTGCATGTGAGGGATTACAAAAAACGGTAACTGTAATCCGTTACGTTACCAGCTAAAATATTGTAATCAGTTTACAGATACTTTTGTAAAACTAGATGATTACTTTGAGGATTACTTTTATATAAAGAAAGGATGTTTTTCAGAAAAAAATATTTGACACTTCTATGTTATCTCAATGACATTCAAATCAGCATTGAAAAAAGGTGCAAGTTTAAGTTTGACCCACCTGAGCGAGTCTGACCACAGGTCAGAGACCACTTTGATAACACACCAAATGTGTTTGATCGATCGAGGGAAAAGCGTAGGAATAGGCTTTTGTAGGCTACAGTCCAAGGTATGTCTTCCAATGGAGTGACTGCCATCTGCATCCAAATATTATTCAACTTGAATTTATGCTTGGAGGTAAGAATAACAGCAGTGGTGTAGTCTACTGTGATACAGATATAACATATTATTGATATCTACACAGCGCATTGATGTGAATTACACGGCTGCTCTCTCCTCTTACGGATTGTGGGTGTTGTGGATGGCTGTTCAGAAATAAAATGAAAAATCCATAGGCCTAATGGACACATGCTCTAACTCGTACACTTCTGATAGATTTAAAGGACCAATCTGTAGTTGCTACATTCATTTGTTGACTAGAATAATAGTGAAGACATCAAAACTATGAAATAACACATATGCAATCATGTAGTAAACAAAAAAGTGTTAAAACAAAAGCAAATATATTTGAGATTCTTCAAATAGCCCTTTGCCTTGATGACAGTTTTGCACGCTCTTGGCATTCTCTCAACCACCTTCATCTGTGGATTTAGTAGCGTATTATCAAGATATCAAAGTGTCACCAACAAAAAGGTAAATAATAGAGCAAATGTAGCATATGGCTTTCATTTTTCCCATGTAAATGGCACTTTTCAGTAGTGCTCAAAGCATGTCATTTCATGAGAGCAGCATATATTTTTCAACTTGACTCAATGAGCCCAGTCAGGCCTCCATGACAACAAAATCATAAAAAACAGAGTAGGGCTGGCAAAAAAATATGTTCTCCTGACCCTCCTGTCTCAGCCTCCAGTATTTATTCCTCAGTCTAGGGTCAGTCTGTTATATCTGGAGTATTTCTCCTGTGTTATCCGGTGTCCTGTGTGAATTTAAGTAGAGTATGCTCTCTCTAATTCTCTCTCTTTCTTTCTCTCTTTTTCTTTCTTTCTTTCTTTCTTTCTCTCTCAGAGGACCTGAGCCCTAGGACCCTGCCTCAGGACTACCTGGCTTGATTCTGTGGCTCAGTTGGTAGAGCATGGCGCTTGTAACGCCAGGGTAGTGGGTTCGATTCTCGGGACCACCCATACGTAGAATGTATGCACACATGACTGTAAGTCGCTTTGGATAAAAGCGTCAGCTAAATGGCATATATTATTATTATTATATTATATTATTACTCCTTGCTGTCCCCAGTCTACCTGGCGGTGCTGCTGCTCCAGTTTCAACTGTTCTGCCTGCGGCTATGGAACCCTGACCTGTTCACAGGACGTGCTACCTGTCCCAGACCTGCTTTCAACTCTCTAGAGACAGCAGGAGCGGTAGAGATACTCTGAATGATCGGCTATGAAAAGCCAACTGACATTTACTCCTGAGGTGCTGACCTGTTGCACCCTTGACAACCACTGTGATTATTATTATTTGACCCTGCTGGTCATCTATGAACATTTGAACATCTTGGCCATGTTCTCTTATAATCTCCACCCGGCACAGCCAGAAGAGGACTGGCCACCCCTCATAGCCTGGTTCCTCTCTAGGTTTCTTCCCATGTTCTGCCTTTCTAGAGAGTTTTTCCTAGCCACTGGAAGCCATAGGAATTGCATTCTGGGAGGTGGAATTGCATAGGACCCATAACATTCCATTGAAAGAGCATGAGCTCACAAAATAAATTATCTTTGGACTTTCTCCCTCCATATGAATTGTGTTATAGTCTCATATATTATTTTAACATTTGCACAAACTTCAATGTGTTTTCTATCCTATGGTACCAATTATATGCAAATCCTGGCTTCTGGGCCTGAGTAACAGGCAGTTCACTTTGGGCACGTCAGTCAGACAGGAAGTGAAGAAAAATAAACCCTAGCCTGGAGAAGTACATCTACAGTTGAAGTCGGAGGTTTACATACACTTAGGATGGAGTCATTAAAACTCATTTTTCAAACAGACCATTGTTATGTTTGGAGGAAAAAGGTTGGAGGCTTGCAAGCCAAAGAACACCATCTCAACCATGAAGCAAGGGGGTGGCAGCATCATGTTTTAGGGGTGCTTTGCTGCAGGAGGGACTGGTGCACTTCACAAAAAATATGATATCATGAGGCAGGAAGATTATGTGAATAGATTGAAGCAGCATCTCAAGACATCAGTCAAGAAGTTAAAGTTTGGTCGCAAATGGACAGTGACCCCCAAGCATACTTCCAAAGTTGTGGCATAATATTAAAAGCTAAAATAAATAATTCTCTCTACTATTATTCTGTCATTGTGTGATCTTAACTGACCTAAAACAGTGCATTTTATTAGGATTACATGTCAAGGTATTGTGAAACAATGAGTTTAAATGTATTTGGCTCAGGTGTATGTAAACTTCCGACTTCAACTAGCCATTTTGGGCCTGTAATCGAACCCACAAATGCTGTAGGGCCAGATACTCAACAAGTCTAAAGAAGGTCAGTTTTATTGCTTCACCACAATAGTTTTGCAAATATGTTAGCACAGCTGAAAAGGGTTTTCTAATGATCAAGTAGCCTTTTAAAATGATGCTTGGATTAGCTAACACAACGTGCCATTGAAACACAGGAGTGATGGTTGCTGATAATGGGCCTCTGTACGCCTATGTAGATATTCCATTTTTTTTTATCTGCCATTTCCAGCTACAATAGTAATTTACAACATTAACAATGTCTACACTGTATTTCTGATCAATTTGATGTTATTTTGACGGACAAAAAAAGTTGCTTTTCTTTCAAAAACAAGGACATTTCTAACTGAACCCAAACTTTTGAACAGTTGTGTACCTCAATAGGCCCAGCCATGATTTATTTGCAGCAGAAGTTTAGCATTTCTGTCCCTCAGTGCTCTAGCAGAAGAATGATTTACAAACTCATGTTCACACCCAGCCAGGGCCATCTATTATGTGTTGGCAGGCTTCCCGAAATGTCAAGCTTCACACAGATGCACAAGCATTGTGTTTTTTCAACCAATGCTGTAACTGTTTTTAATTTATAGACTTAGGGTGCCTTTGAGGTGAATCCCAGGTTGCAAAAACACACTGTGAGGGGGTTCAGTGACGAGGGATTTGATTCCATGATCCAGATGACAGTGCGTATATTTAGTTTTATTTAGCTCGGCTCAGTTACGAAGACGTACTTATTTACAATGACGGCCTAGGAACAGTGGGTTAACTGCCTCTTCAGGGGCAGAACAACCGATTTTTACCTTGTCAGCTCGGGAATTTGAACTTGCGACATTTCGGTTACTGGCTCAATGCACTAAACACTAGGCTACCTGCTGCCTCATATAAGGTATGTACTGTCTCATCCAATTAAGGTATGATTGAGGCTCTCTTAAAATACATATTTACAGCCAGACAGGTGTCTTCATCCCCATGAAATCTTACACAAATGTTGCTATCTCTGTATGGTTTATTGGCCTTATGGTGTTTATCCCAGAGCTACAGACACACTTCTCTGTGTGTGTGAGTTAAACCTGGAGGGAATATCAATGTCACCCTCTGTCCGATAGTCTCTAGCACAACTTAATCTGAACAGATCCAACACACTATAGATGTCTTTCCACATGATAGCAATGTAGTTTCATATATGTTTAATTACCAACTTTGCTGCAGTGGCAGTTATTGCAATATCAAAGCCAATCAAAAGCCACACTAATTAATATAATGACTGTATCAAGAGATGTTTTCCTCCTGGATAAAAATATACTGTTGGTTGTGGTTTAGTTAGAGTACATGTAAAGTAAACGTCCCATGCACCTGCACGTGCTGGCATGCTTTGAAAGCTGCCCTCCCAGTGCATAAAGGAGTGAGTGATTGAGCAGTCAAAGTTACAGTTGAAGGATACACCTGGGTCTTTTGGAAGGGAGAATGTTTCATATATTCATGAGCAACCCCATGAACCTCGAGGGAAGCACCCTCTCATCTGAATGGCTTTATTAGTGCCTTTGCAGTTATTTTAGCCCTCTTTTAAATGGAGCACCACTTAGCCGTGTGATGAAGTAACACTGGGCCCATTAGATCTGAGCGCTCCACACCACGGCAGTGATGGTGACGACTGACTTCGGCAGCAGCTGGGCTGACCGACAACATCCAGCCAAAAGCGTGAAGAGAGGAGGCGGGTAATGGAGAGCTATGCACCTTCTCCACTTCTCAATGTTCAAGAGTATCGTCAAAAGCTCTTGAAAGGGAAAAAAATGATGTCTGGTTAGTTAGAGCCAGCGGTTAGTTTTGGGCATGTTTAATAAGATGTTATTAAAGTTGCTGTTTATGTCAAGAGCCTAACAAGTCTATTTATATGTTGTCCTTTTATTAGGAGGAAAGAATTTGTGAAATTAAAAATTCCTTAAGTTTTCCATGTAGTGCTACTCCCTTTGTTCATTTGGCCTTGAGCACTTTCCTTGAGTATCTCACCGTGAGTGTCACTTCAATTTTCTTTATGATGTGAATGAATGAATAATTGAATGAATAAATAAATAAATGAATGAATGGGTTGCAGGCATTGGGTTATTTAGTTGGGTTGTTTTCTTTAAAATCTGCTGGATTATTGAGATGTGACCCAGCGGGTCAGCTCAGAAGACTGGAGGCGTGGCTTAGTAGTGGCGTGTCTTTCAGATAGTTATTTTTGGCCACCTGTGCGAGTAAATGTCATACCGGCTCATCTGTATCTCAGTGTTGGGATAGATAAATAATAATGTTTGAATTACATAGAATATGTAAAGTGCAAAATATTTTCAAGGAAAATTCAAATGTGCACTGCAGTGTACAAACTTAACATCCTGAATGGGAATGACATTTACTCTTACATATATACCCAGCGCTGGTTGGGTTGTTTTTACCACAGGATTTTCTTTTGAGTAGTACCTTACTCATGGCAGCCTCCATTACTGATCATGTTTTGCAACCGTTTGAAATAGCTTCTTGTCATGCTACCATTAACATTTTAATTGAAGTTGTGGAACATGGAGGGACTTGAGGAACTGTGACACTTGTACTGCAAGTGTTGAGGTGATTACGCATCTAAGCCTCTGTGATGATCTCTGTGGTCATACATACACATTCCACCACTTCACATGTTATGCAAAGAAACACATCACAGAATGCTGTCCCTGTGTGTATGAATTTTGTGGTGTGACAGGGTGTGTGTGTTCTGTAAGTGTGGCCCTGCACAACTAAGGAATATCCCTGGTCTACCTGGTTGAGTGAAACTGCATCGAAACTGGAGCGCAGGTATCACCTCAGCAGAACAGCGATACCTGCAAGGCCATGGTAACCAAGGACAGATTTCAGCACCACACTTTCAACTGCTTGCTTGCTTGTAGCATGTCTGTCATAAAAATTACACGCTGTAAGGAAGGTTGAAGGAACTCATTAAGTTAATATTTTATGCTACCAGCAGTAGTTAGAGCAAAGCCGTCTCAATTTATGCTCTAACTTTACAGGAAAGTATTTTACTGCAAAAGGTCAAAGTATGCAGTTAACCTTTCATTAGTAGACATGAACAATTTGTTGTCAGACAACAGGGGACAAGTTATTAAAACGGATATAATCATGATTCAGCAGTTTAGAGTGGCAGGTTCAATTGCAGACACCTCATTGTCATTTCCCCTCTACCTTTCCATAGATACATACATACATACAGCGCATCCGGAAATTATTCCGAACCCTTCCCTTTTTCCTCATCAATCAAGACACAAAATCCCATAATGGCAAAGTGAAAACATGTTTTTAGAAATGTTTTATTAAATGTTTTTTTTTTAAGTATTCAGAACGTTTGCCATGATAATCGAAATTGAGCTCAGGTGCATCCTGTTTCCATTGATCATCCTTGAGATGTTTCTACAACTTGATTGGATTCCACCTGTGTTAAATTACATTTAATCGGACGTGATTTGGAAAGGCACACACCTGTGTATAAAAGGTGCCACAGTCGTCAGTACATTTCAGAGCAAAAATCAAGCCATAAGGTCGAAGGAATTGCCCTCAAAGCTCCGAGACAGGATTGTGTCGAGGCACAGATCTGGGGAAGGGTACGAAAAAAATGTCTGCAGCATTGAATCTCCCCAAGAACACAGCGGCCTCCATCATTGTTAAAAGGAAGAAGTTTAGAACCACCAAGACTCTTCCTAGAGCTGTCCGCCCAGCCAAACTGAGCAATCAGGGGAGGAGGGCCTTGGTCAGGGAGGTGACCATGAACCTGATGGTCACTCTGACAGAGCTCCAGAGTTCCTCTGTGAATATGGGAGAACCTTCCAGAAGGACAATCATCTCTGCAGCACTCCATCAATCAGGTCTTTATCGTAGAGTGGCCAGACAGAAGTCACTCCTCATTAAAAGGCACATGACAGCCCGCTTGGAGTTTGCCAAAAGGCACCTAAAGGACTCTCAGACCATGAGAAACAAGAATCTCTGGTCTGATGAAACCAAGATTGAAATCTTTGAACTGATTTCCAAGCGTCATGTCTGGAGGAAACCTGGCACCCTCCCTACTGTGACATGGTGGTGGCAGAATCATAATGTGGGGATGCTGTTAGGAGGCAGGGACTGGGCGACTAGTCAGGATCAAGGAAAAGATGAACAGAGCATAGTACAGAGAGATCCTGGATGAAAACCTGCTCCAGAGCGCTCAGGACCTCAGACTGGGGCGATGGTTCACCTTCCAACAAGACATCGACCCTAAGCACACAGCCAAGACAACCTAGGAGTGGCTTCGGGACAGGTCTCTGAATGTCCTTGAGTGGCCCAGCCAGAGCGTGGACTTGAACATGATCAAACCTTTCTGGAGAAACCTGAAAATAGCTGTGCATCAACGCTCTCCATCCAACCTGACAGAGCTTGAGAGGATCTGCAGAGAAGAATGGTAGAGCTCCCCAAATGCAGGTGTGACAAGCTTGAAGCATCATTCCCAAGAAGACTCGAGGCTGTAATCACTGCCAAAAGTACTGATTAAAGGGTATGAATACTTATGTAAATGTGATTTTTTATTTTTTTGCATAAATCTCGAAAAACCTTTTTTTACTTTGTCATTATGGGGTATTGTGTGTATATTTATGGGGGAAAAATATAATATAATAATTGAATCAATTTTAGAAAAAGGCAGTAACGTAACAAAATGTGGAAAAAGTCAAGGGTTCTGAATACTTTCCGAAAGCACTGTAAATACAGTACATCTGTAACGATGTGCGATGACAGTCGGGAAGCAAGTTCAGGGAGTGAGTTTTTTTAATGAAAAAACACAATATAATCCAAAACAAGAAACACAAACAACGCACAGACATGAAACAGAAACAGAAACAATGATGCCTGGGGAAGGAACCAAGGGGAGTAACATACAGTGCCTTGCGAAAGTATTCGGCCCCCTTGAACTTTGCGACCTTTTGCCACATTTCAGGCTTCAAACATAAAGATATAAAACTGTATTTTTTTGTGAAGAATCAACAACAAGTGGGACACAATCATGAAGTGGAACGACATTTATTGGATATTTACAACTTTTTTAACAAATCAAAAACTGAAAAATTGGGCGTGCAAAATTATTCAGCCCCTTTTTCTTTCAGTGCAGCAAACTCTCTCCAGAAGTTCAGTGAGGATCTCTGAATGATCCAATGTTGACCTAATTGACTAATGATGATAAATACAATCCACCTGTGTGTAATCAAGTCTCCGTATAAATGCACCTGCACTGTGATAGTCTCTGAGGTCCGTTAAAAGCGCAGAGAGCATCATGAAGAACAAGGAACACACCAGGCAGGTCCGAGATACTGTTGTGAAGAAGTTTAAAGCCGGATTTGGATACAAAAAGATTTCCCAAGCTTTAAACATCCCAAGGAGCACTGTGCAAGCGATAATATTGAAATGGAAGGAGTATCAGACCACTGCAAATCTACCAAGACCTGGCCGTCCCTCTAAACTTTCAGCTCATACAAGGAGAAGACTGATCAGAGATGCAGCCAAGAGGCCCATGATCACTCTGGATGAACTGCAGAGATCTACAGCTGAGGTGGGAGACTCTGTCCATAGGACTACAATCAGTCGTATATTGCACAAATCTGGCATTTATGGAAGAGTGGCAAGAAGAAAGCCATTTCTTAAAGATATCCATAAAAAGTGTTGTTTAAAGTTTGCCACAAGCCACCTGGGAGACACACCAAACATGTGGAAGAAGGTGCTCTGGTCAGATGAAACCAAAATTGAACATTTTGGCAACAATGCAAAACATTATGTTTGGCGTAAAAGCAACACAGCTCATCACCCTGAACACACCATCCCCACTGTCAAACATGGTGGTGGCAGCATCATGGTTTGGGCCTGCTTTTCTTCAGCAGGGACAAACGCAACATAATCCAAAACAAGAAACACAAACAACGCACAGACAAGAAACAGAAACAATGATGCCCGGGGAAGGAACCAAGGGGAGTTATATATATTGGGCAGGTAATCAAGGAGGTGATGGAGTACAGGTGAGTGTCAAATTGCACTAATGTGCGTAACGGTGGTGACAGGTGTGTACCTTAACGAGCAGCCTGGTGACCTAGAGGTCCGAGAGGGAGCACATGTGACAACATCCATTGTAGGCATCTAGCTGAGATGTCTTGAACAAAGAAGACAAGCAGGTGATAGAATATGGTGATTGGCAATTTATTTTCAATTTAACTGGCTCGATTATTTTATTCTCCAGATAGACATGTTGTGGAAATCAGCATTCGAGATCCAGGAATGACAACATGACATGGTTCCCAAACCGACTGTGACACATGTCAATAACTTGTCCTGAGCACATAGTTTGCCTTACAATAACCTTAGCAGGAGAAGGAACAATAAATAAAGGAAAATAACTAACTAGAGATGCTGGTATTTCACTGTCGGTGGATGATACAGACCTAGTTCTGAAACTGGCTTTTATGCTCCAATGATTTGGCCCTTGTACCTCCAGGCTTATTTACACAAACCACATCTCTTTCTCCACTCTCTTTGTTTTTGCCTGTTCCCTAGCAACCGCAGGTTGTTTTCCTGTACTGTTACCTGTCTTGTTTTCCTCTGACAAGAGTAGTACATGCTATTGCTTTATTCCTTGCCCTATATTATTTAGTTTAAGGATGGTCAGATGCATGACATCTTCTCTTGGGGTAGACAAAGCCTTTGTCTCCAACTCAGACCATCACTTTGTAGACAGACAGTGTGTGTTTTGCTCCTACCTTAAATACACATTACAAATGGAGCTGGAACGGGGACTCTGTTTCACTAATTGCAGTATTTCAGATACTTTGTGCCTTGTGTTTAGATATTTTTACAAGATGTAGAACATAGAAGTAATAGTCTTGTATCCTTTCAATTTAGTTAATAAAAATAGCTAAAACAGACTTGCCTTTGACAGACTTGTCTCTGGGATTTCACATTGAACCACAGTACATGATTACTAAACTATTACAGTACATGACTGTGAGTGCTGTCAGTGGACATGTGAACAAATCTTCTGAGAGAAAGGTTTTGCAAGACTGGGGTGTGGTCCTTGAAAGGTTGAGTATTTTTTTTATCCTGGACCTGTTCCCTGTCCAAAATTATCGCCCCTATTATAGCTGCTTATAAATCCATAATAATACATATATTATCACCTAATGTTGTGTTAGATCTTTTTATCAACTTAAGTAGGCCTCATTGACCTGAGCTCATACAACTCATTTTTGAGTTTAAAAAAAGCATAATGTACAGATTATTTTGACTATAACAAATTCTCAGATGAAACACACTGTGCTATTTATCACAGACTACTTTGTGTCAAAGTTTAACAAGGACTCTGTCCTCCTCACCAGTGTCACGATCAAAGATATGATCAAGAGCCTCACATACAGTATATCGTTTGGTCATTGTGATGCCACAGAATTAATTGTGAGCAAGGCCTCAAAAAAGCTGTATATACCAGAGCTGATAGAGAAGTTATATATATTATTGAAACAATGTTGCGATTGTTTGTGAGAATGCCAATAGGTGTGGTTCCTGTGGAGGAAAGATTATATTGGGGAAAGGTGAGGGGAGTGAGGTTTGTGTGTGTGTGTGTGTGTGTGTGTGTGTGTGTGTGTGTGTGTGTGTGTGTGTGTGTGTGTGTGTGTGTGTGTGTGTGTGTGTGTGTGTGTGCTCTCTGGTAGAGGAAGTGTGTCCATCTGATGAATGGACATGTGCATGATCTCAATTTTGTACATTAATTGTAGCCTCACCCATTAATTTCTAATGACTGGTCATTTTTGACCGGGAACACCACAGGTGTACAAAAGTTAAATAAAACACCCAAAATGTAATGAAAATCATCCAAATGTATTTTGTGTGTTCAGATGCCCTGTGTGGACAAAGTCATGGAACCTTATGACAATCAGATTAAATGAACTACATTTTTCAGATAGAAAACTTGAAAATTGGTCCAATTCGACTGGAACACAGCAGGAAGGTTAAGGATCGGACCCATTATTTACATTTTTGCCTAAAATGTCATACCCAAGTCTAACTGTTTTTTTCCCAGGACCTGAAGCAAGGATATGCATATTATTGATACCATTTGAAAGGAAACACTTTGAAGTTTGTGGAAATGTTAAATTGATGTAGGAGAAGATAACACATTAGATAAAAGGTCAAAGATAATACAAACACACAACAATAGCATTTTCAAATATTTGTTTTGTTCTATCATCTTTGAAATTCAAGATAAAGGCCATAGTATCATACAGGAGTTTTGGCCACCAGATGGCAGCAGTGTGTGTGCAAAGTTTTAGACTGATCTTGTGAAGCATTGCAATCCTGCACAATATTTTCTATCAAGTCTGCCCAAATCTGCCGAATTGGTCACTCGATACATTTTCAAGTATTTAAATGTACACACTGCCAGGAATGTCATACATGATGGATAATTAGCTTCCCTACAGAGAAAACACTAACCTTCACACATCTAGATGGCCGGGTGGGGTGGGTGTGGGGCCAGAGACAGCAGGGGTTCAAACTGTAGAACCCAGTTCCTACATTTGAATATAAAAATTGATTTTATCAAACAAAACTATCCTACATTTTATCTCTGGGACCCTCAGGATGACAAATCAGAGCAAGATTACTCAAAGTAAGTACATTATTTACCTTCAGAGGTGAATGTATCAAACCAGTTGCCGTGAAAAGATTTGTTGTTGTGCGCTCTCCTTAAACAATAGCATGGTCTTTTTTCACTGTAATAGCTACTGTAAATTGGTGCAGTTAGATTAACGAGAATGTAAGCTTTCTGACCAAATAAGACATGTCTATGGACTACTGCAACTCGCTGTTGGCTGGGCTCCCTGCCTGTGCCATTAAACCCCTACAACTCATCCAGAACGCCGCAGCCCGTCTGGTGTTCAACCTTCCCAAGTTCTCTCACGTCACCCCGCTCCTCCGCTCTCTCCACTGGCTTCCAGTTGAAGCTCGCATCCGCTACAAGACCATGGTGCTTGCCTACGGAGCTGTGAGGGGAACGGCACCTCAGTACCTCCAGGCTCTGATCAGGCCCTACACCCAAACAAGGGCACTGTGTTCATCCACCTCTGGCCTGCTCGCCTCCCTACCACTGAGGAAGTACAGTTCCCGCTCAGCCCAGTCAAAACTGTTCGCTGCTCTGGCCCCCCAATGGTGGAACAAACTCCCTCACGACGCCAGGACAGCGGACTCAATCACCACCTTCCGGAGACACCTGAAACCCCACCTCTTTAAGGAATACCTAGGATAGGATAAGTAATCCTTCTCACCCCCCTTTAAGATTTAGATGCACTATTGTAAAGTGACTATTCTACTGGATGTCATAAGGTGAATGCACCAATTTGTAAGTCGCTCTGGATAAGAGCGTCTGCTAAATGACTTAAATGTAAATGTAAATGTAGATGCACTATTGTAAAGTGGCTGTTCCACTGGATGTCATAAGGTGAATGCACCAATTTGTAAGTCGCTCTGGATAAGAGCGTCTGCTAAATGACTTAAATGTAAATGTCTATGTCCTGGGAAGTTTGCTGTTACTTACGATGTCATTCTTGTAACATTAGCGCACGTTAGCAACAACCGTCCTGGGTATAGGGACACCGATCCAGTAGATCCTTAAGAGGTTTAGGCATGGCTGTATTTTCAGAAATGATCTATAATCACTTAATAATGTGTCTTTCAAAACATATTTTTACATTAGGTGACAGTGATTTAACATGAGAAATAATATGGTGTCTATTTAATCAGCCCTGCCATACCAATATTCAACCTTATGCCCCTACTGTACATACACACTGCAAATTCCAAAATGGAAAGTGCCTGTGGAGTCTTATATTAGAAGGCTTCTACAGTACCCAAAACTATTCTGAGATTTTGTTTGACTCTGGGGAAAAAGGTACTGCGGATTCATTTAGATTAGTCTTTTGATTGTTTTGCTGCAGTGCCATTCTTGAGAAAGGAATGATCCCTCAAATGCTGAACAGTCAATGAACCCTATTACTGTTTCCCGGAATGTATCCCTACAAGTGAAATAACTTTTAAGATGTGTAATTACCTTAAGAACGATCATTTTTGCATGCTTCACTGGTGACACTGCACCACTCAAATTAAGAATAATTTGTGCTATTAGTCATGTCAATTACTTGTGTTATACTAACTTATTATGACACAAGTTTCTTGAAATGGTCGTTTTTATTGCTCGCTATTTCAAGACAACTGACATCTAACTGAATTACTGTATGTAATGCACATAGTAAAATGTTTGCACAGATAATGAAGCAAGGCTTGCACTATGTTATGATGAATGCTAAAAGACATATTTTGCCCGTTATGAGGTAATACTGTGAAATTCAAACCACATTTCACATTAAAGAAGGTACCTATTTTTAAGCAGAATTGCCTTTATCGGAGAGAAGAAAAAACACATGGCTAATTTCAAAATAAATTAAGAACCAAGGTAATGTATTTTTTTCTTTTTATGAATGAGCCCAAATACAGCCTGTTGACCTGGCTCAAATCAGGGGCTAAACTGCCTGTTCTGGGCAACTGTGTGGCAACAGGTGCTCTCACGGTCTCCTCTGATGGATATCATAGCCAGGCTCTCCCCGGGATTCTCAGAGGCAGTGTAAGCCAACTAAATCTCCCTGTAATTTAGGAAGGATTGGGTTCTTCAGATGAGCTAGTGGAAACCTCCCTGGTTGTGTGGGAGTTCAACAGAACCAAATTTGGCCCTGCATGAAAAGCAGACACAGATTTTTGTTTTGCGTCTCTATAGAAATCCACCTTTTTCTGCATCCAGAACCATAGCCTGGGCTTCTACTGGGAAAAAAACAACAGCTGGTGTACGTTTGCTACTGTTAGTCATATTTCGTTTGTGTGCAGTCCTTAGAGATAGATTGACACTTGAGTGTACTGTATGTAAAGTGTATTATGTTTTGGACACTACAGTTTCTGAATATTCTTTTCACAATTTATTCAGTCACCATAATGTTACATTCAAAACATGCCTACAGAGACCTAGACACATCTTATTTTAAAAAATGGATTACATCAATTAACAGTAGATCAAATCTTGTTTCCTTCCTTATCTTCAAGACAATCCTCATTTGTATTATAGTATTGCTGCTGGACAAAAGAGGAATGTGTAGAGCACAATAGGTTTGACTTGTTCAGCTCGCTCAGTGGCATGAAAGAGTTAAAGGGGACTGGTGTCTGAGGAGCAGGATGCTCTCTGCTGTCATGTCTCACAGTGTCATCAAGGCAATTCGCTCTGAGCTCACCCAGCAGGTTGCTGTCAGCGCACACATGCACCCAGACTAACACACACACACACACACACACACACACACACACACACACACACACACACACACACACACACACACACACACACACACACACACACACACACACACACACACACACACACACACACACACACTGAGAGCCCAGCCAGGATTACTGTCACATAGTGAGTACGTCATTGCTGACTGAGCACTTGAATGTGGCAACAGTTTCCTTTCACCTGAGGAAGACAGAAGAGGAGGAAAAAGGATTAATTGTGTGAAGGTTGATGGAGAAGATAGTTGTTTATTTATAAAGAACATTTCTGCCAAGGGGAAAATACGTTTTTTCCCCCACTGTGCTGTTGTCTTGATAGATTTATTGCCTTAATAAAATAAAGAATTTGTAACAAGGATCCTTGTCTAATAACTATTGAGAAATGTAAAACCTTCTGAGGTAGAGAACTACAATGAACAAGCATTTTCTTCCATGGGGATGGTGTGGGAGGTCTTCAGCTGACTTTGAGGTTTTAATGAAATTGAGAGAAAATAAATGATGTTCATACTGTGCCAGAGATGCCAGAGAGACCTTTGTTCTCAATTCCCTCATCCTAATGCTGCTCTTATGAATGATTTGTGTAAATGCGTTTAATTTGATGATGTTTTGAATGTCAAATAATATTTTTGGGAAGTTATTGACTGACTTTAATTTAGATCGTTGGGGAAAACCTTTGTTGATGTTCTGCACAATAGAAAACATTGGTTTGTTAACACATCATAGAGGTGTACCGATTATTACAACATAGAATTAGGAATTAGATTACTAATAATATTTGTATATAATCTCTGTTGCCTTATTCGTTCATCTGGTTAAATACCATTTTTTTTATAAGAAATGTATTGGGTGGAGCAGTGTCATCCGATACAGGACAAATATTATTAACATAGAGGACAGGTATTATTAACGTAGAGGACAAGTATTATTAACATAGACAAAAGGTATTATTAGCACACAGGACAGGTTAACATACAGCACATGTGTTATTAACATGGAGCACAGGTATTATTAAAATCTTATGGCTGCCATCCCGTTAACGGGATAATTGTCATTACAAACCTCAGAATTGCATAGCGCCACATTCAAATAATATTACTAAAAATATTTATTTATGAAATCACAAGTGCAATATAGCAAAACACAGCTTAGCCTATTGTTAATCTATCTGTCGTGTCAGATTTTGAAAATATGCTTTACAGCGAAAGCAATCCAAGCGTTTGTGTAAGTTTATCGATCACTCGACAAAACATTATGTACACCTAGCATCAAGTAGCTCGGTCACGAAAATCAGAAAAGCAATTAAATTAATAGTTTACCTTTGATGATCTTCGGATGTTTTCACTCATGAGACTCCCATTTACACAATAAATGTTCCATAAAGATGATTTTTATATTCAAAATACCTCCGTTTGTTTGGCGCGTTATGTTCAGAAATCCACAGGAAATAGCGGTCACGACAACGCAGACAAATTCCAAATAGTATCCGTAACGTTCACACAAACATGTCAAGCGTTTTTTATAATCAATCCTCAGGTTGTTTTTAAAATATATAATCGATAATATATCAACCGCAACTGTCTTTTTCAGTCGGAGAGGGAAAGGCAATGGCTGCCCAAATTCTGTTACGCATACAAAACGCGAATGGCACCCGGCCATACAATGACGCGATGTTATCTTTCTCTGTAATTTTTTCAAAATAAAAGCCTGAAACTATGTCTAAAGACTGTTGACACTTTGGGGAAGCAATAGGAAAAGGAATCTGGTTGATATCCCTTTAAATGGAGCAAAGGCAGGCTATGGAACATAGTTTTCAAAATAGAAGCCACTTCCTGGTTTGATTTTCCTCAGCCTGCAATATCAGTTCTGTTGTACTCACAGACAATATTTTGACAGTTTTGGAAACTTTAGAGTGTTTTCTATCCAATACTAATAATAATATGCATATATTAGCAATGCCATCATTATCCAAGATGGCGTAGCAGTCAGATGTCTTTGTCCTGTCGTGTCCTTGTATATAGCGTTTTTTTACATATTTTTCTTCACATATCTTTCAAAATATTTTGCTAAACCTTAACATCTAAATACTCTCCTGTAACCCGCCTCACCCAATGTAGCGTGGATCTGCTTTTTTTCTAAAGCATCTATATTTACTTCGGATCTGGAATCCCTCAACTGAAGGTAGCCTGCTATCAGTCAGCAAACCATTGCCAGCGGTCATCAGCTAACCTTCAGCTCGAATAGCTCTCGCCAGTTCGAACAATGTGACTCTAACCAGAGCATAACGGACCAATTGTTTTTATCCCCGGATTCCCACCGCAAACTGAACATTTTCATCTGGATCTTCACAACTAGCTAACCGTAACCCCGGATGACTACTCCTGACTAGCGTTTCCATCCACTTAGCTTGAAGTTAGCCCGGCCAGAGCTGCTGTGCTACCACCGACGCATACTCCTGGGCTACAATATCCGGACCCCTTCTACAGCCGGTATGGGGTATGGAACCCCGCAGATCCCCTACGGCTGGAATTCCATCATAATCTGCCCGAGGACTCCAACAGGCCCCTCAGGCGTGACTTTTGCTGAAGGCCTATTATGCTAACCAGCTAGGTCTGCTAGCTACCTAGAGCTACTTGGAACCCTACTAATTCCACGACCGGTCTATCGACGTCACCGCATGAAGAGGCAAAAACAGACTTAACCCCATCGCGACGTCCCCCAAAGACTAACTTTCTAGCCCCTGCTATCTGCTTGCCTGCTAACCCGGCCTGCTAACTGCTAGCCTGCCCCGGTCTACTAACTGCTAGCTTGTTTAGGCCCGATCTGCTAACTCCTAGCTTGTTTAGCCCCGGCCTACTAACTGTTAGCTTGTTAGCACAGGCCTGTTAACTGTCTGAATCGCCCTGTCCCCAGCCAGCCCAACCACTCACTGGACCCATATTTATCTCTTTTCGATTTTAATTTGATTATACCTTCCGGTAACCTGCCTCACCCAATGTGATACGGAATCGCTGTTCTTTTTTATTTTAGAATACATTCAAGAACCTCCCGAAGCTAACCAGCTAATTAGCTACAAGCTGTTTAGTCATTGTTAGCCACTGCTAGCAGCTTTTACCTTCTGCACAGCCAGCACTGTTTTTAATACTCGCCAGTTTACCAGTATCGAACTGTCTCTCCACAACAACGCCGGATTCCTGCCGTAATCCCTGGACCATTACTTCTGATGTTCACAGCTAGCTTGCACCCAGTACCGAAGCTATCCCTGAGGCCCACCTCCCGGCCTACTCAACTGTTCACCCGAACCCCACTCATACACGGCTAGAGTCCAATACTCCACCGGATCCTTGCTGTAAACTCTGGACCTTGGCTAACGCCACTGCCACGAAGCTAGCACCAGTTAGCCGTGAGCCAGGCACATCTCCCTGCTAGCAAACTAAATTCTACAATACCTCTTTCGCCATCTGGCTTGGATTCTCTGTCGACACGGCCCCCCGCCGCACCACCACGACTGGTCTGCCGACGAATACTCCATCCGCTGTGCCTTCAGAGCAGACACTCTGCCAACCCTGATGTCCTTGCCGTGTCTGAATCCTGGCTTAGGAAGGCCACCAAAAATTCTGAGATTTCCATACCCAACTATAACACTTTCCATCAAGATAGAACTGCCAAAGGGGTAGGAGTTGCAATCTACTGCAGAGATAGCCTGCAAAGTTCCGTCATACTTTCCAGGTCCAACCCCGAACAGTTCGAGCATCTAATTTAAAAAATGTATCTCTCCAGAAATAAGTCTCTCACTGTTGCCGCCTGCTACCGACCCCCCTCAGCTCCCAGCTGTGCCCTTGACACCATCTGTGAATTGATCGCCGCCCCATCTAGCTTCAGAGTTTGTTCTGTTAGGTGACCTAAACTGGGATATGCTTAACACCCCGGCAGTCTAACAATCTAAGCTAGATGCCCTCAATCTCAAACAAATCATCAAGGAACCCACCAGGTACAACCCTAACATGGGCACCCTAATTTACATTATCCTGACCAACTTGCCCTCCAAATACACCTCTGCTGTCTTCAATCAGGATCTCAGCGATCACTGCCTCATTGCCTGTATCCGCTATGGGTCCGCGGTCAAACGACCACCCCTCATCACTGTCAAACGCTCCCTAAAACACTTCTGCGAGCAGGCCTTTCTTATCGACCTGGCCCGGGTATCCTGGAAGGATGTTGACCTCATCCCATCAGTTGAGGATGCCTGGTCATTCTTTAAAAGTAACTGCCTCACCGTCTAAGACAAGCATGCTCCTTTCAAAAAATGCAGAACTAAGAACAGATATAGCCCTTGGTTCACTCCAGGCCTGACTGCCCTCGACCAGCACAAAAACATCCTGTGGCGGACTGCAACAGCATCGAATAGTCCCCGCGATATGCAACAGTTCAGGGAAGTCAGGAACCAATACACGCAGTCAGTCAGGAAAGCAAAGGCCAGCTTTTTCAAGCAGAAATTTGAATCCTGTAGCTCTAACTCCAAAAAGTTATGGGACACTGTAAAGTCCATGGAGAACAAGAGCACCCTCCTCCCAGCTGCCCACTGCACTGAGGCTAGGTAACACGGTCACCACAGATAAATCCGTGATAATCGAAAACTTCAACAAGCATTTTTTAACGGCTGGCCATGCCTTCCTCCTGGCTACTCCAACCTTGGCCAACAGCAACACCCCCCTACCCCACCGCAGCTACTCGCCCAAGCCTCCCCAGCTTCTCCTTTACTCAAATCCAGATAGCAGATGTTCTGAAAGAGCTGCAAAACCTGGACCCATACAAATCAGCTGGGCTTGACAATCTGGACCCTCTATTTCTGAAACTGTCCAACGCCATTGTCACAACCCCTATTACCAGCCTGTTCAACCTCTCCTTCGTATCATCTGAGATCCCCAAGGATTGGAAATCTGCCGCAGTCATCCCCCTCTTCAAAGGGGGAGACACCCTGGACCCAAACTGTTACAGACCTATATCCATCCTGCCCTGTCTATCTAAGGTCTTCGAAAGCCAAGTCAACGAACAGATCACTGACCAAGACATCTGGGTGACTTCATACTAAATGTCATGTCGCTTGCAAATTCTTGAAGTTATCAGTCTGAAACTTTGCACAGAAACTGTTGCCCTCTTGTGGACACCATCTAAATTACCTCCAGCTTCATAAGTGTGGCTTATCTCTTGCATTTCAAAGATGGGACAAAAACAATACAATTTCTTTTTTTTCTTTGTATTTTCTTTTACCAGACCTACATTAATTTCACATTTCCACATACTTCAAAGTGTTTCCTTTCAAATGGCATCAAGTATATGCATATCATTGCTTCAGTGCCTGAGTTACAGGCAGTTAGGGTTGGGTTTGTCATTTTAGGTGAACATTTTTAAAAAGTGGCTGATCCAGGACTGGTATAGAGGGACAGTATTATTAACATAGAGAACAGGTATTTTAACATAGATAGCAGGTATTATTAACATAGAGAACAGGTATTATTAACATACAAGACAGGTATTATTAACATAGATAACAGGTATTATTAATATAGAGAACAGGTATTATTAACAGAGGACAGGTAGTATTAACATAGAGAACAGGTATTATTAACAGAGGACAGATATTATTAACATAGATGACAGGTGTTATTAACATATTGTAGAGCACAGGTATTACATAGAGGACAGGTATTATTAACATAGAGGACAGGTATTATTAACATAGAGAACAGGTATTATAAACATAGAGGACATGTATTATTAACATAGAGGACAGGTATTATTAACATAGAGGACAGGTATTATTAACATAGAGGACAGGTATTATTAACATAGATGACAGACGTTATTAACATACTGTAGAGCACAGGTATTACATACAGGACAGGTATTATTAACATAGAGGACAGGTATTATTAACATAGATGACAGACGTTATTAACATACTGTAGAGCACAGGTATTACATACAGGACAGGTATTATTAACATAGAGGACAGGTATTATTAACATAGATGACAGACGTTATTAACATACTGTAGAGCACAGGTATTACATACAGGACAGGTATTATTCACTGTTTATCTTAGCAACTGCTCTGTTTCTTTAACCCTGCACATACGACGATGTCGTGAAGTACATGTTGCATAATGAGCAAGTTAGCTATTTGGATGCGGGTGTGGGTGAATGTGTATACTTTATCAGGTGTCTCTTTCAACTAAATGTTTTACTTCTTCCAAGGTATTGTTGTTAAGCAAATCATTTCTGACATTGTGTCAGTCCTGGCAAAAACTTTGTTAATTGCTATTCTGGGTATTTGACTTGCTCTGGGCCTGTTTATAAAGACATTTATCAACCATTATTTTGGCTCCAAGGCCGTCAGTGAACAATCATACATTGTGCCCTTCGTCACTGACCCACCTATAACATTAAAAAGACTATCAAAATACAAGATGTTCAACTGAGGTTAGGAATAGGAATATCTAAAGTCATTCATATCACACTTTTTTTAGGCAAGCATTTTAGAGGATAGCCAACATACTTTGTGTGTGTATGCTGAACATAAATATAAATGTAACATCAAATCAAATGTTATGTAAGCAGAAGGCAGACGTTTTATGTGCCTACAACTGATTGTGTTTTTTTGTTTGTTTATCTGCGTTGTTTGTAACTGATTTTTTACAACAATTTCAAAGATTTTACTGTGTTACACAGTTCATATAAGGAAATCAGTCAACTGACATACATTCATTAGGATCTAATCTATGGATTTCACATGACTGGGAATACAGAAATCCATCTATTAGTCTCAGAAACCTTTAAAAAAGGTAGGGGTGTGGAACAGAACATCAGTCATTATCTGATGTGATAACCTTTTTGCCTCATGCAGCGCGACACACCTCCTTCACATTGAGTTGATCAGGCTGTTGATTGTGGCCTGTGGAATGTTGTCCCATTCTTCTTCAATGGCTGTGCAAAGTTGCAAGTTGCTGGATCTTGGCGGGAACTGGAACATCGATCCAGAGCATCCCTAACATGCTCAATGGGTGAAATGAGTATGCAGGCCATGGAAGAACTGGGACATGTTCAGCCTTCAGGAATTGTATACAGATCCTTACGACATGGGGCTGTGCATTATCATACTGATTAGGTAATGCCGGCGGACGAATGATACGACAATGGGCCTCAGGATCTTATCACGGGATCTCTGTGCATTCAAATTGCCATCAATAAAATGCAATTGTGTTTGTTGTCCATAGCTTATGCCTGCACATACCATAACCCCATCTCTAACATGGGGCACGCTGGTCACAACGCTGACATCATCAATCCGCTCACCCACACAACACCATACACGTGGTCTGCCGTTGTCAGGCCGGTTGGACATACTGCCAAATTCTCTAAAATGACGTTGGAGGTGGCTTATGGTAGATAAATGAACATTCAATTATCTGGCAACAGCCCTGGTGGACATTCCTGCAGTCAGCAGTGTTGTGTGACAAAACTACACATTTTAGAGTGGCCTTTTTTTGTTTCCAGCACAAGGTGCACCTGTGTAATGACCATGCGGTTTAATCAGCTTCTTGATATGCAACACCTGCCAGGTATATGGATTATCTTGGCAAAGGAGAAATGCTCACTAACCGGGATGAAAACAAATTTGCGTACAAATTTTGAGAGAAAAAAGCTTTTTGTGTGTTTTTTGTGACATTTTCGGGGATCTTTTATTTCAGCTTATGAAACATTGGACCAACACTTTATGTTGCGTTTATATTTTGTTCATTGTATTTTGCATGCTTTATTGTGAATCAAGGGGTTGCCATGCAATGGGAGGAAAGGTGGGAGGAGGGAGGAAATGATAAGAGGACAATGTCCTCACGCCCACTCCATGTCATCCACAACCCTCCAAATTACACAGGACATCTTAGATGGCCTGCTATACCTACACTACAGTATATCCGGCTCTTGTCTTCACTACTACCATACCAATCCCCTGACAGCAGCAGGCCCTAAGTAAACCGGACTTAAGTCATGGAAGTGGAGCCCCCAATGGCTGTTATTAGAGCAGCACACAAACACTAACTCTCCCGCCTCCAATGTCACAGCACTCAGATTTATGGCAGCTCTTCCTCTCGTCAGTTCAACCTCCGTCCAGACTGCTGATGGGAAGGAGCAGCTCACACTTTGACAGCATGAAAGCACTTGTGTCGACACGACCTGAGTGATTTAGCACCATGAAATGCAGAGATATGGGGTTTAAATAACTATGGTTGACCCATCTGAGTGAGGCAGTCAAGGAAGGCAGAATTCTTTTATTTAATTTTACCTTTATTTAACCAGGCAAGTCAGTTAAGAACATATTCTTATTTTCAATGACGGCCTGGGAACAGAAGAGGTGTCCTTGAGTCCAGAGTGTATTCTTGACAGCATGGTTATCAGGCTCACTAGTGTAATTTGCTGTGAAATTGATGACTACTTTACTTCTGTAGACTGTCCTATAATCTTTTGAGTGGTTTCAAGATTATTTAATCAAATTCATGAAAATGCGATCATTTCAGAGATACAGTATATACAATTATATTTGTGTTTGTGGATGAATTTACTTGTACCAGGTGCCTTTTTATTAACAGTTGGGATTAGCTTTAAATTTCCATAAGTTTTTGCAATTGAAAAAAAGCTTTAAAAATGTGTGTAATAACAAAGTAATAAACATAGTCAAAGGTAATATCATTTCCAAAATACTGAATGGAAATCAGTAGCAGTTGTGTTGCCTTTTAGCATCCCTGAAACTGGAGCAGGTGAAGGTGAGGGGTCAAAGCAGGATTTAGAGAGACTACGCCTGGATGTCTGACCTCGTACTCTTGTGCTCCGCTGGTTCAACTGGTAGATAAGAAGTGAAATTGAACAAACACACTTCCACACCTCTCTGTTGTCTTTCCCATGTCCACTGTGAAATCAGGAGGTCCAGGAGCAGAGAGTTCACATATCTTGTGTGATATGATACACTGAAGGGCCTGGGGATCACTCTCCCATTCTATTTTTTCACACCAGATGCCCCAGAATGCCATTGCATATGACGGGTGGAAGATGAATGGAAGTGTCCTCTCAGATGACTTGTCCATCTGTCACTAGGATCGAGTTATAAAGAGTTGTGATATTGGGACAATTAGTTTCAAACAATTAACCCCCCAACTCCGAAGAAAATCCCCATAAGGCCTGTTCCTTTGGTGGAAGAAAGATAGTACAGTGACAATTTTTCTTTATTTCTATTTGATGACCATGAGGCCACATCTAGCACAGTGTTTCATCTCTCTCTCTCTCTCTCTCTCTCTCTCTCTCTCTCTCTCTCTCTCTCTCTCTCTCTCTCTCTCTCTCTCTCTCTCCCTCTATCATTCTTAAAACCATTTGGGTGGACATTTTGTTCATCTTTCTTTTGTTCCCTACGGTCTAATCAGGAAGAACCTCGTCCCTGCATATTAGGGAAATCAAATCATTACCACCCACACCACAGGAAAGAAAAACATCATCATTCTCTGATGCATTTTCAGGCTGCTACTAGAGTGTATGTCACTATGCTTTTTCACATTAGCGTGGGTTACTTGTGCTTTGATTTATTTAGGTTCAGAGACATCGCAACTTAACTGATTGATTTATGTGTTAAATGTTTTGTTTCCTATTTTTGTCAAATGCTAAAATGATTTCATTTCCTCACCATAAAAAAAAAATATATAATATGGTTATCAATGTTCATCAGTGTGTCATTTCAATGATCAGTGATGAGCCTTTTTTGTCAGTTAAAGAAATAACACTAACACAGCAACCTATCCATGCCCTTTTGTTTCATCAACTTTAACCCTTTGTGTGGTGTTCATGTTTTTGTTATTCACCTAATGTTCATGGGTCTGATGGACCCCCAACTTCATTGGGTTACAAGCAATATAGACAGCATACATGGTTAATATTTTCCATTTACCTCTGCACGATCACATTCATCAATAAAAGTGCTATTTGTTTTTTTAATACAATTAGATTTTTGTAAACAAAAATAAATTATAATCAAGATGAGTGGATGGGTGGAATAAACATGGGTGGAATAAATCATGTTTATCTTGAACAAATATAAATGAAACAAAGTTTTCATAACTATTGATGTTTAATGCTTTGAACTGGACAAATTGTACATGATAAATGATAAATAAGCCCCATTGAACACAAATGAAGGCCGGTCTACACACCACATGAGGGACAGAGTTTAACTGTGTGTGTGTTGCAAGTGTATTTGTTGCACTTAACGCATGTGTACTGTGTCTTCCTGTAGCGCTTCTTCTTGGGTTTTTTTTCTAAATATTTTTTACCCATTATTTTACCAGGTAAGTTGACTGAGAACACATTCTCATTTGCAGCAATGACCTGGGGAATAGTTACAGGGAAGAGGAAGGAGATGAATGAGCCAATTGTAAACTGGGGATTATTAGGTGACTGTGATGGTTTGAGGGCCAGATTAGGAATTTAGCCAGGACACCGGGGTTAACACCCCTACTCTTACAATAAGTGTCATGGGATCTTTCATGACCTCAGAGAGTTAGGACACCCGTTTAACATCCCATCCGAAAGACGGCACCCTACACAGGGCAGTGTCTGGGGGATTGGGATAAAAAAAATGAGACCACAGGAAAGAATGCCTCCTACTGGCCCTCCAACACCACTTCCAGTAGCATCTGGTCTCCCATCCAGGAACTGACCAGGAGCAACCCTGCTTAGCTTCAGAAGTAAGCTAGCAGTGGTATGCAGGGTGGTATGCTGCTGGCATACCAACATTGTTGCTACCGGCTGCAATCTAGAATGATGAAAACACTTAGTTCAGGAATTTTACGAACATCTCACTCACTCACATATATAGTTACAGCAGGCCAAGTTAGGAGAGTCAGACACACACACATTCAACAACATCACTCATACTTACTTTTGCTATTGGAGTTGTTGGTTCTGTGGGTTGGGCGGATGGGGCACCAGCATCCTCCTCCTGAATCCTCTTCACGATGACTGCAGAAGCTGGGGTCCTTGGGATATGTTGCGTCCTCTGGATTTGAGGTCTTACCTAAGCCTTGCCCAGCTCCTCAAGAAAGAGCCGTCTCTTCTGGAGCTTCTTTTTGTTCCAATCTGGGTTCAACGCCATCCAGGTGACAAACACGTTGTACGCCAAGATGTCCAAGAAGTTGAAGAATATCACAAGTGGCCAGCGTAGGGTTCTTCTTTGGCAGTTGAGCCAGTCACCAGCTTGTCTACATTATCCACCCCTCCTTTTGTGACATTGCAATCCATTTAAATCCATTTAAATTTCTGGTTTTTGATGTTCCTGGCCACAGATTCTCCCATCCCTATGCAGCGTACTCATGAGTACCACGTTTGCCTTTCTTTGGCATATAGGAGACTAGGAACATGTCGGCAGTGAACACAAACTTAGAGGAATTGATTGGCCTGTTCCGTGTATTTAACAGCTGAGGTGGGATCTCTGGCTTGTTTATTCAAAGTGTTCCAACCATCGTCAGCTTCCTCTTGAGGAGCTCCTGTCCCAGCTTGTGCGGTCCACCCAGTTGTCCCACATTGACCTGATTGCAGCTAGCTTGTTTCTCTGCCGCCGAGCTGGTCTGGTGTCTCGGTTATCGAAGTGTATAATCCTGGAAATAATGTGGAGCTTTTCCAGAGACATTGTTGCACTTAAAAGTAATCTGCCAGTTTCTGTATCCCACAGGGGTTCTGTGGACTCACCATTGGATCTGAAAACACCAGCAAGGATAGGAGTGCACAGCGTGCACTCAATGAAAATGTGTTATTTTACAATCCTGATTTTCTGGATTTTTTTTCTCATTTTGTCGGGCATAGTTGAAGTGTACCTATGATGAAAATTACAGGCCTCTCTCATCTTTTTAAGTGGGAGAACTTGCACAATTGGTGGCTGACTAAATACTTTTTTGCCCCACTGTACATGTTCTTCACAGAAAATGAGCCAAGGCCAACGAGTCTCAGGTTGAAAAAATTATTCATTGTATAATTTTTCTTTCAGTAAACACTGAAAATGGGTCCCACAGACCCGAACACCACACAAGAGTTAAGAGCTTATGAAATCGTCCATAAGGGCATGGACACATGAGATCCAACTGCCGCCACCTCATCCCTCTCCTCCTCCCTCTCCTTCTCCTCCTCTTCCTGTGAGTCCTGAATACAGGGCGGCATGCCAGACCCAAGCAGATAACATCTTGAAGGAAACATTACAGTATTGCATACTTAATGCAAATTATCCAAATGTTTATAGCAACCAGCAACACAACATGGGGAGGGCTGGGGCGCAGAGTGATGTGCTGGCAGGCTTTCTCTTCATGGGACTGTGGTTTCTGATGGTTTGGACAGCTACTCAAGAGGCATCTGACTCACCTGAGTGAGCCCTGTGCTGTGAGATAATGGGGGTTTTGTTTGGGGAGTGCAGCAGGAGTGCATAGAGAGAACACACATACATACATATGCATACTGTGTGATCAGATAACTATAGGCAGGCCCAGAGTCATATACTCATCAGCCACAATCACTGACACCTCCACACCATCATTTGCTATCCTATTCCTACTTGCTGCCATTATCTCAAGTCCAACATTGGACCCTTTTCTCAAGCTGGCAAGACCATAGCTTACATTTTCCATTATGTAACTAGAAGCAGCTGCAGTTTAATAAAGCTTGCAATAACTTTCCAATCGAAACTAATGCTTGTAAAACAAAATGGAATTTTAATGTTTTTTTTTTCTATTTTTTTTTCCTCCTCACCTCGGCTATTGTGGTGCTGGAACATGGCAGTTTGAATTACTCCTACCTCTGGACTCGGATAACTTGTGTTTTACTGATTGTGCCACAGCACCCATCGCCTGTGCCAAGGGTCCCTTAAAAATATATGAAGCAGGTAATTGTAGTACAGTCAAATACAGTCTATAACGTAAAATAGACTAGTGTTTTTCAAACAGAAAAAAAGCAACATGTTACTTCTATGGTTAGTAATCCAAACGTGTAAATTATGGCTGCGGTCTTATAGAAATGTGTTTGAGATCTGTAGTGACATGCGCCTAATAGGAGAGATGAATCATTCCTGCACTCTGGCTCACCAACAGGTGCTGTGTGTGCTTTGGGTGTTTGCGGTTAACCCTCTGTTTGTTTCGGTGCTAAGTGATGCATGCGGCAGGCAAGGGTGGCTCTGGGCTTGTTTGTGAGCTGATGTGTTGGCCGCATCTCCTACACGGTACCATTGTTCTATACTTCATTGTGATCACCAACACAATCCCTCCACTCAACAGAAAGAGCCTTCCTGGTCGAGGACCTGTCAATCACACAGCCAGGCACCACCCTTTGGCTGATGGCTGACCCCTGCCTCCTCTCTGACATCAGCCAGGCAGCATTGAGGAGCAGGAGCCCTTCACAACGACGCTGACATGTGTCTCTGTCAGAGCAGTCGACAGAGGAGACGGTAAATGTGCTGTGAAAATGAATAGAAGCTCCTCACAGCCTGCCAATCACAAATATCCCTTATTTTTCCCCCTGTGCAAATATCATGAGACACATCACTCACCTAAGCTCATTAATGCCCAACACAACACAAAATGGCTGACAATGAACCCGTCCATACACACCTATCCAAGTGGAAAGAGGCCGTAGCCATACACCCCTAGCCGGGGAAAATTGACTCTGTCAACACAGGAAAGTGTCCTAACTCGAGTGAGGATTCATGTCTGAAAACAAGAATAACCGTATTCAAAGAAAACTTGACTGAGAGGAAACAGGCTTTTGGGGAAGTTTTCTTTGGTAGCTCTACGAGGAGAGAACAATCAAGAGCCAGATTAAAACGTGACTGACTTTAGAGGGAGGGAGTCATCTGACCGGCAAGGCTCCTGACTGACTGTGGAGGGAGGGAGGGAGTCGTCTGACTGGCACGGCTCTTGACTGACTGTGAAGGGAGGGAGGGAGTCGTCTGACTGGCACGGCTCCTGACTGACTGTGGAGGGAGGGAGGGAGGGAATCGTCTGACTGGCACGGCTCCTGACTGACTGTGGAGGGAGGGAGTCGTCTGACTGGCACGGTTCCTGACTGACTGTGGAGGGAGGGAGGGAGTCGTCTGACTGACACGGCTCCTGACTGACTGTGGAGGGAGGGAGGGAGTTGTCTGACTGACACGGCTCCTGACTGACTGTGGAGGGAGGGAGGGAGGGAGTCGTCTGACTGACACGGCTCCTGACTGACTGTGGAGTGAGGGAGTCGTCTGACTGACACGTCTCCTGACTGACTGTGGAGGGAGGGAGGGAGGGAGTCGTCTGACTGGCACGGCTCCTGACACGGCTCCAGACTGACTGTGGAGGGAGGGAGTCATCTGACTGGTATGGCTCCTGATTGACTGTGGTGCGAGGGGGAGGGAGTCGTCTGACTGGCACGGCTCCTGACTGACTGTGGAGGGAGGGGAGGGAGGGAGGGAGGGAGGGAGGGAGGGAGGGAGGGAGGGAGGGAGGGAGGGAGGGAGGGAGGGAGGGAGGGGAGGGAGTCGTCTGACTGGCACGGCTCCTGACTGACTGTGGAGGGAGGGAGGGAGGGAATCGTCTGACTGGCACGGCTCCTGACTGACTGTGGAGGGAGGGAGTCGTCTGACTGGCACGGTTCCTGACTGACTGTGGAGGGAGGGAGGGAGTCGTCTGACTGACACGGCTCCTGACTGACTGTGGAGGGAGGGAGGGAGTTGTCTGACTGACACGGCTCCTGACTGACTGTGGAGGGAGGGAGGGAGGGAGGGAGTCGTCTGACTGACACGGCTCCTGACTGACTGTGGAGTGAGGGAGTCGTCTGACTGACACGTCTCCTGACTGACTGTGGAGGGAGGGAGGGAGTCGTCTGACTGGCACGGCTCCTGACACGGCTCCAGACTGACTGTGGAGGGAGGGAGTCATCTGACTGGTATGGCTCCTGATTGACTGTGGTGCGAGGGAGGGAGTCGTCTGACTGGCACGGCTCCTGACTGACTGTGGAGGGAGGGAGGGAGGGAGGGAGGGAGGGAGGGAGGGAGGGAGGGAGGGAGGGAGGGAGGGAGGGAGGGAGGGAGGGAGTCGTCTGACTGGCACGGCTCCTGACTGACTGTGGAGGGAGGGAGGGAGGGAATCGTCTGACTGGCACGGCTCCTGACTGACTGTGGAGGGAGGGAGTCGTCTGACTGGCACGGTTCCTGACTGACTGTGGAGGGAGGGAGGGAATCGTCTGACTGACATGGCTCCTGACTGACTGTGGAGGGAGGGAGGGAGTTGTCTGACTGACACGGCTCCTGACTGACTGTGGAGTGAGGGAGTCGTCTGACTGACATGGCTCCTGACTGACTGTGGAGGGAGGGAGGGAGTTGTCTGACTGACACGGCTCCTGACTGACTGTGGAGGGAGGGAGGGAGTCGTCTGACTGACACGTCTCCTGACTGACTGTGGAGGGAGGGAGGGAGTCGTCTGACTGGCACGGCTCCTGACACGGCTCCAGACTGACTGTGGAGGGAGGGAGTCATCTGACTGGTATGGCTCCTGATTGACTGTGGTGCGAGGGAGGGAGTCGTCTGACTGGCACGGCTCCTGACTGACTGTGGAGGGAGGGAGGGAGGGAGTCGTCTGACTGGCACGGCTCCTGACTGACTGTGGAGGGAGGGAGGGAGTCGTCTGACTGGCACGGCTCCTGACTGACTGTGGAGGGAGGGAGGGAGGGAGGGAGTCGTCTGACTGGCACAGCTCCTGACTGACTGTGGAAGGAGGGATTCGTCTGACTGGCACGGTTCCTGACTGACTGTGGAGGGAGGGAGGGAGGGAGGGAGGGAGTTGTCTGACTGACACGGCTCCTGACTGACTGTGGAGGGAGGGAGGGAGTTGTCTGACTGACACGGCTCCTGACTGACTGTGGAGGGAGGGAGGGAGGGAGTCGTCTGACTGACACGTCTCCTGACTGACTGTGGAGGGAGGGAGGGAGTCGTCTGACTGGCACGGCTCCTGACACGGCTCCAGACTGACTGTGGAGGGAGGGAGTCATCTGACTGGTATGGCTCCTGATTGACTGTGGTGCGAGGGAGTCGTCTGACTGGTACGGCTCCTGACTGACTGTGGTGCGAGGGAGTCTACTGACTGGCACGGCACCTGACTGACTGTGAAGGGAGGGAGTCACCTGACTGGCACTGTTCCTGACTGACTGTGGAGTGCGGGAGTTGTCTGACTGACATGGCACCTGACTGACTGTGGAGGGAGGGAGTCATCTGACTGGCACGGCTCCGGCACACAAAACTATCGGCACATTTCATTTCTATTGGGCTCAGGAACTATGAAAAGAGCTTTCAACAAATACGTAATTGCGCAGCATTCCTGAAACTAAGTTGATCCCGCATTACACAGTCGGCGGTGTTGCACTTTTTCCCCTCTCACAGAGACATTTCCTTGGCTTTGACTACGGCTTCACTTATGAACCTGCGTCTCAGTGTAAAATATAGATTACAAGCCAATTGAGCTTGGTTTCCATGTTGCCTAAATTAAGTGCATTAGGAGCTGTTCTTTATCATTAGAGAAAACCATGAGTGAAATCCTGGCAAAGGGAAAGAGGTGACTGGGAGGGAGAAAAGGGGGCGAGGGGAGTAGGGTTGTGAGTTAACAAAGCCACTGCAGCCAATATATGTTGCCATAGTCTCGTATTCACACCCCCTGTTGCTGGAGCCTAATGTTGTCATGGTCTCGTATTCACACCCCCTGTTGCTGGAGCCTAATGTTGCCATGGTCTCGTATTCACACCCCCTGTTGCTGGAGCCTAATGTTGCCATGGTCTCGTATTCACACCCCCTGTTGCTGGAGCCTAATGTTGCCATGGTCTCGTATTCACACCCCCTGTTGCTGGAGCCTAATGTTGCCATGGTCTCGTATTCACACCCCCTGTTGCTGGAGCCTAATGTTGCCATGGTCTCGTATTCACACCCCCTGTTGCTGGAGCCTAATGTTGCCATGGTCTCGTATTCACACCCCCTGTTGCTGGAGCCTAATGTTGCCATGAAAGCTGTCCCCCCCTTGCTCCATTGCTGAGAGGGTTTGAGGGTCTGTGTATCTTATGGAAGGAAAAACAATATAATACCAGGGGACTAAACCAGCCAATGGAGGGAGTTCCCAGAGGCCAGACCCAGTCCGTGATAAAAAAATAATCACATAGGCCCTGGTGGCTTTTGTGTGAACGGGCCGCAGCCTACTCAGCTGTGCCTCAGGATGAGTTACGATCAAACTCTGCGACTACTATGACAGTACCCACCACCATTTTAGCCCCCATGCAATTTTAGTGTTGTTTAAATTTTACTGCCAGCCATGATAGTTTGCTTGATTGTTGCAGGGCACGATCTGCCTGGGAGACGAGTCATTAACGCCTGGGCTGGACAGAGGGAGGGCTGGGATAAGTGCGATTGTTTTGGACCGAGCTGGTGATGATCAACTTCACTCACAAGCCATTTGATATACACTACCAGTCAAAAGTTTTAGAACACCTACTCATTCAAGGGTTTTCCTTTGTTTTTACTATTTTCTACATAGTAGAATAACAGTGAAAACATCAAAACTATGAAATAACACATATGGAATCATGTAGTTACCAAAAAAGTGCTTGTTGCCTTGATGACAGCTTTGCACACTCTTGGCATTCTCTCAACCAACTTCATGAGGTAGTCACCTGGAATGCATTTCAATTAACATGTGTGCATTCTTAAAAGTTCATTTGTGTAATTTCTTTCATTCTTAATGCGTTTGAGCCAATCAGTTCTGTTGTGGTATAGGGGTGGTATACAGAATATAGCCCTATTTGGTAAAATACCAATTCCATATTATGGCAAGAACAGCTCAAATAACCAAAGAGAAATGACAGTCCATCATTACTTGAAGATCAGTCAATCCAGAAAATGTCAACAACATTGAAAGCTTCTTCGAGTGCACTCGCAAAACCCACCAAGCGCTACGATGAAACTGGCTCTCATGAGGACCGCCACAGGAATGGAAAACTCATAGTTACCTCCGCTGCAGAGGACAAGTTCATTAGCGTTACCAGCCTCAGAAATTGCAGCCCAAATAAATTATTCATAGAGTTCAAGTAAAAGGCACATCTCAACAGCAACTGTTCAGAGGAGACTGTGTGAATCAGACCTTCATGGTCAAATTGCTGCAAAGAAACCACTACTAAAGGACACCAATAAGAATAAAATACTTGCTTGGGCTAATAAACACTAGCAATGGACATTAGACGGGTGGAAATTTGTCCTTTGGTCTGGAGTCCGAAATTAAGATTTTTTTTGCAACCACTGTGTCTTTGTGAGAAGCGGTGTGCATAAACGGATGTTCTCTGCATGTGTATTTCCCACCGTAAAGCATGGATCAGGAAGTGTTATGATGTGGTGGTGCTTTGCTGATGTGGTGGTGCTTTACTTAACCTCTCTAGGGGGTGTGGGACGCTACCGTCCCACCTGGCCAACATCCGGTGAAATTGCAGAGAGACAAATTCAAATTAAATTACTATAAATATTTAACTTTCCTGAAATTACAAGTGTTATACATCAAAATAAAGCTTAACTTGTTGTTAATCCAGCCGCTGTGTCAGATTTCAAAAAGGCTTTACCGCGAAAGCAAACGTGGTGATCATCTGAGGACAGCACCCTGCACACAAAACATTACATACAGTTACCAGCCAAGTAGATTAGCCACGAAAGTCAGAAATTGCAATAAAATTAATCACTTACCTTTGATGATCTTCGTATGGTGGCACTCACAAGACTCCCAGTTACACAATAAATGTTTGTTTTGTTCGATAAAGTCCCTCTCTATATCCAAAAACCTCCATTTTGTTGGTACGTTTTGTTCAGTAATCCAATGGCTCAAATGCAGTCACTGTCACGCCCTGACCTTAGAGAGACGTTTTATTTCACTATTTGGTTAGGTCAGGGTGATGTGGGGTGGGCATTCTGTGTTTTGTTTTCTATGTTTCTTTATTTCTATGTTTTGGCCGGGTACGGGTCTCAATCAGGGACATCTGTCTATCGTTGTCTCTGATTGGGAATCATACTTAGGTAGCCTTTTTTCCCTCCTTTTGGGGTGGGTAGTTAACTTTGTTAGAGGCATCATAGCCCTGTTAAGCTTCACGGTTGTTTTGTATTGTTTATTTAATATTTTTTTATTGTTTTTGTTGGCGATATTCTAATAAAAAGGAATATGTACGCCCACCACACTGCACCTTGGACGCCCGTGACAGTCACAACAGGCAGACGACAATTCCAAATAGTATCCGTAAAGTTCGTAGAAACATGTCAAACAATGTTTATAATCAATCCTCAGGTTGTTTTTAGCCTAAATGATCGATAATATTTCAACAGGACAATAGCGTCGTCAAAATAAAGATAAACAAGAAAGGCGCGCTCTCGGTCATGCGCAGGAAACAGCTCTGGGGACATCCCACTATCCACTCACTCAAAGTGGTCATTCTCCCTCATTTTTCAGAATAAAAGCCTGAAACAATGTCTAAAGACTGTTCACAACTAGTGGAAGTCATAGGGAACGGAATCTGGGTCCTATCCCCTTAAATGGTGTATAGGCTTCCATTGGAAAAACAGCCATGTCAAACTAATGGCACTTCCTGGATGGATTTTCCTCAGGTTTTCGCCTGCCACATCAGTTCTGTTATACTCACAGATATTATTTTAACGGTTTGGAAACTTTAGAGTGTTTTCAATCCAAATCTACCAATTATATGCATATCCTAGCTTCTGGGCCTGAGTAGCAGGTAGTTTACTTTGGGCATGCTTTTCATCCGGAGGTGAAAATAGTGCCCCCTACCCTAGTGAGGTTAACAAGCATGGCTACCACAGCATTCTTCAGCAATAAGCCATCCCATCTGGTTTGGGCTTAGTTGGACTATCATTTGTTTTTCAACAGAATAATGATCTAACACACCTCCAGGCTGTGTAAAGGCTATTTGACCAAGAAGGAGAGTGATGGAGTGTAGCATCAGATTACCTGGCCTCCACAATCGGGGGATTGAGTCAGACTGCAGAGTGAAGGAAAAACATCCAACAAGTGCTCAGCATATGTGGGAACTCCTTCAAGACTGCTGTAAAAGCATTCCAGGTGAAGCTGGTTGAGAGAATGCCAAGCGTGAGCAAATCTTTCATCAAGGCAAAGGGTGGCTATTTGAAGAATCTCAAATATAAAATATATTTTTATGTTTAACACTTTTTTGGTTACTACATCATTCCTTATGTGTTATTTCATAGTTTTGATGTCTTCACTATTATTCAACAAAGTCAAAAATAGTAAAAATAAAGAAAAACGCTTGAATGAGTAGGTGTTTTAAAACTTTTGACCAGTATGGAGGCAGCGCCCGCCATCTCACGGACGGACGGACGGACGGACGGACAGACAGACAGAGAGCCATGTTGACCAGGGCATTAGCTAGACAACAGGGAGGCGGACAGCACTGTAATCAGCATAGTATATACATTAGCTGGAGAAGAGATCGTGGAGTAATAATTTATTTGGCTGTATCAAGGTGTTGATGTTAAGAGGTTGACCTCTCTAGATGAAAGAATATGATTGCTTTACAACAGGAAAGGATACAAAGATAATCAAATTCATTGAGTTTTTGAAGTTTGCTGTTAGTTAATGTGGAAAACAGGAAATAGGTTGTTCTCATTTAAAAATGCATCCTAATGATAATAAGCCTGTTTGAACTGATTGTAAAATAGTTCATCATTTTTAGTAACAGTATATGTCAAATACAACTGATACTGATGGTGAAAACGATATTTGAATGCCAAGCTTTATGAATATTTCGCAATCACGCTTGAATTGAAGTGGGGTGGACCAACGCATATGTCATCATTATGAATGTTTATATACTTGCTCACGGTAATGCTCTCCTCTGCTGCTGTTGAAAACAATAGGGTGATTGTTCCTGTTGTCGGCAGGATCTCCCTCTATTGACTTTAGTACGCCTGCTGTGCCTCCTTCCCTTGGTATTTAGAAATTGCTTCCCCTGTCATAACAGAGAAGGGAATAAAACACTGAGTGCATGCCTCAAATCAACAGGGCTAATTGTCTGCAGAGCGTGAGTTAAGATGACAGGTGAAGGTGCGCGATGGATGCTTTACCGGGGGGGGGGGGAATTGCTGATTGACACCAGCACCACTCTTTATGACCTGTGTCTGAACCTGTGACAAAATTGCAGGCTCTTTGTTTATTTTTATTTTTTTTTACCTTTATTTACTAGGCAAGTTAGTTAAGAACCAATTCTTATTTACAGTGACTACCAAAAGGCAAAAAGGCCTTTAAAAAAATTGGACAAACACACATCCTGACAAGAGAGACACCACAACACTACATAAAGAGAGACCTAAGACAACAACAGAGCATGGCAGCAACACATGACAACACAGCATGATAGCAATACAATATGGCAGCAGCACAACATGGTAGCAGCACAAAACATGGTACAAATATTATTGGGCATAGACAACACCAACTCTTCAATAAGACCTCTGGTGTTTTACCCAGGGCTGTTTTTGTAACCCTTCATTACCTCGCCATACAACAATTACCCAGCAGCAGTGCTCAGCTCCCTGCCTGTGGAGACCTGCCGCTCCGCTTGGCTCAGTTCACAGCTCATACAACAGGCCTGCCTGCCTAGCTGGCTGCCAACCACAGCCTTTGTTTTCACAAGGCTTTAATAGGGACATGTTGCCCTCGGTTTCTGCAATTAAAAGAGATCCACTGTACCTGCTCGAATCTATCTGTTTTTCTAGTTCTAATTCAACCAGGTGGCCTGGTTGAGTGAATCACTTCTCATTCACATCAACCTGGCTCTGACTGGCAAGTGGCATACTAAATTTAAAATAGTCAAACATATTCACTACTATTCAAAAGATTGGGGTCACTTAGAAAAGTCCTTGTTATTGAAAGAAAAGCACATTTTTTGTCCATTAAAATAACATCAAATTGATCCGAAATACTGTGTAGACATGGTTAATGTTGTAAATGACTATTGTAGTTGGAAACTGCAGATTTATTATGGAATATCTATATAGGGGTAGAGGCCCAGTATCAGCAACCATCACTCCTGCGTTCCAATGGCACATTGTGTTAGCTAATCCAAGTTAATCATTTTAAAAAGGCTAATTGATCATTTGAAAACCCTTTTGCAATTATGTTAGCACAGCTGGGAACTGTTGTCTTGATTAAAGAAGTAATAAGACTGTCCTTCTTTAGACTTGTTGAGTATCTGGAGCATCAGCATTTGTGGGTTCGATTACAGGCTCAAAATGGCCAGAAACAAAGACTTTCATCTGAAACTCGTCAGTCTATTCTTGTTCTGAGAAATTAAGGCTATTCCATGCGATAAATTGCCAAGAAACGGAATATCTCATACAACGCTGTGTACAACTCCCGTCACAGAACAGCGCACGCACATCTGTCTCTAACCAGAATAGAAAGAGGAGTGGGAGGCCCCGGCACACAACTGAGCAAGAGGACATGTACATTAGTGTCTAGTTTGAAAAACAGATGCCTCACAAGTCCTCAACTGGCAGCTTCATTAAATACTACCCGCAAAACACCAGTCTCAACTTCAAAAGTGAAGAGGTGACTCCGCGATGCTGGCCCTCAAGGCAGAGTTGCAAAGACAAAGCCATATCTCAGACTGGCCAGTAAAATTAAAATATTTAGATGGGCAAAAAAACACAGACACTGGACAGAGGAACTCTGCCTAAAAAGCAAGCATCCCGGAGTTGCCTCTTCACTGTTGACATTGAAACTGGTGTTTTGTGGTTACTATTTAATGAAGCTGCCAGTTGAGGATTTGTGAGGCGTCTGTTTCTCAAACTAGACACTCTGATGTACTTGTCATCTTGCTCAGTTGTGCACCAGGGCCTCCCACTCCTCTTTCTATTCTGGTTAGAGCCCGTTTGCGCTGTTCTGTGAAGGGTGTAGTACACCGCGTTGTACGAGATCTTCAATTTCTTGAACATTTATCGCATGGAATAGCCTTCATTTCTCAGAACAAGAATAGACTGACGAGTTTCAGAAGAAGGTTATTTGTTTCTGGCCATTTTGAGCCCGTAATCAAACCCACAAATGCTGATGCTCCAGATACTCAACGAGTCTAAAGGACAGTTTTATTGCTTCTTTAATCAGGACAATAATTTTCAGCTGTGCTAACATAATTGAGAAGGGTTTTCTAATGATCAATTAGCCTTTAAAAATTATAAACTTGGATTAGCTAACACAACGTGACATTGGAACACAGGAGGGATTGTTGCTGATCATGTGCCTCTGTACGCCTATGTAGATATTCCATTATTATTTTTAAATCTGCCGTTTCCAGCTACGATAGTCATTTACAACATTAACAATGTCTGCACTGTATTTCTGATAAATTTGATGTTATTTTAATGGACATTTCTTTAAAAAAAAAAAATGTAAATGTAATTTTCTAAGTGACCCCAAATTTATGAATGGTAGTGTACATCAGTCAAAACAAATGACTGGGGACTAACTGTACAATGCACCAGTCAATAATGAAACTCAGTAATTCCTTGGTGGATCCTCTTCGTGATCCTTGGCATCTTCACCTCTGTTTTCGGGCAGTCGACTGGCATAGAAATATGATTGACAGTCGTCATACTCAATGATGAAGTATTACTTTTTATTCCATGGCTTAGAATGATGGGGTCTTGACAAAAACAATGAAAGTGAAAACATGGCATAGTTTGGCTCCAGTTGCTCATATCCAGCCTCTTGTTCATGCTACACTCAGTGTTCTGGCCAATGTAAATATAGACTGAGTTGTCTGATGCTCTGACAATGTCTTGTTAAGGTTGGCAGTTGGAATCATGCTTATGCCCCTTCCACCGCATGCCCCTGAAGACTCATATTTGTGTAGCTTTAATACTGTGGAAAGATCTTGCCTTGACTGTTCTTGCCTTGCCTGAATAAAAGCTACTTTTTCCCCCTCCCCTCAGTTCTCCACCTTGGCCTTCCTCAGATCTGCACGCCCACACACAGAGCTGCCTCTCACCCCCACACCGCACCATCACTTCCTGCCTATAGGGCTTAACTGACAGTCCAAGGAAGGAACCAGGGGCTGCTGTACACCTGTAAATACACATTCATAGAAAGCATCATCAAAGTGTTTACCCATGGCGTTAGAGCACATTGCATCTCACTCAGTGCCAACCTGCACTGTTTGTTTTACAAATCATCCATGTCTGGTATCGTGCACTAAAAATACACTTTACAGCATAACTAGCTTGCCTGGCCTGGGTCAAAGAGCAGTGTCTCAGTGAACTAAAGGCCAACGTGTTTGCAGAAAAGATCAAGATGATAAAATCACAAAACAGAGTGCATAAAAGGCTTTGTTCTCTAAGCCTGATTTATGGTCAACTCTTCAATAAAGTATTACGTGCACAGTGAAACTTTGTGAATTATTTCATTTTACTGCAATATTGCAGTATTGAAATAGTTTTTAATAAATAAAAATGTCAATTTCAAACACATGATGATGTTGTGTATGTTTAACAATTTACTTGATTTTCACAAATGTGTGATTTACGCAACCGTTTCATTAGCTACAGTGATGTCAATGGATAGATGAAATATGTATTTTTCTATGTGACATGAGGTACAGTTGTCTTTCATATGCATTGCCTCGCGGCCTCGCCTTCTGGCGTATGCAGGGGATCTGTGATATCTCTGACAAGCTTTTTGTGTCAACTCAGCTGGAACCTCTTGCTGCATGTCAGCAGAGGGTTTCATGTATATATAGTTGCTTTGCATGTCAGATTAAACCAAAGATTCCTTGTAGCATAGTGAGAGCATAAAGATATTTTTATGGATGAAGATTAAATAAGCCTAGGAGTACACTTAATTCTGGTTCAAATAGTGTTAAAAACCCTGAAAATCAAATAACCTTGGAGTCCATGCTTGTAGTCTGGTATTTAATGTTTTTAAAATAGTAATTCATATGATAATAATAATAATGGTGGACTTTCATCATTCATATGGAAATGATTGCCATTTTATTACGTGTATTTAAAAGCACAAAACACATGGTAAAAATAACAACATACAGAACAATGGGCATTTGGTTGTTCATGCAAAAATAACTATTCAGTAGCTTTCTAACAAGCATTATTTACATCAGAAAAATACTGTACTAGTTTATATCAAACTAAAAATATAATTTTTGTTTTAAAAAAGGAACTCTTTACAAATAGACATCTTTGGAAGGAAACAACAGGAGGCCAAAGCGGAAAATAAAAGTGTTGACAAGCAGCTGAAGACAGTTTTATGTGGGGAGTCTGTAAGGCAGAGTTGGAGGAGTGCTCCTTTGATGCAAAGGCCTGCGGGCTGAGAACCTCTCTAAAAGATTTTAAATGTTTGGCAGTTTCCTCGTTTCTTTGGCACAGGCTGTGATTTATTCAATTGTACAGTCTCTGACAGCTTAAGAGGCTTCCCTCGTGGCAGTAAAATCATTCTGCCCCAGAGTCAAAAGAGAAAGGTAAAGGATTCGATACACCTTATTTTTCTCCAAATGAAAAAATAATAATTTACATATACTCTATATTTTTCTTTCAAGAATATTGCTACAGTATGTTACAGTGCATGTCTTTATAGATACAAATTGAAATATATTGTTTTGGAAACATCAAATGCAAAAGGAACATAACATAAGTTCATTGAAGAATTAAACGAGATGATGCTGTGGCTCTGGGACAGAAATATAATTTCGTTCAAAGCTGTACAGAACAGGCACAACGGCAGTGTTAACTGTAGTCCAGAGCATATCGTAATTATGTATTATTTTTAATAAGCAAAAGTGAAACACTGTAAAATAACACTTCATTTATTATTAATAAACCTTGGTGTTTCTAGACTGATAAAACTTGTGATATCCTCTGAGAGAAAAAGGCACCATGACCAGTGTGGTCATTTCATGTTATGTTATAACTACAATACTCAGGCAAACTGTTTAGCATGTGACTAAAGGAGTCCTCTTGCAGTAGAACAAGCAGGTTTGAGGCTGGGGAGGTGATACTGTTGACACAGGGACAAAATGCACTGTACAATTCTTGATTTTTCATGTCTATGTACTGTATATGCCTGACACTATATGTAAACTCCTTTCATTCCAGTATACGGCGGAAGTGATATGGCAAAACCCAAATGATCTAACTATGAATGTCATCCAGTACAGTCAAACCTCAAACACGACGAATAATCTACACCAGACAGGCTTTTTTTCAGCGATCCTGAGCCACTACAGTAAGTGTTTCTGTATTCCAGTCAGCACCAGTCTTTAGCTGTTTCATTCATACATTAATAATTGTCTTATTTAGCTGGTGGTGTGTGTCTCTGACTGCATTGGGAGTGGCTGCTCTCGCTGAACTTGACCCTCGCTCACTGCCGTGGGATTGTGGGTCTCTGTTGCCCCGGCGACCGTGCTGAGGTTCTGGGGTTCCGATTGGGGAGCTTTTCCGTGGGCCAAGGCCTCTTCGGCTGCGATCCTCATCCTCTCATCCTCAGCCAGCCTGGCCAGCCTTTCCTCTGCCTCTATCTCCTCGGTGGTGGGGATGGAGTTCTTCTTGGGCCTGCCCTTGGGCTTGGTGGGGGCCTCCTGTCCGCCCTTCAGCACCTGGAGCAACATAATGCACACAAACACAGACACATGGCTCAGTGGGGTTGTGATAAATGCTGGCTGCGGTCAAAGGCAACCATGGTTATTATAGTAATTAAGGGAAGATGTATGACTCTGAGCTGCCCCACATAGGGTCATTAATCTGGGGAGTTAACGATTTGAGACTTTTGTTCTCTGAGCTGCTGACCTGACTAGACTAGACTTTTGTGTCCCAGTTCCTCATCATCCCTCCAACTCAGTCATTTCCACCCTTACCACTCCTTCCCTCTACACTGACCCAGGGTCATTGTTGTTATGTGTGTGTGGCGCTCTCACCATTTTCTTCCACTTCATCCTTCTGTTCTGGTACCAGGTCTTCACTTGAAGTTGTGTGAGGCCTAGGGACTGGGCCAGGTCTAGTCTGCAGGGAAACAAAGACACACAGTACACACAGCAACTCAGGGTACATGTTTTTGAAACTTGAGTTCATTCTTTATAAGATGAAAATCAGCAGGAGATAGACAACAGATTTACACAGAGAGGGTGTAGCTGGAGTAATCAAACTAACATTAACGAGTTACTTTAGCTTTCCAATCACCTGTTGACTATCCTGCCCTGAAATGCATGCCATCATTAGCCATATACATTGTATCATCTAGATGGCGTTCCCTTTGGAGACTAGCTTGCATCCTAACCATGACTTTATAACCACATTCTGGCATGGTGCATCAAAGTACTGTAGTCTCTTTGATACACCCTCTTATGGTCCAGAGAGAGACTTTACACCTGCAGCATATAGGAGAACCCTTATTGAACATATGTAAGGGAGTTCAGTTATCCAATCATAGCATCTGTATCTGGATGTTCAGGGGGGTATGGAATCCTGGACACTTCCACCACATGTTCTGATCCATGACTAATAAGGATATTGGTTGGCGTGTAACATGATATCCCAGGAAGGGGGTCGGCAGAAAGACAGATCAGCCTACAGAGGGAGGGGGCTTTATCTGGTTTTTGAAATGAGATTTCCGCCACATCTTAATTCTAAGTCCTTCACACTCAAATGAGTGGAACTGGCTTTCATTTGATGTAAAGAGAGAGAGAGAGAGAGAGAGAGAGAGAGAGAGAGAGAGAGAGAGAGAGAGAGAGAGAGAGAGAGAGAGAGAGAGAGAGAGAGAGAGAGAGAGAGGTGGGAGAGGGAGAGAGAGAGAGACTAGATTACTACTGATCCATCAGCTTGCCCTCTGATCTTGTCTCCTCTTCCTATTTTCTCATCCTCCCTTCTTTCCCGCCCTCACCATCTCTATCTGACCTGATTTGAAAGTATTACATAGAGGAACTTCAGTCCATACAACTGTAGACAGTATAGACAGCCACACAGCCTCAATGATTGAGTGCAGAAGAAAAGTGTGTGTGCATACTTTTAAAAAAACAACACTCTACCCTAAAAACACAGGCAAACTGCCCAGTGGAGAGACTAGAGGCAAGGAAAGTAATTTCAGGAGGGGAAAGCACCTCAGTTATTTATGGTCATTAGTCTTCCATGGAGGGAAACCACACACTTACAGCAACAGACTGCCATACAGTACTGTAGAATGACTCTGCTGGAGGCACTTAGAAGTCCTCTGTTTGCTGTTCAAGTCTCTAACCTGTATCAGCAGGGATTTTAGTTGCAGCTTAATGCATAATGATAATGATGATGATGCTGATTATACTAATCTCAATTAAATAAAATCATTACTGCCTAATGGTTTAAATCATTACAGTCTGTGGTGTGGTGTTAGGGGCTTTTTATATGCTGTTTTCCTCAGAGCATTGTCTCAGTCAAAGACCACAGTGTCTCCAAGCCAAGAAATAGCTAAAGAAAAAAAAGCAGAGACAAGGAGTTATCTTTGGATCATAACAAAGTGAACTGGGGAGCATGCCACACTTGTGATGTGGGCTATGAAAGGGGATTTTCTCTGTTTATGTTTTCCATCCAGCTGTGGTTTTAATTAGTTCATCACAGCCAGTGGGAATTTGATTATTGGCATTATACAGATTTGTCAGGGTGGGTCGTTTGGATCACCGCTGGGCTATTGTAGTCTACCTCAGCCTGCCTGGGAGTTCACATGGGAGGTGTGGTGTGGCTCATTGGCTAGAACAGAGAAGTGTGATTTGCATTGAAGAAGAGATGCATTGTGGGAGCTTTCCCCAGGATGAGATATGTATAAACAGGTTAGTTGACAACGTCACAAAAATAATGCGCACATTTCAACATGTCAGAACGCCGTGTGTTGTTGTGATTCTGGATGGCCAGATTGCTAGCTAGATTGCTATGTCACGTCTATGCTAATATGGCTAGCTCGCTAATCAACAACTGTAACGATGTGTTTTAGAGACAACAAGTGCTCATCCTACAAATGTATTTGTTTTCAATAAACATTGGAGACTAAAGATAGTTTCCATGTTGTCAACAATCTAAGCCAACCCCGCCTGTTTTGATTCATAAATCGCCATCCCATCTATAGACAGGGTTGATAACAAGAATGCTCTCACAATTCTTCTCAGATTCTTCAGGGCCAAGGAGAAGGAACAGGCAGGTTTTAAAATAGTCAAGTTCCAGTAAATACACTGGTGCCTTTTTAGTACAAATCTACAACAATATAAAAAATAACTGATCATTTTCAAAGCATTTTGTGGCTGTTGAGTTTTAGTAAAATAGTGATTCATCTTCTCGCTCTGAACAAGCTGTTGTAACCATGTGTTGCTGAGGTTTACTAGCTGTCTGGTGTTCTTGTTGCTCGACCAAAGGAAAATCTGAGGTTTATGGCTCAATATTAACTTGGGTTAAAATGGAAATACGTCCGGTAGGCCAAATCTGAAAGTGGAGTTTAAAATAAAATGGAAAATGTGTTATGGCCGTATGTCAGGTCTCGAAAATGACCCAGGGACTGGAACCTACGACATGGATATTAACATGAATATTACCTCATCTAAATACAGTGTATAAAGCTACATGCATTTTATATACACCTGCACATATATTACATGATTGGCAGTCAATCAATGGAGTATACTTCTGTTTGCTTGTGTTGGCAGATGTCCCGATTTTCTTGAATAGAGCAGTGTTTCTTTGTTGAGGCTTTTTGCTATTCAAAAGCTTATGGTTAAAACGTTGCTCTTGTCTCAACTAGAATGCTGAGGTAATGCCTGGATTAGATAACTTAACAATACATGACATATTACCCAGGACATACAGTGCCTTGCGAAAGTATTCGGCCCCCTTGAACTTTGTGACCTTTTACCACATTTCAGGCTTCAAAAATAATGATATAAAACTGTATTTGTTTGTGGAGACTCAACAACAAGTGGGACACAATCATGAAGTGGAACGACATTTATTGGATATTTCAAACTTTTTTAACAAAAAATTGGGCTTGCAAAATTATTCAGCCCCTTTTTCTTTCAGTGCAGCAAACTCTCTCCAGAAGTTCAGTGAGGATCTCTGAATGATCCAATGTTGACCTAAATGACTAATGATGATAAATACAATTCACCTGTGTCCGTATAAAGTCTCCGTATAAATGCACCTGCACTGTGATAGTCTCAGAGGTCCGTTAAAAGTGCAGAGAGCATCATGAAGAACAAGGAACACACCAGGCAGGTCCGAGATACTGTTGTGAAGAAGTTTAAAGCCGGATTTGGATACAAAAAGATTTCCCAAGCTTTAAACATCCCAAGGAGCAGGGTGCAAGCGATAATATTGAAATGGAAGGAGTATCAGACCACTGCAAATCTACCAAGACCTGGTCGTCTCTCTAAACTTTCAGCTCATACAAGGAGAAGACTGATCAGAGATGCAGCCAAGAGGCCCATGATCACTCTGGATGAACTGCAAAGATCTACAGCTGAGGTGGGAGACTCTGTCCATAGGACAACAATCAGTCGTATATTGCACAAATCTGGCCTTTATGGAAGAGTGGCAAGAAGAAAGCCATTTCTTAAAGATATCCATAAAAAGTGTTGTTTAATGTTTACCACAAGCCACCTGGGAGACACATCAAACATGTGGAAGAAGGTGCTCTGGTCAGATGAAACCAAAATTGAACTTTTTGGCAACAATGCAAAACGTTATGTTTGGCGTAAAAGCAACACAGCTTATCACCCTGAACACACCATCCCCACTGTCAAACATGGTGGTGGCAGCATCATGGTTTGGGCCTGCTTTTCTTCAGCAGGGACAGGGAAGATGGTTAAAATTGATGGGAAGATGGATGGAGCCAAATACAGGACCATTCTGGAAGAAAACCTGATGGAGTCTGCAAAAGACCTGAGACTGGGACGGAGATTTGTCTTCCAACAAGACAATGATCCAAAACATAAAGCAAAATCTACAATGGAATGGTTCAAAAATAAATATCCAGGTGTTAGAATGGCCAAGTCAAAGTCCAGACCTGAATCCAATCGAGAATCTGTGGAAAGAACTGAAAACTGCTGTTCACAAATGCTCTCCATCCAACCTCACTGAGCTCGAGCTGTTTTGCAAGGAGGAATGGGAAAAAAATTCAGTCTCTCGATGTGCAAAACTGATAGAGACATACCCCAAGCCACTTACAGCTGTAATCGCAGCAAAAGGTATCGCTACAAAGTATTAACTTAAGGGGGCTGAATAATTATGCACGCCCAATTTTTCAGTTTTTGATTTGTTAAAAAAGTTTGAAATATCCAATAAATGTCGTTCCACTTCATGATTGTGTCCCACTTGTTGTTGATTCTTCACAAAAAAATACAGTTTTATATCTTTATGTTTGAAGCCTGAAATGTGGCAAAAGGTCGCAAAGTTCAAGAGGGCTGAATACTTTCGCAGGGCACTGTACATCAAAATGTTATGATGTTGATGCTGAACCTCTAGTCAGCTATTGCATTTGTATTATTTATGACGTTTGGTTGCTTTCACAGAATTTCTCATTTTCACCAGCTTGACTGACCGAATGAAATACGGTATGACATTTGAGAGGTAGTATAATACTGATCTATCAGGAGGTAGCTTCTTTCAAGTAACCAATCAGACTCTGCTTTCATTTTGGCCTATCAGTGACGAGATGCAATACGATACTGACCTATCAGGGGTGGAGAGGTACTTCTGTTTCTGGAACTTCTTCTCCAGGCCCATGAGCTGCAGTTCAGTGAAGATGGTGCGGCTGCGTCTGGGTTTCTTCAGCCGGGGGTACTGTGCTCCGTGTCTGACTCGCTGCTGATGCTGACAGGTGTCTCGCTGGGGGAGGGCTCGGAGACCCGGGAGTGGTGCTGGGGGGAGAGCAGGGTCAAATTGGGAACCTGGCCGGGGGAGGAGGGCTGGGAAAGGTGAGGGGGCAGGTTGGGCGGCTGCCGCGTGATGACTGAGAGGAGGGGGTAGGCCCGCAGTGAGGAGGACCCTAAAAAAGCAAAAATAGAGATAGGTCAGAGGCAGGGTAAAATGCAGAGCATTAAATACAATTGTACTTTTATATTCTTATTTTTAGTAGTGGTTTTATTTGGTACTGTATGCATCACCACGGATGGTAGTTTTTATAGACCTGTAATAATCATTTAGACTGGGTTCCTTTTCATTGCTCTTTTTTTTACGAAAAGTGTTTTGACCTCTTTGATGTAGAAGGTTGTGATCTTAATGACGCACTGTGTGTTTTACTCTGCTACTCTGAACCCACCAATAAAAAAAATTCCTTGGCCAGATAAATGATGTCTTTGCCACCCTGAACACACACAAACACACTCACTCACTCACTCACACACACACACACACACACACACACACACACACACACACACACACACACACACACACACACACACACACACACACACACACACACACACACACACACACACACACACACACACACACACACACACACACACACACACACACACACACACACACACACACACACACACACAAGGCTGTAAATCCAAAGTGACTATGCCCCTCGCCGTTTAACTCTCTCCCCCATGATTCATCTCTCTCTCTCTCGTCTTGCTCTCCGCCCACCCCCCACCTCTCTCTTCTCTCTCTATCTCTTTATCTATGCAGACAGAAGCAGCGAGACGCCAGAATCAATAAAAAGTAACAAATGTCTGGGGTGGCCACCCACTGGAGCCAAGACCAAGGACGGCGCTCTAGCATAAACATAATATCTGGTGGAAAAAACCTTATGGCTTCAAATAAACAGCAGATCCCCATGGCATAATTTACGACTGAACTAAGACTGACATAGAAACTAATGCTCTGTCTGCTATGTGGCAGGAGAGAGGGATGTGCTAAGGAAGAAGATATGGAGAGAGATAAAATCCAATGACGGACATTATGCTGTCACATTACAGAATAGTCTTTCCCCTTGTGTCTTCCTAGATGCCTGTGGTGGATCTGCCTCTCTTATCTCTCACCAACACATACTGTAGACAAGCTATATTATTCAAACCCTACATTCACAACTGAGAGGATACACCCAGGCAGACCGTGGTCTTAAATTTGTATCCCCTTTCTCTGACATTTTCAGTAATGTTCAGCAGTTATGGGAGCTGGTGTGACAGGGGGTTGGTTGGTTGGTTGGTCTTAGAGGTAATGGTCTGGGGGGGATTACTCGCTGCAGCCTGCTCCTACCATATCTACATCCCCTATTCTCTCAGACAGCATCTCGGGCTCATCCCTATATACATGACATCACGCAAGACATCATCGCAGGGCACTGAGCTCATCACGAATCGTTCACCTCGGAGAATAGCTGCTACTGCTGCTGTCTGGACATGATGCCTCCTTCCCTCCACAACGCTCTCCCTCTTTTTCTCTTTCTCTCTTTCGTTCTCTTTCTCTCTCTTTCTGTTACTCTCCTATATTACCGTTGTCTTTGATGTTGAGATTGTGACAAACTGAGGGGAACTGTGCAGATATCCTAACTTGATTTTTATTAAATGGCATATTTATCTCTGTTTTAACACATGTATTTATATTTCGGAAATATATTGGTATCATTATGGAATAATCCAAAATACACAGATATATCATAACATAATAATTCCAAGTGATGAATTGTTCCTGTCATTTTAAATGAGAAGATTGATTGAAAAGAAAGAACGGAAACATCTTGATTTCTTTCACGTTCTTCAGGAAATCTCCTGTCAGTGCAGAGCTTGAAGTTGTCTTTAGAGCTGTGACAGCTGTGTCTTTTGGATGCTTGTCAGCAGGGAAAAATCAGACCTCATGATGACTTTCCACTGACAACTGAGCTGGCTTCCTGAGCCCAGATCTGACACATTGTTGACAAGCGCCAATGCCCGGTCAAAAGTCTACAAATAAACCATTTGTGTAGCAGGGAGAGTGCACTCTGTCCATGCTAAAGCACACTGATACTCTTGACAAGCACAATCGGAATGATCGGACTGGCACGTGCTTGTGGTAGTCATTACAGAATAAATACTTCCTAATAATAGACCAAGAATAGTCTGGAAACATTTGATACACACATGCCTGTTTATCATACATTATCGATAATGTAATCGTTATTGAAGTTTTTAAAAATGTAGATTTTTAGAGTTTAAATCACATTATACACAGTACCAGTCAAAAGTTTGGACACACCTACTCAATTAAGGATTTTTCTTTGTGTTTCCTCTTATCTACATTGTTGAATAATAGTGAGGAGATCAAAACTATGTAACAACACAAATAGAATCATGTAGTAACCAAACAAGTGTTAAACAAATCTAAATATATTGGGGATTTTAGATTCTTCAAAGTAGCCACCCTATGCCTTGATGACAGCTTTGCACACCCTTGGCATTCTCTTAACCAGCTTCAACTGGAAAGCTTTTCCAACAGTCTTGAAGGAGTTCCCACATATGCTGAGCACTTGTTGGCCGCTTTTCCTTCACTTTGTGGTCCAACTCATCCCAAACCATCTCATTTGGGTTGAGGTCGGATGATTGTGGAGGCTAGGTCACCTGATGCAGCACTCCATCACTTTCCTTCTTGGTCAAATAGCCCTTACACAGCCTGGAGGTGGGTTGGGCCATTGTCCTGTTGAAAAACGAATTATAGTCTCACTAAGCGCAAACCAGATAAGATGGCGTATCGCTGCAGAATGCTGTGGTAGCCATGCTGGTTAAGTGTGTATTGAATTCTAATTAAATCACAGACCATGTCACCAGCAGAGCTTCTCCATGCTTCTCGGGTGGAAACCACACATGCGGAGATCATCCGTTCACCCACTTTGCGTCTCACAAAGACACTGCAGTTAGAACCAAAAATCTCAAATTTGGACTCATCAGACCAAAGGACAGATTTCCACCGGTACAATGTCCATTACTTGTATTTCTTAGCCCAAGCAAGTCTCTTCTTATTATTGGTGTCCGTTAGTAGTGTTTAATTTGCAGCAATTCAACCATGAAGGCCTGATTTGCGCAGTCTCCTCTGAACAGTTGCTGTTGAGATGTGTCTGTTACTTGAACTCTGTGAAGCATTTATTTGGGCTAACATTTCTGAGGTGCAGTTAACTCAAATGAACTTTTCCTCTGCAGCAGAGGTAACTATGGGTCTTCCTTTCGTGTGGCGGTCCTCATGAGAGCCAGTTTCATCAAAGTGATTGATGGTTTTTGCGACTGCACTTGAAGAAACTTTCAAAGTTCTTGAAATGTTCCATATTGACAGACCTTCATGTCTTAAAGTAATGATGGACTGTCATTTCTCTTAGCTTGTTTGAGCTATTCTTGCCATAATATGGACTTGGTCTATTACCAAATAGGGCTGTCTTCTGTATACCACCCCTACCTTGTCACAACACAACTGATTGGCTCAAACGCATTATGAATGAAAGAAATTCCACTAATTCACTTTTAAGAAGGCACACCTGTTAGAATGAAATACAATCCAGGTGACTACCTCATGAAGCTGATTGAGAGAATGCCAAGAGTGTGCATAGCTGTCATCAAGGCAGAGGGTGGCTACTTTGAAGAATCTCAAATATAAAATATATTTTGATTTGTTTAACACTTTTTTCGTTACCACATGATTCCATATGTGTTATTTCATAGTTTTGATGTCTTCACTATTATTCTACAATGTAGAAAATAGTAAAAAATAAAGAAAAACGCTTGAATGAGTAAGTTTATGCAAACTTTTAACTGGTACTGTTTAACATTTGAAGGCATTGACAATGGCAGTTACTTAGTAGAATGAGTCACCATTTTACAGTTTGCAGGGAAATCTCCAGCAACAAGCTCATTAGTTGTTTGATTTTTACTCCTTATTTTCTGCACCTTTTCTCTTTGTTTAATTGGATTCCAAGATGATGATTCAAGACTTGGCACTCAGAGGCCAAATGAACCTACAGCAACATGTATTGCTTTGGGTACATCATGTGGTGACAGGTTGAGAAGTGTTGCATTAGACATATATTTCTTCACTCAACAGCTGTCTTGCCAAGCCAGCCCAAGTCAAACACTGCAGGGATGGGATGGGCAACAGGGTATGTTACTTTTTAATCTGGTTCAACTCTCACAGATCAGATCAGTTAAGTGCCAATTTCAACTCAAATTTGGGTTTCATGAGACGTTTTGAGGTTTCTAGAATGTTATGTGTAGTGTTGTAATGCTATTTTCTAATTTTCAGATGGTACTTGCGTACCAATACGACGGCATTGTGTGTGCAGTGCAGCCTGCATTACAAACTACTGTAAAAATGTTCTGTGTGTGTGTGTGTGTGTGTGTGTGTGTGTGTGTGTGTGTGTGTGTGTGTGTGTGTGTGTGTGTGTGTGTGTGTGTGTGTGTGTGTGTGTGTGTGTGTGTGTGTGTGTGTGTGTGTGTGTGTGTGTGTGTGTGTGTGTGTGTGTGGTGGTTGCATGGGTCAATACTTACTGTGTTAACAGAGACATGATCCTACTCCTCAAGCTAGCCTCATGGTTAATAGCAGGCCTTATTGTCTGTGGTGGATTAACTGTTAAAATGGGATGAAAAACCTTGGCTCTCCCTGCTTTCTTCCCTAAACCCTCAGCAGTGGCGTGTGACTATGCTGCAATACCTGGGCCCCTCGAGGTCCACACCCTCCTATTTGGCCATTTTTCATCACGCTGTCATGTGAGATTACGCCAGAGTTGATCTTTATCTCTCTCACCTCCTTACAGAAATCCAACTAAAAGCCTTGCCCTGGGTTCTGCTGAGAGATAAGACTCCAAATGAAATATTGTAACCCGTCATTACACTGTTCACAGCTCCCCACCAAGGTAATGTTCTGCTGGAGGTCAGGTCTGTCTAGCAGGTCTATCACTCCTGTAGTTTTACAAGGCACAAAACGAGAGCAGAGAATACGCTCTGAGCTCATCAACTGGTTTTACTGTGTACACTGTCGTAAGGGCATTTGGCTTGGTACAGGTAAATGGACTGTTGTGAAACATAAAGCAGGGAGCAGAGAGGCGTGATCTGTGACAGACAAAATCATCACAGAACAGAGGGGGTTTCCGGATCAAAGAGAGGAGTAATCGCTTTGTTGACATGTTGAGTGGCATCCTACTAGTTGATTCCATATTACATCAAGAACAAACAAACAGCTGTTAATTTGGGTAAAAGCCCTCCAAACCTCACAGCCTGGTTTGTTGCCTGCCCAGCACCACTGTCCTATAGCAGCCTCTACTGGTAAATGCTGGAGCAGAAGCTCCACACCGTAAAAATATAGAGTCCACGTTCACTGATGGGGACCACATCGGGCCAATGGCCTTTCACTGGCCCTGGGCCTATAAGCCTGCCAGCTTCTATATTGAGCGTTACAAGACATTGAAGTGCGGGACTATACTGTGTCTCACACCTCCTCAGCTACGAATAAGTGGTGGGCACTGGGTAGTGAGATATGGGCTGGTTACTCTATCCATCCATCACTGTGCTGCCAAAACCCTTTACAGTGCCCTCTGGCACACACCGAAACCCCACATTGCCTGCTATTTATACCTTTGTCACTGTCATCATCAAATTGCAGCGGCTATTATTTCATAGTTTAGGCAATTATCATAATAGTTACTTGAGAGATCAGTAGTCAATGTTGTTTTGACTCATAACAGCAGGATAACCCATGAAGAATGGATTCCGAAATGCTGCTGCAATTGAAGGACAAAAATGTGATAGTCTTTCATGCCAAATGCTTTTAGGAAAATGAATTTGTCAATTCCCTGTATAATTATAACACGGTGGTGAACGCTTTTATGACTGACTGCAGAACAACAGTAATTGTGTTTAAATGACCGTTAGTAAGCCATGATAAGTGGGAAGAAAAGGGAGTTGATGATGATGATTTACAGAAATCAAGTGCTGCTAGATATTTTGTAAACAAAGCATTATCTGTGTCTTTACACTTTGTGCCAATGTTTTGTTTTTTGTTTTTCAAATCTGCTTATATTGATTAAGGAATTATTTTATGCAATAATTATTTGTTTTGATTGCCCTTTCTGGATACTGAATGAAGAATGAAGGTAGTCTTCCTCACTGAAACAGTTGGATCAAGTGCATGTAACCCATGAATTTATGAATGGTGCTGCAATTTACGAGATGACAATTGCAATGAATCTCTCTTCACAAAGCAACATACTTCTATGAATAAAGGTCATTGGGGCTGACTTGCACACTTTATCAGCATACTGTAAACTTTCATGGTGTTTGCACAATCAACTGTAGTGGCAGGTGGACAAATGTCCATCAGTGATGACATACTAACCTTGCCCTTAACCACCATGTACCTGCCCTTACCAATATCAAACCGTGGAACTCTGGCCACATCTTGCACCCCCATATACATAGAAAGAGAGTTAGGTAGAGGGCATTGCCCATGCTTCAGTAAATGCAAAGTGGCAGCAGTGAAAGTAATTAGGCAAGACTCTGGGTTTAGCACAGCGCCCACATTAATCCTTCTGAATGAGGACAAGTGGCCTAGTGGTTACGGCTCTAGAAACCAAAAGCCTGCTGTTCAACTAAATGCAGGGTTGGTTGTTGTACATTCTGAGTTTGTGTCTTTTGTCAGAAGAGTATATGTTAAGTTAAGTGTCAACATAATTAACGGGGAACCAGGTTTCACTTTACAAACCACCTTGATTACAACACTGGGACTTGGTTCATCCTGTATATATAACATGAACATAAAAGACTGATGCTGATAATGATCTGAATGTCAGCATACTATATTAAACTAATAATCTAGACTGATTGGAGGGATTTACTGATTTCTTGTGAGACAGTATATTGAGGAATTGTTAAATAAATGTTATAGGTCCCAGTGCATTAGGTTTTAATTGTGAATGAAATAACATGGAATTACAGTTAAACTGTGAAATAATGTTTTGGGTTGGAAAAGGATTGATTCGTTACTGCTGTTTTAAAAGTAAATTAAAACTATCAAGTCTAATAAATAGGTTACTAAAACACTGGGGTCAACATTAAATCTACTATACATGTTGCATTTATTTGGTGCTTTTGATTTCATAATTTCACGGGTTAAAATTACATGACAAAATCTCTGTAAATAGCAGGCTATCACAATAGTATTCTCCATAATATATACCTTTGATAAATATAGACAGCAGGCCAAACACGAATATGAAAGTCCACCATGAGTAAAAGTGCAAGTCAGGCCAGTCGCCTGAATTCATTTTACACATGGTCCATTTCTATAGTGCATTGTTAAACATTAATTGACAATCATGACGTCTAATGTGATTCTGGACCTGTCCCTGTTCCGTATTTTCTTATATTAGAGTAGATTTATCGAAAATAAAGTCATGCAAATGCAGCTCAATTTCTCTAAAGCTGCTATTTGACATGTAATAGATTCTGCACAGGTGTGTTGCGTCATGTTATGGTCTCTACTGACAACTGAATGTAAGATATGTTGTCAATACTCCTAATATAACCATTAGCCTTGAGTATTTCGTGATATGAGTAGACACATGATGGACGATCGCCTGAACGTTACAGAAGAATAAGAAGAATATGCCTATAACTCACTTTGTTCATGATAAACTAAATCAGATGTAGTTTTAATACAATGATGATTAGCATTCACTGCATGCATAGACATATTATATATAAACCATTAACACCAGTATGCATTCATCAGCATCCCTTGATTTGACAGAGTTCAAGCATATTCACTTACCCGAACATGAGTGCAGAGGTTTAGGCCTAACGATGAGTGAAGGGCATACTGAGTAAAGAGAAAGTTTCTCAAAGTAATCACAAGTTTCCTTGGAAAGAATTTCGTCAATCATAAAAGTCTTGTAGCGACGCCTGGCTGCTTTCAGCTGTACGGGGGAGGAGAGTCTCAACTCGGCTTGACAGTGCATGATTTCCCGATGTGCTTGGCTTTCGCACTGTACCCAAATATTAACTCAAAATATCAAAACGAAACCAGTTCAAACTTGAGAGTTGGGTGTCTTCTAGCGATTTATTGATGCATTTTAGTTTTCCGTTTTCGGAACAGGCTTGCTTTGTTCTATCCCTGAGCGGTACTAACTGCAGTTGCCTTCAACTTGAGCGCAGTGCGCTTCAGAGTGGTTATTATGATCTCAGTACAATGTGCCCGGACGCGCCGCTATATATAAACGATCCCCCCATACACATCTTTACTACATGACACTGCAGATGTCAATCAACGTCTCTCTCCCTCTCTCGCACTGTCCCTCTCTCTCTCTCCCACTATTCAATTCAATTCAAGGAGCTTTATTGGCATGAAAACACATGTTAACATTGTCAAAGCAAGTGAAGTAGATAATATACAAAAGTGAAATAAACAATAAAAATGAACAGTGAACATTAATCTCACGGAAGTTCCAAACGAATACAAAGACATTACAAATGTCATATTATGTATATATACAGTGTTGTGACGATGATTTTTATTTTTTTTATTTTTTTTTATTTTACTAGGCAAGTCAGTTAAGAACAAATTCTAATTTTCAATGACGGCCTAGGAACAGCGGGTTAACTGCCTGTTCAGGGGCAGAACGACAGATTTGTACCTTGTCAGCTCGGGGATTCGAACTTGCAACCTTTCGGTTACTAGTCCAACACTCTAACCACTAGGCTACCCTGCTGCAAATGGTTAAAGTACAAAAGGGGAAAAAAATCAACATAAATATGGCTTGTATTTACAATGGTGCTTGTTCTTCACTGGTTGCCCTTTTCTTGTGGCAACAGGTCATAAATCTTGCTGTTGTGATGGCACACTGGTATTTCTTTCACCCAGTAGATATGGGAGTTTATCAAAATCGTTTTTTTTTCGAATTATTTGTATATCTGCATAATCTGAGGGAATTATGTGTCTCTAATATGGTCTAGTATGGTTTAATACGCACTATCTCTCTATGAATGACAGACTCTCTCTCCCTCAACCGCTCCCTCTATCTCAGCGCAGCCCAAACCGGTCTCGCTCCTTTGGTCTTCCCTATATACAGTCTAATTGCACAAGGAGTTTAAAATCTATATGATATGATACAATATCTCAGATGACCATTGGATGTATTATTATTATTATCATTATCATTATTATTATCTGCTTTAGTATTAGGCCTAACCTTTCATCAGCTAATTATTGTGTTCATATTATTTCTCGAAAATTAATAGGACTACTGATTTTGAGACGCAACTCTCAACCTCGGAAATTACCTGGATGTGCATAGTTAATTGTAATAGAGAAGTGTGTAGCCTACTAAATAGAATGAATTGAAATGTTTGGTCATACAAAAGCATGATATTTTGTCACACGCTTCAGGCCTATTATGTTAGGCCCAACTGGTGGGATTTACAGTGAATGTATAGGTATGCTACGTATGCATGTAGTCTATTTGATGCATTTGGGCTCACACACAAATTAAAAATACACTACTATTATTGTAATAGCTATTCTTTAAAAGCAATCAAGTGATAATAAACACGACTATAAACGAATATACTAACTGATGGAAATAAAATTAATGAATGTGTATGTAGGCTATGTAGGAATTAATGTATTTAATCAATTTGGGCTTACACATCAATCAAAATCATATTATTATTATAGTATGATAGTATTATAGTATGATCACGCAAAAGCAATTTAGGGATAAGAAAAACGACTACAAACGAACAGTAACGCTAAACATGTTTTGCAGTACAACGCTGATTGCAGTCTACCGCGTGTATAATTATTGTGAGTTGAAAGAGAACCTTTTAGCCATTGTCATTTCTTATGCACTTGTTTTACGATCGTCTTTTCTATTCCAAATTTACATTCGCAGCCTAACACAATAACACACTAACGGTATTTTAAAAAATGGTAATAGAAGATTATTATTATTTTATTGTTAGTTATTTTATTGTTATTTGTTTATGATGCCGTTATAACGATTTGTAGTCCTATTTGTCAACAAATTTGACGTTAAAACCAAAAAGCGATGGCTTGGATATATTTGCGGTTTAAGTAAGGTTCTGTTCCTTTTTACTTGCAAAGAAAAATGACGTCATTCAAACATGTATTATTTACCCTCAATTTAACTTCTGGCTTTATGACTATCAAGTGTTGTCGAATACCTATTGGCTATAGGATAATTCCTAAAAGCGAATACCTATCTATGTTAAATGAAACACAGAGAGGACTAGGCAATTACTGATTCGTTTGTGTTTGTGGGTAACTGCATAGATATATGCCTACTGTCTTTCACATTTGATCTTTTGGGTCTTCAAAATGTAATTTAACTCAAATCATCTAGATTATTTAATTGATTTCACCAGGAAATAAACAGTTTTAGGCTATATATCAACTGCAGGGCCATCGAAAGTAATTACAGAAAATTTGGCAAAGTATACAAGAACATTGATGAATGGTAAGTAGGCTTAGAGAAATACATTGTATTTTATTGGTGAGTCTTATATGACCCTGCAACAGTTTAGGCATATGTCAGAAATTGTTTTATAGGTGATAACAACTTTATAGCTGATAACAATACTCCAACCGATGCTAAAATGTCCAATAAAATAACCGATTATCTTACTCATAAAGTGAATAAATTAATATCACTCAAAAGTAGATCATAACCTATTTTCATTACTAGTTCTAGATACAAGGGATATTAGTAATCACTAACACATCAATTGACAAGTGTGATTTCTTAGCTGGCAGGCTGTATATTTTCCGTATGTTTTCCAACATGCCTTCAGGGGCTTCGTTACGGTTGGACGAGGAAACTTCAACAGCGCTCCACCTTTGCTCTCAGTGGAACGTTTAAAATGTTTAAAATGTATTCCTGCTGAAGTATCATAAACTGAGATTGTAATACAACATATTTAATTAAAAGTTACAGATAGGTAATGTAATGAAAATATAGACTCATATATCACCCGATTGCTTCCCTGAAACGGCTCAGATAACCAACTTAATGTGCAGTTCAAAGGACATTATGTACATTTCAGATGGCTCATTTTATTATGTGTGTTTAAGCAGAAGAAAGACCACAGCAGCGCTAACATCAGACGATAGTGTCAAGTTTACACTTTGAAATGGTGGCATGAACAGAAATTATTATCCTTTTCCCAAGCCGTGGGGGTAAGTAAATATTACCTCCCTGCCAGTGGCGTGTATTCAGGGATGCCAAGGCAAGCCATGCAAAAAATGGACTAAGAAAAAAATACATGAATAATAGTTTATACTTTGTCTCTGTGTTTCATAATGTTCCTTCAATTCCCAAGAGACTGAATGTATCTCACAGGAGAAAGCATCCGAGCGAGGGAAACAGCGCCCCGCTGTCTCTCTACGTGTAGCCCATCTATCTGATGCCGTCTGGTCCAAACGAGTATGACATTGTTGCCGCCCGTAGCATCGAGGGCAAGGAAATCCAGCGAGCATCTGGCCTCTCTTGACAAAAAAAGTATAACATTTGCCAATCAGCGTTGAGCTAAACCGAGCGAGACGAGCTGTGAATGGTTACGGGAACCAAAAAATGTGTCAAGAGAAACCAGTTTGTATTTCGCTTCACTCCTATCAAAGACAATTTAGAGCACAGGTTAACAGAGAAGCTTGAATTGTTACATCTTGTTGTGCTGTTGTTCTCCGGTGGCTAGCTAGCCAGCTAGCTAAAATGGCCCCTTTCCTAAATTAGACATGGATGGAGATAAGGATTTGGACTATATTGTTGTAGCCCTGGCCTGAGAGGATGGAAGGGCAATATGTAACTAGATGTAGAAAGCTAATGTTAACTAGCTAACGTTGCCGATGATTGGAAGTTAGGACAGCGAGCAAACATTTTAGCCAGGTAGCCTAGGCCAATAAAAAATAATGACCGTTTCGTCAACATTAAATGACCGTTTCGTCAAGATTAAAGAGGATAATGACATCGGCCTGGTGAATCAACATATTTTCTACTTGCACGAACGCGCACACACAGAAATCAGAGCCATGGACAGCCACATCATATTTAGCTTATGTTGCTTGTGTAACGGATGTGAAACGGCTAGCTTAGTTAGCGGTGCGCGCTAAATAGCGTTTCAATCGGTTACGTCACTTGCTCTGAGACCTTGAAGTAGTAGTTCCCCTTGCTCTGCAAGGGCTGCGGCTTTTGTGGAGCGATGGGTAACGATGCTTCGAGGGTGACTGTTGTTGATGTGTGCAGAAGGTCCCTGGTTCGCGCCCGGGTATGGGTGAGGGGACAGTTTAAAATTATATTGTCACATTGGTCCCGTGACCCGGATTACTGGTTGCTGCGGAAAAAGGAGGAAGGTCAAAAGGGGGGTGAGTGTAACGGATGTGAAACGGCTAGCTTAGTTAGCGATGCGCGCTAAATAGCGTTTCAATCGGTTACGTCACTTGCTCTGAGACCTTGAAGTAGTAGTTCCCCTTGCTCTGCAAGGGTCGCGGCTTTTGTGGAGCGATGGGTAACGAGGCTTCATGGGTGACTGTTGTTGATGTGTGCAGAAGGTCCCTGGTTCGCGCCCGGGTATGGGCGAGGGGACGGTTTAAAATTATACTGTTACACTTGGACTAAATTGTTTTTTTCATCTTTTGTCACTGTATTCGACTAATGTTACGAACCGGCTCGTAGGCCATAACAAAGAGAGAGACAACGCAGAGATACATAAATAACTAAAATGTATGTATTAAATAAAGTAAACTATATAAAAACAACAATGGTGTGCGTAAGTGAGTGGATGTGTGCATAAATGGTGATAATGAGTGGTGTTGAGAGGTGCCAAAATGCCACACCAGCAAAAAATAAATGTGCCTGCGTGGAGATTCTCTCCACGTGTGTCCCATTTCGCTGATGACCCTTACAGCTCCGCCCACCGACATCCTACGAAGGAAAACAAGATCAGGGAGAAAGAATACTGCAGATATAGTGGGAGATGGTCGTATAACAGAGGTGATTTAATGATGTTGACGTTGAAATGTTTCTGGAATAGTGGAGGGAGCTCCTGTTTTCTTTGCGATTTGGCACTGCTCTCTGTGGTGTTAAATCAATAGTTGTTTCGTGGCCCGCTTGCTTGACCATGCTGTAGTTCATGTGTAACAGAATAACTTTAGACCGTCCCCTCGCCCATACCCGGGTGCGAACCAGGGACCCTCTGCACACATCAACAACAGTCACCCACGAAGCATCGTTACCCATCGCTCCACAAAAGCCGCGGCCCTTGCAGAGCAAGGGGAACCACTACTTCAAGGTCTCAGAGCAGGTGTCAACACCGATTGAAACACTATTTAGCGCGCACCACAGCTAACTAGCTAGCCGTTTCACATCCGTTACACATGTAACTGTCTGTTACTGTACATACAATATGCTTTGTGTTCTTCATTGGACAGAGGTTGCTATCCGGTTTTGTGATAAAACAAAGGTGTGGTTGCATTTATTCTGCCACTGTGTCTTATTGTCGCTACCTTTAGGCCTATACAGTGGATGCGGAAAGTATTCAGACCCCTTGACTTTCTCCACATTTTGTAACATTACAGCCATATTCTAAAATTGATTCAATTGTTTGTTTTCCTCATCAATCAACACATAATACCCCACAACGACAAAGCAAAAATGGGGTTTAGAAATGTTTGCAAATTTATATGGAGAAAAAAACTGAAATATCACATTTACATAAGTATTCAGACCCTTTACTCAATACTTTGTTGAAGCACCTTTGCCAGAGATTACAGCCTCAAATCTTATTGAGTATGACGCTACAAGCTCGGCACATCTGTATTTGGGGAGTTTCTCCCATTCTTCTCTGCAAATTCTCTCAAGCTCAGTCAGGTTGGATGGGGAGCGTCGCTGCACAGCTATTTTCAGGTCTCTAGAGATATTCAATCGGGTTCAAGCCTGTAGTATCTGGGATCTACATCTGTTTATATTAGTTACTGTGCTATTACTAAGCAGTAATGCATTAAGGCAGTGTTACGTTACTACACCTAATACGAAATGCACATGCGCACTGGGGTGCCGCGAACTGTAGAGCACGAGGGGTTTTGACTAAACGAAAACTAACTGTACTCCCGTCTCCTGCCTGGTCATTTCTCCACAACACAAATATTACAGTCCCGAAGCTACTCCTGCGTTGCCTTGGCTGTGTGCTTTGGGTTGATGTCTTGTTGGAAGGTGAACCTTCGCCCCAGTTTTCATCAAGGATCTCTCTGTATTTTGCTCCGTTTATCTTTGCTTCGATCCTGAAAGTCTCCCAGTCCCTGCCTACTGAGAAACATCCCCACAGCATGATGATGCCACCACCATGCTTCACCATAGGGATGGTGCCAGGTTTCCTCCAGACATGACGCTTGGCATTCAGGACAGAGTTTAATCTTGGTTTCATCAGACCAGAGAATCTTGTTTCTCATGGTCTGAGAGTCCTTTAGGTGCCTTTTGGCAAACTCCAAGCGGGCTGTCATGTGCCTTTTACTGAGGAGTGACTAACGTCTGGCCACTCTACCATAAAGGCAGAGTTCTGTCTTACTATCCAGGTCTGTGCCCAAACAATTTGAACTTCTACTTTTAAAAATCCACCTTTCCAGAAACAAGTCTCTCACCATTGCCGCTTGCTATAGACCACCTTCTGCCCCCAACTGTGCCCTGGACACCATATGTGAATTGATTTCCCCCCATGTATCTTCAGAGTTCGTGCTGTTAGGCAACCTAAACTGGGACATGCTTACAATCTAAGCTTGATGTCCTCAATCTCACACAAATTATTGAACCTACCAGGTACATGAACCTACCAGGTACAACCCCAAATCCGTAAATATAGGGCACCCTCAGATCATCCTAACGTTCCCTCCAAATACACCTCTGCTGTCTTGACCCAGGATCTCAGCGATCACTGCCTCATTACCTGCGTCCGTAATAGGTCTGTGGTCAAATGACCACCCCTCATCACTATCAAACGCTCCCTTAAAGACTTCAGCGTGCAGGCCTTTCTAATCGACCTGGCCCGGGTACCCTGGAAGGATATTGACCCCATCCCGTCAGTAGAGGATGCCTGGTTATTCTTTAAAAGTGCTTTCCTCACCTTAAATAAGCATGCCCCATTCAAAGAAATTAGAACCAGGAACAGATATAGCCCTTGGTTCACTCCAAACCTGCCTGTCCTTGACCAGCACAAAAACATCCTGTGGCGTACTGCATTAGAATCGAATAGCCCCCGCGATATGCAACTTTTCAGGGATGTTAGGAAACAATTTACACAGGCAGTTAGGAAAGCAAAGTCTATGTTTTTCAAATAGAAGTTTGCATCCTTTAGCACAAACTCCAAAAAGTTCTGGGACACTGTAAAGTCCATGGAGAATAAGAGCACCTCCTCCCAGCTGCCCACTGCACTGAGGCTAGGAAAGACTGTCACCATCGATACATTTACATTACATTTACATTTAAGTCATTTAGCAGACGCTCTTATCCAGAGCGACTTACAAATTGGTGCATACACCTTATGACATCCAGTGGAACAGCCACTTGCATCTAAATCTTTTTGGGGGAGAAGGGGGTGAGAAGGGGGGTGAGAAGGATTACTTACCCTTACTTACCCTATCCTAGGTATTCCATGATATACTATCCTAGGTAATCCATGATATTTGAGAATTTCAACAAGCATTTTTCTACGGCTGGCCATGCGTTCCACCTGGCTACCCCTAACCCGTCAACAGCCCTGCACCCCCCACAGCAACTTGCCCAAGCCTCCCCCATTTCTCTTTCACCCAAATCCAGATAGCTGATGTTCTGAGAGATCTGCAAAATCTAGACCCCTACAAATCAGTCGGGCTAGACAATCTGGACCCTCTCTTTCTAAAATTATCTGCCGAAATTGTTGCAACCTCTATTACTAGCCTGTTCAACCTCTCATTCGTATCGCCCGAGATCACCAAAGATTGGAAAGCTGCTGTGTGCATCCCCCTCTTCAAAGGGGGAGACAATCTAGACCCAAACTGCTACAGACCTATATTTATCCTACCCTGCCTTTCTAAGGTTTTCGAACGCCAAGTTAACACAGATCACCGACCATTTCAAATCCCACTGTACCTTCTCCGCTATGCAATCTGGTTTCCGAGCTGGTCATGGGTGCACCTCAGCCACGCTTAACGTCCTAAACAATATCATATCCGCCATCGATAAGAGGCAATACTGTGCAGCTGTATTCATTGACCAGGCCAAGGCTTTTGACTCTGTCAATCACCACATTCTTTTTCGGCAGACTCAACAGCCTTGGTTTCTCAGATGACTGCCTCGCCTGGTTCACCAACTACTTCTCAGACAGAGTTCAGTGTGTCAAATGGGAGGGCCTGTTGTTCGGACCTCTGACAGTCTCTATGGGGAGCCACAGGGTTCAATTCTCGGGCCAACTTTCTTCTCTGTATAGATCAATGATGTCGCTCTTGCTGCTGGTGATTCTCCGACCCACCTGTATGCAGACGACACCATTCTGTATACTTCTGGCCCCTCTTTGGACACTGTGTTAACTAACCTCCAGACAAGCTTCAATGCCATACAACTCTCCTTCAGTGGCCTCCAACTGCTCTTAAATGCAAGTAAAACTAAATGGATGCTCTTCAACCAATTGCTGCTCGCACCTATCCGCCCGTCCAGCATCACTACTCTGGATGGTTCAGACTCAGAATATGTGGACAACTACAAATACTTAGGTTTCTGGTGAGACTGTAAAATCTCCTTCCAGACTCACATCAAGCATCTCCAATCCAAAATGAAATCTCTAATTGGCTTCCTATTTCGCAAAAAAAGCCTCCTTCACTCATGCTGCCAAACATACCCTCATAAAACTGACCATCCTACCAGTCCTTGACATTGGCGATGTCATTTACAAAATAGCCTCCAACACTCTACTCAGAAAATTGGATGCAGTCTATCACGGTGCCATCCATTTTGTCACCAAAGCCCCATATACTACCCACCACTGCGACCTGTATGCTCTCGTTGGCTGGCCCTCGCTCCTGGGGTGGCAGGGTAGCCTAGTGGTTAGAGCGTTGGACTAGTAACCGGAAGATTGCGAGTTCAAACCCCCGAGCTGACAAGGTACAAATCTGTCGTTCTGCCCCTGATCAGGCAGTTAATCCACAGTTCCCAGGCCGTCATTGAAAATAAGAATGTGTTCTTAACTGACTTGCCTGGTTAAATAAAGGTAAAATTAAAATTTAAAAAATTGTCACCAAACCCACTGGCTCCAGGTCATCTATAAGTCTTTGCTTGGTAAAGCCCCGCCTTATCTCAGCTCACTGGTCACCATAGCAGCACGCACTCCAGCAGGTATGTTTCACTGGTCACCCGCAAAGCCAATTCCTCCTTTGGCCGCCTTTCCTTCCAGTTCTCTGCTGCCAATGACTGGAACGAATTGCAAAAATCACTGAAGCTGGAGACTCATATCTCCCTCACTAACGTTAAGCACCAGCTGTCAGAGCAGCTTACAGATCATTGCACCTGTACATAGCCCATCCAACTACCTCATCCCCATACTGTTATTTGTTTATTCGATTGTTTTGCTTCTTTGCACCCAGTATCTCTACTTGCACATTTATCTTCTGCACATCGCTCACTCCAGTGTTTAATTGCTAAATTGTAATTATTTCGCCACTATGGCCTATTTATTGCCTTACCTCTCTTATCTTACCTCATTTGCACACACTGTATATAAACTTTTTCTATTGACTGTATGTTTATTTATTCCATTTGTAATTCTGTGTTGTTGTTTGGTCGCACTGCTTTGCTCTATCTTGGCCAGGTTGCGGTTCTAAGTGAGAACTTGTTCTCAACTAGCCTACCTGGTTAAATAAAGTTGAAATATATATTTTTTAAAGGCCTGATAGGCAGAGTGCTGCAGAGATGGTTGTCCTTCTGGAAGGTTCTCCCATCACCACAGAGGAGCTCTGTTAGTGTGACCATCGGATTCTTGGTCACCTCTCTGACCAAGGCCCTTCTCCACGATTGCTCAGTTTGGCCGGGCAGCCAACTTTAGGAAGAGTCTTGGAGGTTCCAAACTTCTTCCATTTAAGAACGATGGAGGCCACTGTGTTCTTGGGGACCTTCAATGCTGCAGAAATGTTTTGGTACCCTTCCCCAGATCTGTGCCTCGACACAATCCGGAAAATTCCTTCGAACTTATGGCTTTGTTTTTGCTCTGACATACACTGTCAACTGTGGGACCTGATAGAGACAGGTGTGTGCCTTTCCAAATAATTTCCAATCAATTGAATTTACCACAGATGGACTCCAATTTTTATTGTGTGAATATTGATGAGAAAAAAACAAAAGACTTGAATCCATTTTACAATAAGGCTGTAAAGTAACAAAATGTGGAAAAAGCTAAGGGATCTGAATACTTTCCGAATGCATTGTCTATCACGGTCACAAGGAATTAACAGGTTATAGAGCAAACAATGTAATTATCACAACACATAGGTTGTAATATGACTTTTTTGGGGGGTGGAGTTGGCTTCCCCAGTGATTTTACCCATGCACCGCTACTGCAGACCCTATGTAGATCACAGCCACCATGTTCAAAGTATGAAGGATTATGGGGAAGAAAACATGGAGCTCAGCATGGGAAAGATTAGGCTCTTTTGGGTTTGATGGATTGATCAAAGGGAAAGGATGAGAACAACTGTGAGAGGCTGCTGCTGTCTTTAAAGTTGGGAGGCTGGATTGCGGGGGGGTCAATGGGTTTTGGGTACATTGGGGGTTTGGATAATTTGGCACCAATGAACCCTGCGTGCAAGGATTTGAGTTGATGGAACCAGAATCCTGGGCTGCAGGGAGGGAAGGGAAAGGGGTGTGCTTCTATATAAAGGCGCATCATGCACCCCAGAAAATCTGAGGTGGCACAAAGTGTGTGAGGATGGCTGGACTATCTGTTCAGCACCATCTGTACATTTTTAAATTTAGCATTTTTCACTTGAAACAGCTTTTTCCTGCAATCTAGAGCCATAATCATGAAGTTCAAGTAAAAAATAAAAAAAAGCATTTTTTCTGCATATCTAAGCATACCTCTTGAGCAGTCTATATCCTCTTGACTGGTTATTAAATTAAAAAAAAGAAACAAGATATACGTCTCTGCTAAAATCTGGGTAAAAGATTGAAAGGAATGTGAGTCGTAAGTACATTTAGTAATTGCCTGTTTTTCTAATGTCTACCAACCTTGCCAGATAGTTTGACGATAGCCTGAGATGGATTATTGGTATCTAGTTATGAGGTTGGGAGATTGGGAACCTATCTGGGCTAAACTTCATAAAATTCCTAGGTGGCAGTAGTATTATATAGAAAAAAATGTATTTTTTGTTAAACAAGACAAATCTGAGGCAGTACATACCCGTACCCCCTATGGGCATGACGCAGTCTATAAATCCACACAGGAGCGGCCACTGACTGTGCCTCTAATCCGTCTGCTCTAGTGCTAGAGACGCCAAGCAGATCAATCAATTAAAACAGTTAGGACCCAGCCAGCAAGGGTAATTACAGCCTTTCCAGTACTGCCTGTGACAGGGAACTGAGGATACTCTTCATTAGAGCCACTTCCAAACATCGGAGCGGAATCTGACACTTGCCAGATTAAGCAAGACAAAGGATTTAGTGTAGTGGGAGCAAATGCACTTCCTTTGGACCCAGAGCATTATGGGGGATGTACATGTTGATACATAACGGGAGCAGTTGTTAGCGGCCTAAGCACTTTTGGAAGGGTATACTGTGACCTCAACATGTACATTAAGGGATTTCGGCAGGCACTTTGTTGTACACAAACCTTTTCAAAGGGCATCACATACAGCAGGGCCACTAATTGTAACATGAGGTTTCAAGCCTGGGCTAAAACAATGCCCAAAGTTAGACTAATTCCATGGCTGAAAAATTGTTTATAATCATATCCAAAGGTGACCAGGCATTAACGATACAGCCTACCATAAATAACACCTAATTTGGTTGCTCAAGTGATGGAAAGGTGACACTTCAATGATACATGTCAGCAATGATATGATTGTTCCACCATCTTGACAAGTTAGATTGCATAGAATATCTGTCACACTTTAACTTGACTTTGTAAGCAGTTAGTGCCAAAGATATAAACCTTCACTTAAATGAGCATGCTAAATAGAGTCGACTACAGTTGGCTTGGTCATCTTCCTGCGTCAATAAAGGGGTGTGTGGCACAACCTGCAGATGACTTTCTAACCAACTGCATAAGCATATTGGTTACACATAGCCCATTAAAAGACAGATGAGTCAGGCATGTGTGCGTGATTAACTGCATAGTTCACATCTGTGACCTCAGGCACATCTGTAAGAAGTACCAGTTGTAGTAACATTTCAATAGATGTTTTCAGAGTAACGCTTTTCCTGTAAACAGAAGGGAAAAAGAGAAAAATGGTAGACAAATTATTTTTATGCCAATGTTTCACATGTACATGGAACCTGTTGGGTATCTTACAATTGTAAAGTCCTCAAATTTAAAATAGACTAATCCAAAAATCACATTTGCCATTTAAAGTTGTAACATAAGAAACAAATGTCACAGTAAATTTCAGCCTATAGAGTGCTGCGGGTGGAATTAGATTACATAGCTGAAATAGTTCCGTAATTGTTTAAATACCTGAGCAATTTACCACAAACAGTTGAGCACCATACCTTGTAGAAATTAAATACCAATTCTTGACAAATGGCTCAGCTTTTCAAAAAATAAAAGAAAAAGGGACAACTGCCCCTTCTAAGGGGTATAATAAGATTTAACAATTCTCCAGAGGATGGTATGAAAAGCAAATTCAACTCCCAATACATTTTTTTCAATTTGTCACAGTAAAACCTCATTGGTAATTAAAAAATAAATCAATCTTGTTTTTACTTGGACACAGTCCAGTGTATTTAAAAAATAAAGTCATTATCCTAAACATATGACTAACAGATTATTTAAAAACAATGCATCTCCTGAGCTTGTAATTGTGTTTTTTTTCCCCTCAATATGATCAGGATTTACACATTGAGTGTGGCATCCTGTAAAATTATAAAATATAGGTCCTTTAAAGTGAAAAATATTCACAATAGTCCTTAATGTCCATAGTGCATCAGTATCGTCTCCACCGACCATCTCTGGAGCTGTCCCTCCACCTGTCATCTCTGCTACGGCCACCTCCGCTGCTCCCGCTCCTGTCATCATGGTGATAGTGTTCACCTCGCTGGTCATCCCGCTGGCTGCGGTGGTGCCGGTTGGAGCCAGTTTCAGAGCCTCCTGGGTAGCGCTGGTCCCTGCCGCTGTCCTGCTGGTACCCCTGCCTGTTGCCTCGAGGTGAGGAGCTGTCCCGTTGCCAGGACCCACCACCTCCACCACTCTGTAGCTGCTGTGGTGGTGGCTGCCCCAGAAGCCCGATGCCGCCGGCTGGGAAACCTCCATTTACGCCCAGGAGCTGCTGCATCTGCCACATGTTGTTCATCTGTTGAATTCACTTTTACTGATCCATGTCAACTGGTTAAATGATCATGATACAGGCCACTATGTAGTACAGTTTGTCATATGCTCAGGATACAATGAAATGGTTATTTTCAGGTTCACGTCGCAACAATGTGACATAAGTGTCACTACTGGAGATGAGGATAGTGCGTAATTGAATGGCTTGACAAGAGTAGTGTCAGTGGATGAAGGTATGCTCACCATTGCCTGTCTCTGCAGACTATCAGGAGAGGAGAAGGTCCTCTGGATGGACCCCTGGTCTGGGCTCTTGTCATATCTGCACAAGAAAAATGTCATTCTATATCGCAGACAAATAGAGGCTATTGATGCACAATACATTCCCTACATATGCATACTATTTTGCATTATGTTACAACATACCTGCCCCCAGCCCCATGTGGATTGGGAGTATTCACAGAGCTTTGATTCTGGGAGTTCCCCGGGCTGTTAATGTGACTGCTCCCTGTAAATATTTATCCAAATAATGACATTTCAATTGCAGGCAGACCCTAGTAAAACATTAGCAAATCAATTTCTATGACTAGTATGGGGTTTACATTAGTTTACCTGCTCTGAACTGTACTTTGAGAGTTCTTCCAAATAGAGTTGCCCCATTGAGCAGGTTCATGCCATAGGGCACAGACACCTCATGCTTGAAACAGACAAAACCAAACGCTTTCTGTTTTCCATCATTGTCTTTTGGAATTTTCACTTTGAACATAGGTCCTGCCTGCGTCAAAGAGAAGACAAAACAGACGATGGAGAACACAACTGTAAAACATTTTAAAAGTTAGCCACTGTGCTCGCGGACTTGGTGTGCTAGCCAGCTCTGGTCCATGCGGATGCATCGGATCTGAACTGCATGTGTAATCCGGGGCCTGCTCAAGTGTTTTATTTCGTGTTTTGGAGAAACGAAACCCTGTGCGCTGGGGATTTATGAAAAGCAACAGATCAGAGGCAACTTGTAGTTGTCGTACAATGGACCAGAGCTAGATATGTGTTCGCTAATATAGCTAGCTAACGTCGTTGCTGCATACTAGTAGGTAGTTAGCTAGCTAAGGCCGAATGAACTATATTGATCTGGATAGCTAGATAATTACACGGGTCAGAAGCTTCCACATCATTATTTGTCGAATAAGTTAGAGAAATTATCGCAATTCATTTAGCTAGCTAACATTAGCTATGTCGTATCTAGATAGTTCAAAGCTACTGCACCTGTAAAAAGAGCTCGAATAAAAGTTCTTCCGTCACTTTTGGATCCAAATTTCCAACAAAGAGAGTCCGGTCTGCTTCATCCGCTACTCCCATCTTGCTTTAATGATATCTAATGCACTTTATCAGTATGTAAACAAATTACAATGCACGATTTTTATACAGTTGTTCCGTGGTACGACCGTAAAGTAAAACTGCCATCATTCGTCAACTCGAGTTGCAATAACCATGATGTTTTGCGACATATGCCATTGAGCTCCGGTTAAAAACAAGGGCATGCCATCAAATATACCAGTGGTGGAAAAATGACCTAATTGTCATATTAAAGTACAAGTAAAGATTGAAAATAACTGAAGTGAAAGTCACCCAGTAAAATCCTACTTGAGTAAAAGTAAATAAAATAAAATGTTTTTACATATACGTAAGTATCAAAAGTAAATGTCTTTGTTAAAATATACTTCCTTATCAAAAGTAAAATAATAAATAATTTCAAATTCCTTATATTAAGCAAACCAGATGGCACCATTTTTTTAATGTACAGATAGTTTACTATTTATATTTTTGACTACTTTTACTTCTCTACATTCCGAAAGAAAAGTATGTACCATACACTCTCCAACAGTCAGACATCATTTAAAAACAAAGCATGTGTTTAGTAAATTCGCCAGATTAGAGACAGCAGGGATGACCAGGGATATTCTCTTGATAAGTGTGTGCATTAGACCATTTTCCTGTCCTGCTAAGCATTGAAAATTAAATGAGTACTTTTGGGTGTCAGGACAATCAATGTATGGTACATACTTTTCTTTAGGAATGTAGTGAAATAAAAGTAGTCAAAAATATAAATAGTAAAGTACTTACTACACCACTGCAAATAACAACATGTCATTAGTTGAGTACACATGAGCCTCACCCCTATTAGCTTCCTGTCATGTTTGTATTTACTGAATGTTACAACACGCTGAACATCATTCAAGGATTCTTGAGCCTCCCTGGATCACCTAAATGCTCGCCTATGAAAAGCCAACGGACATTTACTCCTTAGGTGCTGACCTGTTGCACCCTCTATAACCACTGTGATTATCATGTAACCCCTTTGGTCATCTATGAACGTTTGAACATCTTGAAGAATAATCTACCCTTCATGGCCATGTACTCTTAGAATCTCCACCGGCACAGCAAGAAGAGGACTGGCCACCTCTCAGAGCCTGGTTCCTCTCTAGGTTGTCTTCCTAGGTTCCTACCTTTCTAGGGAGTTTTTCCCTTTCACTGTGCTTCTACATCTGCTTGCTCTTTGGGGTTTTAGGCTGGGTTTATGTATAAGCACTTTGTGAAATCTGCTGATGTAAAAAGGGCTTGATTGATTGATTTGATTGACTGTCCCCAGCTTTCCGATGTGCCGGTGGGCAAGGTGTGAAACCAATACACTGGTGATAACTCATCCTGACCTCAGAGTCATATGAAATATACTTTAATAGAGCTCCCCCTCTATACTGCCCCCGTTGGAGAAAGTGCGTGCCCATAGTAAACTGAAAATATTTTTTTCCCAAAATTGCTAATATATGGATATAAAAATTATTATTGAATAGAAAACACTCTAAAGTTTCCAAAACCGTTTAAATTATGTCTGTAACAGCTCCAAGACTTAAGACACATACTAATGGTCTATAAAGAAAGGAAAGTAGGGAAGTTGGTCAGGGAGGATGGGTGGGAGTAATCTGGACCTTCTAGCAATCTAATGGTGTTGTTTTCTAGTTGTTTTTCTAGTCGTGTCAGGGAATCAAATCAAATTTTATTTGTCACATTTGCCGTAAAAAAAAAGGGTAGCCTAACAGTGAAATGCTTATGTACGGGTCCTTTTCCAACAATGCAGAGATAAGATAAAGATATATATACATATATATAGAGATTTTTAAAAATAGTGACATGAGAAATTAATACACAGTGAAAACAACTGTAACATTTTAGCTAACCTTTCTCCTAACCCTTATTCTAAATGTAAAACCAAACCTGCTATGTAATTCAACTAACCAAATTTGTTTTAGATCCCCTAATCTTTCACATAAATTATCCAAACCTTTGTTGTTAGTTCGCCTCACCACCAACCTAAATTCTACCCCTAATTCTCCTTTGTTGTGACACAACAAGCAATCTGGTCTCAGAGAAAGACATATAATAAGACATCCTTTAAGACATATGAAACATTAACATCATCCAATTCATATGTTATTGTACGATCAGTTAAGACTTACGATAATATCAAATTGTATTAGTCACTTGCGTCGAATACAACAGGTGTAACAGGTGTAACAACCTTACAGTGGAATGCTTACTTACGAGCCCCTAACCAACAATGTAGTTTTAAAAAATACAGATAAGAATAAGAAATAAAAGTAACAAGGAATTAAAGAGCAGCATTAAAATAACAATAGCGAGACTATATACAGGGGGGTACGGCACAGAGACAATGTGCACGTGTTAGTTGAAGTAATATGTAGATGTACAGTTGAAGTACACCTGAGCCAAATACATTTAAACTTAGTGTTTCACAATTCCTGACATTTAATCCGAGTAAAAATGATCTATCTTAGGTCAGTTAGAATCACCACTTTATTTTAAGAATGTGAAATGTCAGAATAATAGTAGAGAATGATTTATTTCAGCTTTCATCACATTCCCAGCAGGTCAGAAGTTTACATACACTCAATTAGTATTTGGTAACATTGCCTTTAAATTGTTTAACGTGGGTCAAACGTTTCGGGTAGCCTTCCACAAGCTTCCCACAATAAATTCGGTGAATTTTGGCCAATTTCTCCTGGCAGAACTGAGTCAGGTTTGTATGCCTCCTTGCTCGCACCAGCTTTTTCAGTTCTGCCCACACATTTTCTATAGGATTGAGGTCAAGGTTGGTAATGGCCACTCCAATACCTTGACTTTGTTGTCCTTAAACCATTTTGTCACAACTTTGGAAGTATGCGTGGGGTCATTGTCCATTTGGAAGACCCCTTTGCGACCAAGCTTTACCTTCCTGACTGATGTCTTGAGATGTTGCTTCAATATATCCACATAATTTTCCTACCTCATGATACCATCTATTTTGTGAAGTTCACCAGTCCCTCCTGCTGCAAAGCAACCCCACAACATGATACTGCCACCCCCGTGCTTCACGGTTGGATTGGTGTTCTTTGGCTTGCAAGCCTCCCCATTTTTCCTCCAAATGTAACAATGGTCAAACAGTTTTATTTTTGTTTCATAAGACCAGAGGACATTTCTCCAAAAAGTATGATCTTTATCCCCATGTGCAGTTGCAAACCGCAGTCTGACTTTTTTATGGTGGTTTTGGAGCAGAGGCTTCTTCCTTGTTGAGCGGCCTTTCAGGTTATGTTGATATAGAACTAGTTTTACTGTGACTATAGATACTTTTGTACCTGTTTCCTCCAGCATATTTCCAAGGTCCTTTGCTGTTGTTCTGGGATTGATTTGCACTTTTTGCACCAAAGTACGTTCATCTCTAGGAGACAGAACGCGTCTCCTTCCTGAGTGGTATGACAGCTGCGTGGTCCCATGGTGTTTATACTTACTTGCTATTGTTAGTACAGATGAACGTGGTACCTACTGACATTTGGAAATAGCTCCCAAGGATGAACAAGACTTGTGGAGGTCTACAATTTATTTTCTGAGGTCTTGGCTGATTTCTTTTGATTTCCCCATGATGTTAAGCAAAGAGGCACTGATTTTAAACGTAGGCCTTGAAATACATCCACAGGTCCACCTCCAATTGACTCAAAGGATGTCAGAATTTATAAAGCCATGACATAATTTTCTGGAATTTTCCAAGCTGTTTAAAACCTCTCTTGGATATGTGGGATGGTAGCGTCCCACCTCGCCAACAGCCAGTGAAAGTGCAGGGCGCCAAATTCAAAACAACAAAAATCTCATATTTAAAATTCCTCAAGCAAACAAGTATTTTACACCATTTTAAAGATAAAATTCTCGTTAATCCAGCCACAGTGTCTGATTTCAAAAATGTTTTCAAACGAAAGCACCAAGCGATTATGTTAGGTCACCACCACCTCACAGCCAAAGAGAGGAGTCACAAAAAGCACAAATAGAGATAAAATTAATCACAAACCTTTGATCATCTTCATCAGATGAGACTCATAGGACTTCATGTTACACAATAGATTTATGTTTTGTTCGATAAAGTGCATTTTTATATTTAAAAAAAAATCTAATTTTACATTGGCGCGTTACATTCAGTAGTTCTAAAACATGCGGTGATTGTGCAGAGAGCCACATCTATTTACAGAAATACTCCTTATAAATGTTGTTGAAAATACAAGTGTTATGCATGGAATTAGAGATATACTTCTCCTTAATGCAACCGCTTTTTACTTGCGGAAAAAGCAAACCATGCAATTATCTGAGTACAGCGTTCAGACAACAAAGCAGCCAAAAAGATATCCGCCATATTGGGTAGTCAACACTAGTCAAAATTAGCATTATAAATATTCACTTACCTTTGATGATCTTCATCAGAATGAACTTCCAGGAATCGCAGTTCCACAATAAATGTTTGTTTTGTTTGATAATGTCCATCATATATGTCCAAATAGCTTCTTTTGTTAGGGTGTTTTGTAAACAAATCCAAAAGCGCATTCAGGTCCAGCCGAACATCGGACGAAAAGTTCAAAAAGTTCCATTACAGCCTTTAGAAACTTGTCAAACGATTTATGGAATCAATCTTTAGGATGATTTTAACATAAATCTTCAATAATATTCCAACTGGAGAATTCCTTTGTCTTCAGAAAAGCAAAGGAATGGGAGATACCTCTCATGTGAAATGCGCATGATCAGCGCATGAATGCTGGCAGACCTCTGACTCATTCCTCTCTCATTCGGTCCCACTTCACAGTAGAAGCCTCAAACAACATTCTAAAGACTGATGACATCTAGTGGAAGCCTTAGGAAGTGCAACATAACCAATATCCCACTGTATATTCAATAGGGACTTGGTTACAAAACGACAAGCCTCAGATTTCCCACTTCCTGGTTGGATTTTTCTCAGGTTTCCGCCTGCTATATGAGTTGTGTTATACTCACAGACATCATTCAAATAGTTTTAGGAACTTCAGAGGGATTTCTATCCAATACTACTAATAATATGCATATATTAGCATCTGGGACAGAGTAGCAGGCAGTTTACTCTGGGCACCTTATTCATCCAAGCTACTCAATACTGCCACCCTGTCACCAATAAGTTAATGGCACAGTCAACTAAGTGTATGTAAACTTCTGACCCACTGGAATTGTGATACAGTGAATTAGAAGTGAAATAATCTGTCTGTAAACAATTGTTGGAAAAATTACTTGTGTCATGCACAAAGTTGATGTCCTAACCGACTTGCCAAAACAATTGTTTGTTAACAAGAAATTTGTGGAGTGGTTGATAAACACGTTTTTATTACTTCAACATAAGTGTATGTAAACTTCCGACTTTAGGTAGAACTGTAGGTAGAGTTATTAAAGTGAATATGCATAGATGATAACAACAGAGAGTAGCAGCGGTGTAAAAGAGAGGGGGGGCAATCCAAATAGTCTGAGTAGCCATTCAATTATATGTTCAGGAGTTTTATGGCTTGGGGATAGAAGCTGTTTAGAAGCCTCTTGGACTTTGACTTGGCGCTCCGGTACCACTTGATGTGCGGAAGCAGAGAGAACAGCCTATGACTAGGGTTGCTGGAGTCTTTGACGCATTTTGGTTCTTCCTCTGACACCACCTGGTATAGAGGTCCTGGATGCCAGGAAGCTTGGTCCCAGTGATGTACTGGGACGTTTGCACTACCCTATGTAGTGCCTTGTGGTCAGAGGCAGAGCATTTGCCATACCAGGCAGTGATGCAACCAGTCAGGATGCTCTCGATGGTGCAGCTGTAGAACCGTTTGAGGATCTGAGGACCAATGCCAAATCTTTTCAGTCTTCCGAGGGGGAATATGTTTTGTTGTGCCCTCTTCACGACTGTCTTTGTGTGCTTAGACCATGTTAGTTGGTGACCAAGGAACTTGAAGCTCTCAACCTGCTCCACTACAGCCCCGTCGATGAGAATGGGGTCATCCTCATTTTGCTGTAGTCCACAATCATCTCCTTTGTCTTGATCACATTGAGAGAGAGGTTGTTGTCCTGGCACCACACGGTCAGGTCTCTGACCTCTTCCCTATAGGCTGTCTAGTCGTTGTCATCATCAAACTTAATGATGGTGTTGGAGTTGTGCCTGGTCATGCAGTCATGAGTGAACAGGGAGTACAGGAAGGGACTGAGCAATATACGTACTCTAATTCGTATGACATTGTGCAACATATCAAACTAAATGGAGTGTCACAGATTTAGATGCTGATGAATGCGAATTGCCATGGGACCACATTGCCTAACTTCTTCTGTAGATCGCTGACATTTCCTGCAGCAAGTGCCTATCCTTACTAACACCTCTATAGAGTAGAGAGGGTGATGATTCAGACATGCTGTAATAGTGTGCCCTCCTCACACTCTGTCCACAGGTCTCCTCGGCCCCTTGGAAGTCGATGTGCATGCTGATGAGATTTTCCTGGACATGTACATTCCCCAGTCCAGTGCATGCGATCGGATCACTGACTCAAGTACACTGCGATGTATGCCCCTGGCCTTGTGGTGATGGCAGCATCATTATAGTGCCGAGGTCAAATGAGCCATGTGAAAAGCTTGACTTCCTCCCTAATCAGATGGCACTTGTGTGTGGCTGCTATATTAATTAGTTTCATTTAAAGTCTAATGATTTCCCCCATCCCTGGAGAAATCCCATAGCGATTGTGATTGTGGCTGGGTATAAGGACCACACTGGAAAGATAAGAGTAGAATATCAATGGGACTCTTTTGAAGGCTGTTCTTATTTACAGGATCCCCACTAGAGCATTTATTTTCACATGATTTATAGCTGTCATTCATAATGGGGCAGTAAAATATATAGTTTAATACTAAAATCATAATTTTTTTTACAGCCCAGTTTGTTATGGGCATCACGTGTCGTGTACAGTATAGGGTAGTTAACACTTTCACATGAAATATTTATGATTTCAAATGCATCAAATCAAATCACATTTTATTTGTCACATACACATGGTTAGCAGATGTTAATGCGAGTGTAGCGAATTGCTTGTGCTTCTAGTTCCGACTATGCAGTGATAACCAACAAGTAATCTAACTAACAATTCCAAAACTACTGTCTTATACACAGTGTAAGGGGATAAAGAATATGTACATAAGGATGAATGAGTGATGGTACAGAGCAGCATACAGTAGATGGTATCGAGTACAGTATATACATATGAGATGAGTATGTAGACAAAGTAAACAAAGTGGCATAGTTAAAGTGGCTAGTGATACATGTATTACATAAGGATGCAGTCGATGATGTAGAGTACAGTATATACGTATGCATATGAGATGAATAATGTAGGGTAAGTAACATTATATAAGGTAGCATTGTTTAAAGTGGCTAGTGATATATTTACATAATTTCCCATCAATTCCCATTATTAAAGTGGCTGGAGTTGGGTCAGTGTCAATGACAGTGTGTTGGCAGCAGCCACTCAATGTTAGTGGTGGCTGTTTAACAGTCTGATGGCCTTGAGATAGAAGCTGTTTTTCAGTCTCTCGGTCCCAGCTTTGATGCACCTGTACTGACCTCGCCTTCTGGATGATAGCGGGGTGAACAGGCACTGGTTCGGGTGGTTGGTGTCCTTGATGATCTTTATGGCCTTCCTGTAACATCGGGTGGTGTAGGTGTTCTGGAGGGCAGATAGTTTGCCACCGGTGATGCGTTGTGCAGACCTCACTACCCTCTGGAGAGCCTTACGGTTGAGGGCGGAGCCGTTGCCGTACCAGGCGGTGCTACAGCCCGCCAGGATGCTCTCGATTGTGCATCTGTAGAAGTTTGTGAGTGCTTTTGGTGACAAGCCGAATTTCTTCAGCCTCCTGAGGTTGAAGAGGCGCTGCTGCGCCTTCTTCACGACGCTGTCAGTGTGAGTGGACCAATTCAGTTTGTCTGTGATGTGTATGCCGAGGAACTTAAAACTTGCTACCCTCTCCACTACTGTTCCATCGATGTGGATAGGGGGGTGTTCCCTCTGCTGTTTCCTGAAGTCCACAATCATCTCCTTAGTTTTGTTGACGTTGAGTGTGAGGTTATTTTCCTGACACCACACTCCGAGGGCCCTCACCTCCTCCCTGTAGGCCGTCTCGTCGTTGTTGGTAATCAAGCCTACCACTGTTGTGTCGTCCGCAAACTTGATGATTGAGTTGGAGGCGTGCGTGGCCACGCAGTCGTGGGTGAACAGGGAGTACAGGAGAGGGCTCAGAACGCACCCTTGTGGGGCCCCGTGTTGAGGGTCAGCGGGGAGGAGATGTTGTTGCCTACCCTCACCACCTGGGGGCGGCCCGTCAGGAAGTCCAGTACCCAGTTGCACAGGGCGGGGTCGAGACCCAGGGTCTCAAGCTTGATGACAAGCTTGGAGGGTACTATGGTGTTGAATGCCGAGCTGTAGTCGATGAACAGCATTCTCACATAGGTATTCCTCTTGTCCAGGTGGGTTAGGGCAGTGTGCAGTGTGGTTGAGATTGCATCGTCTGTGGACCTATTTGGGCGGTAAGCAAATTGGAGTGGGTCTAGGGTGTCAGGTAGGGTGGAGGTGATATGGTCCTTGACTAGTCTCTCAAAGCACTTCATGATGACGGAAGTGAGTGCTACGGGGCGGTAGTCGTTTAGCTCAGTTACCTTAGCTTTCTTGGGAACAGGAACAATGGTGGCCCTCTTGAAGCATGTGGGAACAGCAGACTGGTATAGGGATTGATTGAATATGTCCGTAAACACACCGGCCAGCTGGTCTGCGCATGCTCTGAGGGCGCGGCTGGAGATGCCATCAAATCTTTGTCAGTTGGTAGCGATAAAAAATCTATACCATAAAACCACACCTGTGCAGAAATGCACTCCGATGACTAAGGCACATTAATCTATTTTTGGACCCAGTAACTATTAACCCATATATCTCCCGGATGCCTTTTCCCTTTTTATAGCATTGGATGGAATTCAGGAGAGCACTAAGGAATAGCAGTTCCACAGAACCAGAAAACTGGTGGAAATTGGAGTAAAGTGGGGAACAACAAGCAGACAGGCTGATCTAGTTGCTTTGAGTAAGAAAAAAAACGAAGAGATGCTGAAAGCAAACAAAGGTTCTGCTGACCCTTTTTTATTTCACAAATACGTCTGTTTAGCAGTTTTCCCATGGAATTTTGGATGAAATCTAAATCTTGTATATGATATGAAATACCAATTGGGATTGCTCTCTATTCAAGCGGCATAGCATTATTTTGTCGTGGCAGGGAGTTAAGCCATTGGTCTCTCACAGGAGTGGCAGCAGATGGCAGTGTTGTTCCGATGATAGACTGCATCCTCATGAAGAACACACTGGTTTCATTTGCTTGCGGTAACAAGGGCATAGCCTACTATCGAGCTTTTGTCAAAGCAAAAAAGAGAAATAGAAAACAATCTTAATGGAAAAAGAAATATGCACTTTTTAGTCTAGCTTTACTGGGTGTTCCTGGATTCTATTTCATAGACAATCTCATTCGTACATAACACAGCGTTAGATAGTGGAACTGACCAATGATGGAGTGCAGATAGGGATTGAATATATTGGAACAGCAACATTGTGTCAACGTTGAAAATATGCAACTAGCTTGGTAAATTGTAAACTGTTCAACTAATTATTATCAGAATGACCTCATGGCTTATTTAACTATGTAAATAATCATCTAGATTTACACAGTACTTGCTGCAAGCAATATGCATTCACTTAGTAAACACCCACAGCTATAGTATATACCTCATCTCTTGTCTCGCTGTGGTAAGATACATTGACATGTTGGCCCTAGCTGTATCTCTCATCTTAATCTAGTAAGCACAGCATATAACATGCACTATGCAATTTTAAATGTGTATAATAATTAAGGAGACACTGACAGTAAGTGTATAGATGTTGGCATTGCACTTCTTGCCAGAGAAATGAAATATCAAAATGATACACAATTAGCATGATTAACATTGGCCACTTTGGTTTCGGTCTCTGCCCCCATATCTTCGAACCTGCATTATTTTTGATTGAAGTGAAGAACAAGACCAAAGGGGAATATCACTGTGGTGCGAGATGAGAGTGAATGAGCATTTAAAGAAGTGAGACGCGATGACCAGGCCAGCCCAAGAACTAGGCCACCCACCTATGGTGACGTCACGTATGGGTTTTGTTCCTCTACATTAGTCCCCTCTCCTTTAACCCCTTGGAAGAAGTGACTGTTGATGTGCCTATACACTGGTGGCTGGTCACATCCCTTGGCCCTTGCCTCTGCCTCAATTTATCCATCCTTTGGTTCATTAACATTCATCATTCATGTAGAATGAAGTGATTTGGGATCATTAAATGTACATGAATATTTGTCGGATTAAACTTTAATTAAGCCATCCCTCTCCAACGGTGCATGATGTCATCAATCGGCTTCCCGTTCAATGCGCTCAGCTCTGGTTTAATGGCCTGTACCTTTTATAAGTGCTACTCAGTGCTTATCCCACCATGCCAGCTCCCCCTTATTTTACACTTCTTGCACTCTGACTGGCCAGTCTAGTTTAAGATGATTTTGAATGGTTTTAGGTAGCACTGAGAGGGTGTAGATCAATCACACTTAATTCAGTGGCAGAGCCTTGCACTTTTTGTCCATTTCATGCAAATGTCAGTAATTATTCCCTGTATTCATGGAGGGTGATTTTGTGTACATTTGGATATACGTAAGTGCTGTGCGTACTGCAGTGGCATAAATTACTTCAGTAAAAATACTTCAAAGTACTACTTAAGTAGTTTTTTGGAGTATCTGCACTTTACTGTTTATACTTTTGACAACTTTTACTTGTACTTCACTACATTCCTAAATAAAATAATATATTTTTTACTCTACATTTTCCCTAACACCCAAAAGTAAATGGTCCAATTTATGCGCTTATCAAGAGAACATCCATGATCATCCCTACTGTCTCTGATCTGGCGGACTCCCTAAACACACATGCTTTGTTTGTAAATGAGTGTTGGAATGTGCCCCTGGCTATCTGTGAATAAATAATAAAAAAAGAAAATGCCATCTGGTTTGCTTAATATAAGGAATTTGAAATTATGTATACTTATACTTTTGATACATAAGTACATTACCAGTCAAACGTTTGGACACACCTACTCATTCAAGGGTTTTTCTTTATTTTTAATATTTTCTACATTGTAGAATAATAGTGAAGACATCAAAACTATGAAATAACACATGGAATCATGTAGTAACCAAAAAAGTGTTAAACAAATATTTTTTATATTTGAGATTCTTCAAAGTAGCCACCCTTTGCCTTGAAAACAGCTTTGCATACTCTTGGCATTCTCTCAACCAGCTTCATGAGATAGCCACCTGGAATGCATTTCAATTAACAGGTGTGCCTTGTTAAAAGTACATTTGCAAAAATGTCTTTCCTTCTTAATACGTTTGAGCCAATCAGTTGTGTTGTGACAAGATAGGTGTGGTATACAGAAGACAGCCCTATTTGGTAAAAGACCAAGCCCATATTATGGCAAGAACAGCTCAAATAAGCAAAGAGAAGCAACAGTCCATCATTACTTGAAGACATGAAGGTCAGTCAATCTGGAAAATTTCAAGAACTTTTAAAGTTTAATCAAGTGCAGTCGCAAAAACCATCAATCGCTATGATGAAACTGGCTCTCATGAGGACCGCCAGAGGAAAGGAAGACACAGAGTTACCTCTGCTGCAGAGGATAAGTTCATTTGGGTTAACTGCACCTCAGAAATTGCAGCCCAAAAAAATGCTTCACAGAGTTCAAATAACAGACACATCTCAGCATCAACTGTTCAGAGGAGACTGCGTGAATCAGGCCTTCATGGTAGAGTTGCTGCAAAGAAACCACTACTAAATGACACCAATAATAAGAAGAGACTTGCTTGTGCCAAGAAACGCGAGCAATGGACATTAGACAGGTGGAAATCTGTCCTTTGGTCTGTGATTTATTTAGAATGCAAGACACACTTAACCAGCATTGCCACAAAAGCATTCTGCAGCGATACGCCATCCCATCTGGTTTACATTTATTGGGAATGTCATTTGTTTTACAACAGGACAATGACCCAACATATCCCCAGGCTGTGTAAGGGCTATTTGACGAAGAAGGAGAGTGATGGAGTGCTGCATCAGATGACCTGGCCTCCACAATCACCCAACCTCAACCCAATTGAGATGGTTTGGGTGAGTTGTACCGCAGAGTGAAGGAAAAGCAGCCAACAAGATCTTAGCATATGTGCGGACTCCTTCAAGACAGTTGGAAAAGCATTCCAGGTGAAGCTGGTTGAGATAATGCCAAGAGTGTCATCAAGGAAAAGGGTGGCTATTTTGAATAATCTAAAATCTAAAATATGTTTTGATTTGTTTAACACTTTTTTGGTTAGTATATGATTCCAAATGTGTTATTTCATAGTTTTGATGTCATCACTATTTTTCTACAATGTAGAAAATAGAGAAAAACCTTTGAATGAGTTGGCGTGTCCAAACGTTTGACTGGTACTGTATATTTAAAACCAAATACTTTTAGACTTTTACTCAAGTTGTATTTTACTTGGTGACTAGAACTTTTACTTGGTTCATTTTCTTTTAAGTATCTTTACTTTTACTCAACTATGACAATTGGGTACTTTTTCCACCACTGGTGTACTGTAGCTTTTCTTACATATTTGATTGAGTGAACAGGACACACAGAAACACACCACACATAATTAGTTCTTGTGACATTGTATCAGCCAATTGCAAGGTCTCCAAGGATGGAGCGCTAAGAACCTTGGCGTGATCCTGGACAACACCCTGTCGTTCTCAACTAACATCAAGGCGGTGTCCCGTTCCTGTAGGGTCATGCTCTACAACATCCGCAGAGTACGACCCTGCCTCACACAGGAAGCGGCGCAGGTCCTAATCCAGGCACTTGTCATCTCCCGTCTTGATTACTGCAACTCGCTGTTGGCTGGGCTCCCTGCCTGTGCCATTAAACCCCTACAACTCATCCAGAACGCCGCAGCCCGTCTGGTGTTCAACCTTCCCAAGTTCTCTCACGTCACCCCGCTCCTCCGCTCTCTCCACTGGCTTCCAGTTGAAGCTCGCATCCGCTACAAGACCATGGTGCTTGCCTACGGAGCTGTGAGGGGAACGGCACCTCAGTACCTCCAGGCTCTGATCGGGCCCTACACCCAAACAAGGGCACTGCGTTCATCCACCTCTGGCCTGCTCGCCTCCCTACCACTGAGGAAGTACAGTTCCCGCTCAGCCCAGTCAAAACTGTTCGCTGCTCTGGCTCCCCAATGGTGGAACAAACTCCCTCACGACGCCAGGACAGCGGAGTCAATCACCACCTTCCGGAGACACCTGAAACCCCACCTCTTCAAGGAATACCTAGGATAGGGTAAGTAATCCTTCTCACCCCCCCCCCCCTAAAAAGATTTAGATGCACTATTGTAAAGTGGCTGTTCCACTGGATGTCATAAGGTGTATGCACCAATTTGTAAGTCGCTCTGGATAAGAGCGTCTGCTGAATGACTTAAATGTAAATGTAAAATGGAGGAAGATACTGAGGCAGGTCTCCAATCAATTTATTTATTTATTTCATATTGCACCATGTTTGTTATCTGAATATCACTACTGCATGCTGCGACCCTGATATGCTGTGGCTGTTTCCAGACTGTGACCCCGAATGCACAGAACTATTGTGTAGGCAGAAGAGTTCCACCCGGACTGTTGCCATAGTACTAGGCTACTGGAGTGCTGAGTAGAAGCGCTTGGCATCAGCACCTTGACACCAACTGCGGCTAGGCGACAAGCTTACCAGCCCCACATCACTTACGTCTGAGAGCCCTCCTTTAGTCTCAGGAGGTGTTTAATTACTTAAATTAACTTAAATAATTATGAGCTTGGAAAGGAGCGTAGGTCGTCATAAAATGAATCAAGGGGGCGGCAGTTAGTTTTTTACATAGCCCACCTCCTTTTCCTCTTCACTGTTTCATGGAGTTGAAGCGTCAGCACATTTCTCACGCTCTGCAAACCCTCTCACCATGACCGCCTGTTGAGACACAAAATAATGCCGTCTGCCTGAGGAGCCATATGGAGAGTACTTTATAGAGGGAGGATGGGGGGATAACGACAGGCCTGCAGGAATAATTAATAAGAGATGGATATCCAGAGTATCAAGCCCATCGCATCTCACAGCGGCTCTTAAGATCCCACTCCCTCTCCTCCACTCCCGCTGCTTTTGAAGCCGAAAATGCCTTTGGAGAAGATAATGAGCTCTATCAAAATATGTATTTTTATTTTAAATACACTTTTTTAAAATTCATATAACCGACAGTGTGGTGTCACACATTTCAGCTGTTGAGCAAAAGATTGCATCAGAACCAGTCAATATCACAGCTGAGACAACATTGCATTCAGGAAGAGAGGGCTTCAGATCTGAATGTCCTCTGAGGGGGAAAAATGACCCAGTTTTCCTTTGAAGGCATCATCAATATGGTAATCAGGTGATCAGGGGTACGATCAGCTAACACTAACTATTTGTTCTGTCAGTGGATCTGAAATTGGTTGCTTGTTTGTTCATTGATAACCAAACCCACAATCATTTCTCTGATGACCACCTAGAGAGGAAATTAGTTGGTACAAATTAGGGATCAATGGTTAGTCCCAGGAGGAGATCTTGGTTCCCTTACAATCAAATGTCAGATGTTTAAACAACCCCACTGAGGAATTCCCATCAAACCACTGGAGAAGCCTTCGGAGTGTACATCCCACTGGCACGTGCCATGATTGAGAATGTTTCTTTCCATGCTACAAACTTGGTATATTCAACTGGATGACATTAATATCTATCCAAAGGGTGAACATACATGGTAAAGACAATGATGGACCATGTCTACCGTATAATACGTACATACATGACAGGATGCTTATCTACCATGGTCCAGCCTTGGGGCCAAATTGCCACCTCCACAAGAAGTCAGTGATGCAATTGCAGGAGTGAAATAAGACTGCATTTAGACATGTAATTTCATGGAGAATCTATTTGTATAGCCGGGGCATTTATGGAGTGCAAAAGAAGGTCAAAGAACCCTCAATCGTGTTGGTAACGCTCTGTGTGTAAATTAATTGCTGGTAGAGGCTTTAAGGAATAATTGAATTTACTACCGGCCTTATCTCGGCCAAAAATTGCACAGCTAACCTTCAGTGAGCTCTCAGGAGACCTCTGTAGTTTTTTTCTCCTCACCCCCAAGCTCTACCTTTTTATCTTCACTGTCGGGATAAACCGCATTACTTAAAACCCATGCAGGAGCAGGAGCTCCTTTGGGCTGTGTGTTTTAAACTCTAGAGTGAAAGTTCAAGAGCCATTTTGACAGATTGAGCAAGATAGGACCATGTCAAATCTGTGAGATTCTGCTGTTCCACAGCTAGGATCTGTCATTGTCAAAACCAATATGATGATTGTTTCCGGTACTTTTGGTTTGTCTGATTTCTTTCCACATTCATTGTTCACTGCAGTGCCTAATCTAGTCACAATAATTGGTGTGTTATGCATTCATGCTAAGAATTGGAAACAATTTAAACAAGGGAATACATGCCAAAGGAAGTGTGGAATGAAGCAGGAAAAGATGATTGGAGATATTAATTAGCATTTAATCATTTACAGTGCCTTGCGAAAATATTCGGCCCCCTTGAGTTAATACTTTGTAGCGCCACCTTTTGCTGCGATTACAGCTGTAAGTCGCTTGGGGTATGTCTCTATCAGTTTTGCACATTGAGAGACTGACATTTTTTCCCATTCCTCCTTGCAAAACAGCTCGAGCTCAGTGATGTTGGATGGAGAGCATTTGTGAACAGCAGTTTTCAGTTCTTTCCACAGATTCTCGATTGGATTCAGGTCTGGACTTTGACTTGGCCATTCTAACACCTGGATATGTTTATTTTTGAACCATTCCATTGTAGATTTTGCTTTATGTTTTGGATCATTGTCTTGTTGGAAGACAAATCTCCGTCCCAGTCTCAGGTCTTTTGCAGACTCCATCAGGTTTTCTTCCAGAATGGTCCTGTATTTGGCTCCATCCATCTTTCCATCAATTTTAACCATCTTCCCTGTCCCTGCTGAAGAAAAGCAGGCCCAAACCATGATGCTGCCACCACCATGTTTGACAGTGGGGATGATGTATTCAGGGTGATGAGCTGTGTTGCTTTTACGCCAAACATAACGTTTTGCATTGTTGCCAAAAAGTTCAATTTTGGTTTCATCTGACCAGAGCACCTTCTTCCACATGTTTGGTGTGTCTCCCAGGTGGCTTGTGGCAAACGTTAAACAACACTTTTTATGGATATCTTTAAGAAATGGCTTTCTTCTTGCCACTCTTCCATAAAGGCCAGATTTGTGCAATATACGACTGACTGATTGTTGTCCTATGGACAGAGTGTCCCACCTCAGCTGTAGATCTCTGCAGTTCATCAAGAGTGATCATGGGCCTCTTGGCTGCATCTCTGATCAGTCTTCTCCTTGTATGAGCTGAAAGTTTAGAGGGACGGCCAGGTCTTGATAGATTTGCAGTGGTCTGATACTCCTTCCATTTCAATATTATCGCTTACACAGTGCTCCTTGGGATGTTTAAAGCTTGGGAAATCTTTTTGTATCCAAATCCGGCTTTAAACTTCTTCACAACAGTATCTCGGACCTGCCTGGTGTGTTCCTTGTTCTTCATGATGCTCTCTGCGCTTTTAACGGACCTCAGAGACTATCACAGTGCAGGTGCATTTATACGGAGACTTGATTACACACAGGTGGATTGTATTTATCATCATTAGTCATTTAGGTCAACATTGGATCATTCAGAGATCCTCACTGAACTTCTGGAGAGAGTTTGCTGCACTGAAAGTAAAGGGGCTGAATAATTTTGCACGCCCAATTTTTCAGTTTTTGATTTGTTAAAAAAGTTTGAAATATCCGAAAAATGTCGTTCCACTTCATGATTGTGTCCCACTTGTTGTTGATTCTTCACAAAAAAATACAGTTTTATATCTTTATGTTTGAAGCCTGAAATGTGGCAAAAGTTCGCAAAGTTCATGGGGGCCGAATACTTTTGCAAGGCACTGTACGCCCATAAACTTTCATATTAAAAGCATCATAATGGAAAGACTTATAATGGCCATATTGGTTATAAAATGGCGCTGGAAGAAATGGCAGCAGTTTTACGGGCGCCCAACCAATTGTGCTATTATGCGGGGGTTTTTCTCTGGTTATTTGTAACTTATTTTGTGCATAATGTTTCTGCAACCGTATCTTACGGCAAAAAAGAGCTCCTGGATATCAGGCCAGCGATCACTCACCTCGGATTAGACAAAGATTTTTTCTTCAACAAACAAGACGCACAAGACATTCTCCAAACACCCAGCAGGGCCGACATTCCCGTTATTTGCAAGAGGAAGCGACGCAGGTACAGAGGATAAAGAGCCGGATGCCAGGTCAGGACCCGGAAAAGGCGAGTGGGAAAGCTGCCGTTACCCTCAATACTACTCGCCAACGGGCAATCATTGGACAATAAACTAGACGAGATACGATCACGAATATCCTACCAACGGGACACCAAAACTGTAATATCCTACGTTTCACGGAATCGTGTCTGAATGATGACATGGATATTCAGCTAGCGGGATACATGCTGCACTGGCAAGATAGAACAGCACACTAAGACGGGGGGTCTCTGCATATTTGTAAACAACAGCTGGTGCACGAAGTCTAAGGAAGTCTCTAGATTTTGCTTGACTGAAGTAGAGTATATTGTGATAAATTGCAGGCCACACTACCTGCCTAGAGAGTTTTCAGCTATACTTTTTTTGTGGCTGTTTATTTACCACTATAGACAGATGCTGGCACTAAGACAGCACTCAGTCAGCTGTATAAGGAAATAAGCAAACAGGAAACCACTCACCCAGAGGCGGCGCTCCTAGTGTCTGGACACTTTAATGCAGGGAAACAGTTCTACCAGATCAGTTCTACCAAATTTCCATCAATATCTTAAATGTGCAACCAGAGACGTGGACAAAGAGACGTGTACAAAGCTCTCCCTGGACCTCCATTTGGTAAATCCGACCACAACTCTTATCCTCCAGATTCCTGCTTACAAGCAAAAATTAAAGCAGGAAGCACCAGTCACTCGGTCTATTAAAAAAAATGGTCAGAGGAAGCAGATGCTAAACTACAGGACTGTTTTGCTATCACAGATTGGAACATGTTCTGGGATTCTTCTGATGGCATTGAGGAGTACACCACATCAGTCACTGGCTTAATCAATAAGTGCATTGAGGACGTCGTCCCCACAGTGACTGTACGTACATACCCCAACCAGAAGCCATGGATTGCAGGCAACATTCGCACTGAGCTAAAGGGTTCAACACCATAGTACCCTCAAAGCTCATCACTAAGCTAAGGATCCTGGGACTAAATACCTCCCTCTGGAACTGGATCCTGGACTTCCTGACGGTCCGCCCCCTGTGTTAAGTTAAGTTTGCAGACGACACAACACTGGTAGGCCTGAACGACGAGACAGCCTATAGGGAGGAAGTCAGAGACCTGGCCGGGTGGTGCCAGAAAAACAACCTATCCCTCAACGTATCCAAGACTAAGGAGATTATTGTGGACTACAGGAAAAGGAGGATGCCCCCAGTCTCATTGACAGGGCTGTAGTGGAGCAGATTGAGAGCGTCAAGTTCCTTGGTGTCCACATCAACAACAAATGGTCCAAACATGAATGGTCCAAACACACCAAGACAGTCGTGAAGATGGCACGACAAAGCCTATTCCCCTCGGGAAACTAAAAAGATTTGGCATGGGTCCTGAGATGTTTAAAAGGTTCTACAGCTGCAACATCGAGAGCATCCTGACTGGTACGGCCCACAAGGCACTACAGAGGGTAGTGTGTACGGCCCAGTACATCACTGGGGCTAAGCTGCCTGCCATTCAGGACCTCTACACCAGGCGGTGTCAGAGGAAGGCCCAAAAAATGGGCAAAGACCCAAGCCACCCTAGTCATAGACTGTTCTCTCTACTACCGTATGGCACGCGGTACCGGAGTTCCAAGTCTATGACAAAAAGGCTTCTCAACAGTTTTTAAGCCATACGACTCCTGAACAGGTAATCAAATGGCTACCCGGACTATTTGCATTGTGTGCCTCCCCCAACCCCTATTTTTAAGCTGCTACTCTCTGTTTATCATTTATGCATAGTCCCTTTTACTATACATTCATGTACATACTACCTCAATTGGGCCAAACAACCAGGGCTCCCGCACATTGGCTAACCAGGCTATCTGCATTGTGTCCCACCCACCACACGCCAACCCCTCTTTTACGCTACTGCTACTCTCTGTTCATCATATATGAATAGTCACTTTAACCATATCTACATGTACATACTACCTCAATCAGCCTGACTAACCGGTGTCTGTATGTCGCCTCGCTACTTTTATAGCCTCGCTACTGTATATAGCCTGTCTTTTTACTCTTGTTTCATTTCTTTACCTACCTATTGTTCACCTAATACCTTTTTTGCACTATTGGTTAGAGCCTGTTGTATTCGGCGCACGTGACAAATAAACTTTGATTTGATTTGATTCATACGAGTAGCCTACTTGTGGATGACAAACAAAAGAGGAAGTCACCATCATGTTTATAGGACGCCATCAGATTTGCATATCCCCACTCTTTTTCTCAAAGTTACAGCGACATAACTGCACTTTGAAGATATGCCTGGGTTTGGTGCTTCTTATTTAAAAACGGTCTGAAAGTGGAAAAAAAATGCCTTTAAGTATAATTATAGCACTGGATATGGATGGGGAATGGAGGGATGATGGGAGTGTTCCATAAACCAAATCTGTTTCTTACACAGCATGTGTATCTAATAACATCACATGGGCTATCTGTGGTTTTATGACAGCACACTCAAGGCCTGCAACCTGAAAAATGGAGATGATGCAAGCACATTGTTGTGCAGGAGGAAGTGTAAATTGCAGATTTACTGCTTTTCGCTATTGTGTTTTTTCAATATGTCTGGACAAAGCCATAAGCTGCATAGGAAAAAATAGTAAATCAATATCATGTCTGCAGGCAGTGCCACGAACAAATTGAAGAATGGAGTCACTGTATTTATCTGGGAAATGACTGGAAATGGAACTCAGAGATGATGATAATGAAGGGGGGTCAAGGTACCGCCAGGACAAAGTGGTGTAGTAGGAGATCGGGGATGGCTATGTAGTTCCCAGGAACAGCCACATGAATAGACAACCAAAGCTGTTACAATGACATATTACTTTATTAAAACATGATAAAGGAGAGGAGACATTAGGACTAGGTGTTACCAGAGAGGAACATTCCCCCATCCCTTCCCAGCCTCTTGTCCCTGACATATTTTCTATTCTATTATGATTCCAGGACTAGATAAGCTACTGTCTAAGGGAAATAGACATGGATTGAATCAATGAAGCTATCTAGCCTACCCAATGGCTAGGTTTTTGATTTGAGAGGATGGGGATACAGTAGAAGTAGTAATGTGGTGGAATGTTATAAGTCTTGTTATCTTATTTAAATATACCATGAGCATGAGGTTTTATGGATAGGATTTGGTTTTGATTGTAAACAGATCAAGGCGGTCACAAGGTGGTCACTTTACAACTTGATAAGACTTCTATAGCGTTTGGCATGTAAGTTAAACACAGCATGCTATCATTTATTCACTTGGAGGTTTTCTGTTTTCTTTTATATGTTTAAACCTCAACTCTACATGTACAGTTTTTTTTTCTCTCTCTATTTTCATCTTATTTTGAATGTTTTTTTGGGTGCCATGAGCAAATAAACTAAACTCTGCTCTTTTACCCATACAGCCTTGCACTGGGGGACTACTTCATATTAACTCATTTGAATCATTTCCATCTGCCTAATGAGGCCTTATTTCCACTGTGCCCAGAAGGTGCAGTTGTTTGTGTTGTTCTGTTTTATCACATGGCTAAATTTTTATTGAATTTCTTCATATAATTTGTCCTGGGTTATTGTCTCACTCAAAGGATTGGTGCCAAATTAGTTGTAAGGACCTCTGCAGGTGTTTAAATTCTAGTCATACTGTTGGGATCTTAACATAATTGTTGTTGTTAAATCTTGATTCTTCACTTAATGGGCCATCTGGAGGGCTTGAAACAACAAAGACATTGACCCATTGACTGTCATATTTATATCTCTCTTGTTTCTTTTCATGGAGGCGATTCACTCAACAGAAACACTTTATCCGATAGCTTCACTGACTTCACAACTATATTCCGGCTGTATATCAAATCAAATCAAATGTATTTATATAGCCCTTCTTACATCAGCTGATATCTCAAAGTGCTATACAGAAACCCAGCCTAAAACCCCTAGGAAGAAACCTAGAGAGGAACTAGGCTATGAGGGGTGGCCAGTCCTCTTCTGGCTGTGCCAGGTGGAGATAATAACAGATCATGGCCAAGATGTTCAAATGTTCATAAATGACCAGCATGGTCAAATAATAATATTCACAGTAGTTGTCGAGGGTGTAGCAAGTCAGCACCTCAGGAGTAAATGTCAGTTGGCTCTTCATAGCCGATCATTAAGAGTATCTCTACCGCTCCTGCTGTCTCTAGAGAGTTGAAAACAGCAGGTCTGGGACAGGTAGCACGTCCGGTGAACAGGTCAGGGTTCCATAGCCGCAGGCAGAACAGTTGAAACTGGAGCAGCAGTACGGCCAGGTGGACTGGGGACAGCAAGGAGACATCATGCCAGGTAGTCCTGAGGCCTGGTCCTTGGGCTCAGGTCCTCAGAGAGAGAGAAAGAAAGAGAGAAAGAGAGAATTAGAGAGAGCATACTTAAATTCACACAGGACACCGGATAGGACAGGAGAAGTACTCCAGATATAACATACTGACCCTAGCCCCCCGACACAAACTACTGCAGCATAAATACTGGAGGCTGAGACAGGAGGGGTCAGAAGACACTGTGGTCCCATCCGATGATAGCCCCAGAAAGGGTCAAACAGGCAGGATATAACCCCGCCCACTTTGCCAAAGCACAGCCCCTACACCACTAGAGGGATATCTTCAACCACCAACTTACCATCCTGAGACAAGGTCGAGTATAGCCCGCAAAGATCGCCCCCACGGCAGAACCGAAGGGGGGGGGGGCCATACCCAGACAGGAAGATCACGTCAGTGACTCAACCCACTCAAGTGATGCACCCCTCCTAGGGACGGCATGGAGGAGCACCAGTAAGCCAGTGACTCAGCGCCTGTAATAGGGGATTTGGGATTTTGTTCCTCTCTTCGCAATAATCGATGAGCTGTTGTATCCAACCCTCAGAACCCTTTTGTGAGTCAACACTTTAATTACTATGAAGAGTTCCACACACATCCTTATTAGCGTACCGGTATGCTAATTACTGCTGGAACGACAGGCCTGTGTAGCTGCCTGGCTCCTCTCAGGATGTGCTGATTATGAACAATCTGCAGGATGTATGGCTCTGCAGTGTGATGCCACGCCCTCCCCTGATTAAAACAGCTGAGTGGAACATACGTGTGCCTCTTGCGGAGGGCTGATGCACTTGAGAAGGCAATGCAAGGCAACCCATAGTCTGGCTGTTATTAGTGGTTTTTAGATAAGAGGTTGGATGGTGGATGGTGAATATGGAGGGGCCCATCCGTAGGCTGCTCCTAGTTATGCCTAAGTCTTGCCCGGGGGAGGTGAGGAGCAGCAGTAACTCTGTACTTACCCCTGTATCAGCAGTATGTCTCCCGTATGGTCCATTTCATTAGCCACGCATCCTCCCCAAACAGTAGGGGAAATGTTATCACCACTCTGTTACTTTCCTGCTTATTTATAATATATTTCCTCTGGCTCTGATGGTTTAACAAGCTGTATATAGCATAGTTATCACTTTATCAGGCCCCAACATATGAAACGTAAGAAGGGGAAATTGACTCGAGGTATGGGACATTTACATTTTCCACTCATTGGTTGGGAAAAGTACATTTTGTATTCACAATTCTCATGCATTGGCTTTAATGTAGGCTACAATAATTGTGTGATATGATAATTATTCCGGTGAAGCATGGTGGTGGCAGCATCATGCTGTGGGGATGTTTTTCAGTGGCAGGGACTGGAAGACTAGTCAGGATCGAGGGAAAGATGGAAAGAGCAAAGTACAGAGAGATCCTTGATAAGAACCTGCTTCAGAGCACTCAGGACCTCAGACTGGGGCGATGGTTCACCATCCAACAAGACAACAACCCTAAGAACACAGACAAGACAACGCAGGAGTGGCTTCGGGACAAGTCTCTGAATGTCCTTGAGTGGCCCAGCCAGAGTCCGGACTTGAGCATCTCATGCAGCAACGCCCCCATCCAACCTGACAGTACTTGAGAGGATCTGCAGAGAAGAATATGAGAAACTCCACAACTACAGGTGTGCCAAGCTTGTAGCGTCATACTCAATAAGACTTGAGGCTGTAATCACTGCCAAAGGTGCTTCAACAAAGTACTGAGTAAATGGTTCTGAATACTTGTGCAAATTATGATATTTCAGTTTTTTGTTTGTCATCATGGGGTATTGTTTGTGGATTGGTGATGGAAAAAAACAATTGAATCAGTTTTAGAATAAGGTTCTAACGTAACAAAATGTCGAAAAAGTCAAGGGGTCTGAGTACTTTCTGAATGTATCTCAGCGGAGAGCAAGGGAAACAGCGCCCCTCTGTCTCTGTATGTGTAGGCCATCTATCTGATGCTGTCTGATCCAAAAGAGTATGACATTGTTGCCACCCGTAGCATTGAATGCAAGGGAAGCCAGTGAGCATTTGGTCTCCCTTGATTATTATAATTTTTTAAATAATATCCTATCAGCATTGAGCTAAACTGTGAATGGTCCTGGCACACCCAAAAAAATTGTCAAGGAAAGCCAGTTTGGATTTGGAGTCACTCCTAACACAATGCATCAAGAGGAATACGTCATTGACAGAAACATCTTGAAATGTTGCATCTCGTTGTGTTGTTGTCCTCGGATGGCCTGCTAACCAGCTTTATGTTTTATTTAACTTGGAAGGTCAGTTTGGAACAAATTCTTATTTTACAATGATGGTCCAATGACCCCGACCAAACCCTCCCCTAACCTGGACGACGCTGGGCCAATTGTGCACCGGCCTGTGGGATTCCCGATCATGGCAGTTGTGATACAGCCCGGGATCAAACCAGGGTCTGTTGTGGCGCCTCTAGCACTATGATGCAATGCCTTAGACCGCTGCGCCACTCAGGGATTAGGACTTGTGGTTTTACTTAATTCTCTGTACTGGCTGAGGATTATATTACCGATTCTGATCCGAACATTAACATACATTGTGCCCCTGGCCTGAGAGGATGGACGTTCAATATGTAGAAGTCTAATGTTAACTACCTAACGTTTTCCATGAGTGGAAGTTAGGCTAGCGAGCAAGCATTTTAGCCAGGTAGCCTATGACAACCAAAATTAAGTGTGTAGTGTATGACAGAGTGATAAACCATTTCGTCAACATGAAAGAGAGGATGGAATTTGCGTTTCTCTACAAGTATGGGGAGTTAACATGTTTTTCTACTTGCACAAACGTACGCACGCACACATAAATCAGAACCATGGACAGCCACATCATATTTAGCTTACGTTGATGGGACTAAATTGTTTTTGGTATCTTTTAGTTGTCACTGTATTAGACTAAGCATAGGTGATTTGATGATGTTGAAATGTTGCAAGTTGAAATGGTGCTGGAATTAGTGGAGGCAGCTCTTGTTTTCTTTGCGACTTGTGATAACTCTCTGTGGTTCAAAATCAATAGTTGTTTAGTGGTCCGAAAATGTTGGAAACATTAACTTGCTTGACCATACTGTAGGTCTTGTAACTGTTTGTTACATGTAATATGCTTTGTGGACTTCACCGGACAGAGGTTGTTCTCCAGTTTTGTGATGAAACAAATGTGTGGTTAAATTGATTCTGCCACTGTGTCTTCCTATTGTCTTGGCCTTTAGCCCTATATATCATGGTCGCAAGGCATATGAACTAACAGATTATAGAGCAAACGACGCAATTATCACAACACAAGCCGGCCCAGACGGCATCCCTAGCCGTGTCCTCAGAGCATGCGCAGATCAGCTGGCTGGAGTGTTTACGACATATTCAATCTCTCCCTATCCCAGTCTGCTGACCCAACTTGCTTCAAGATGTCCACCATTTTTCCTGTACCCAAGAAAGCGAAGGTAACTGAACTAAATGACTATCACCCTGTATTACTCACTTCTCTCATCATGAAGTGCTTTGAGCGGCTAGTTAAGGATCATATTACCTTCATCTTACCCGACACCCTAGACCCACTGCAATTCTTATTCCGCCCCAATAGATCCATGGATGATGCAATCACCATAGCACTGCACACTGCCCTATCCCATCTGGACAAGAGGAATACCTATGTAAGAATGCTGTTCATTGACTACAGCTCAGCCTTCAACACCAGAGTACACAAGCATTTCTCTAACACCTGTAATAACCTCTGCTAGACATCTGTATATATTTTTTTGGGGGGTAATATGGTTTTTTGTTTTTGGCTTCCCCGGTGATTTTACCAATGCACCACTACAGCAAGAATACCCCGCTGTCTACAAAAAACAGGTGCTGTCACAATTTGTACGAGAAAGCTTTAGGGAGGAGGCCATTGGTACAATGCTGCTGTCGCAGTCGATCTGTTAAAAGCCATTTGTGAATGTATTTTTAACGCCTTCCTTTCTCTCAGCTGTTCACTTCACTGCACTCAGTCAAAGCCAAAGTGCCAACCTCCATTCCACTGAAAAGTCAGACAGAACACTGTGGAAAGTTTTCTTCAAACAATAAGGTGTCTCTGGGGAAAAGTAGCAGAAGATGGAGGGAAGGTAGCTGGGGAACAGTCGGGAGTAGATTGCCAGGAGCAGAATCCCAGCATGCAACAGCCATAGTACTACAGGTCGCCCACACATGCTGGTGGTGTACTTCTAAATGGAAATTCTTTCCACTGGCCATATAGGATAGGCTTGAGGCTTGCGCACCTCACACTTTAGATCAAATCAAATCAAATCAAATCAAATTTATTTATATAGCCCTTCGTACATCAGCTGATATCTCAAAGTGCTGTACAGAAACCCAGCCTAAAACCCCAAACAGCAAACAATGCAGGTGTAAAAGCACGGTGGCTAGGAAAAACTCCCTAGAAAGGCCAAAACCTAGGAAGAAACCTAGAGAGGAACCGGGCTATGTGGGGTGGCCAGTCCTCTTCTGGCTGTGCCGGGTAGAGATTATAACAGAACATGACCAAGATGTTCAAATGTTCATAAATGACCAGCATGGTCGAATAATAATAAGGCAGAACAGTTGAAACTGGAGCAGCAGCACAGTCAGGTGGACTGGGGACAGCAAGGAGCCTTCATGTCAGGTAGTCCTGGGGCACGGTCCTAGGGCTCAGGTCAGTTGAAACTGGAGCAGGAGCATGGCCAGGTGGACTGGGGACAGCAAGGAGTCCTCATGTCAGGTAGTCCTGGGACATGGTCCTAGGGCTCAGGTCCTCCGAGAGAGAGAAAGAAAGAGAGAAGGAGAGAATTAGAGAACGCACACTTAGATTCACACAGGACACCGAATAGGACAGGAGAAGTACTCCAGATATAACAAACTGACCCTAGCCCCCGACACATAAACTACTGCAGCATAAATACTGGAGGCTGAGACAGGAGGGTCAGGAGACACTGTGGCCCCATCCGAGGACACCCCGGACAGGGCCAAACAGGAAGGATATAACCCCACCCACTTTGCCAAAGCACATCCCCCACACCACTAGAGGGATATCTTCAACCCACCAACTTACCATCCTGAGACAAGGCCAGTATAGCCCACAAAGATCTCCGCCACGGTACAACCCAAGGGGGGGGGCACCCAGACAGGCCGACCACAACAGTGAATCAACCCACCCAGGTGACGCACCCCCCAGGGACGGCACGAGAGAGCCCCAGCAAGCCAGTGACTCAGCCCCGTAACAGGGTTAGAGGCAGAGAATCCCAGTGGAAAGAGGGGAACCGGCCAGGCAGAGACAGCAAGGGCGGTTCGTTGCTCCAGAGCCTTTCCGTTCACCTTCCCACTCCTGGGCCAGACTACACTCAATCATATGACCCACTGAAGAGATGAGTCTTCAGTAAAGACTTAAAGGTTGAGACCGAGTTTGCGTCTCTGACATGGGTAGGCAGACCGTTCCATAAAAATGGAGCTCTATAGGAGAAAGCCCTGCCTCCAGCTGTTTGCTTAGAAATTCTAGGGACAATTAGGAGGCCTGCGTCTTGTGACCGTAGCGTACGTGTAGGCGGCAGGACCAAATCAGAGAGGTAGGTAGGAGCAAGCCCATGTAATGCTTTGTAGGTTAGCAGTAAAACCTGAAATCAGCCCTTGCTTTGACAGGAAGCCAGTGTAGAGAGGCTAGCACTGGAGTAATATGAGCAGGATACTGTGTATTCTGTTGGCTGTGGTTTCAGTCTTCGAGCACATGATTATCCTAATCCCCTTCACATCTGGTTCCAACTTCAGCTCCACTAAATAAATGTTTTGCATATTAAACTCTCCTCAATTAAGCAACAATGCCAGAATAAGTCATTGATAATTCATCCTCCGAGATGGGATGGAGATGGGGATGGATGTGAGTTAATAACTGGCCAGTGTATGAAATCCACTTACTATACCTCACTGACTGACTCAGTCAGGGGGGTTCCATATCATTGCTCTTGCTCTGCCCAGCATAAATCGTCCTCATCCAATTATGATGAAGTCTGTAGCCCAGGTTACGTGGTTTACCGTGAGGGAGAAAAAATAGAATTCTACCTGACTCTGTTTTACAGTAAATTTGAGTGAGATTTCGGTTCAGCTGTGACGGGCAGTGTCCTTTAATTAATGGGGATCGGTTGATTGGGCAGCTATTTAAAATGCTAAATGTTATTTCTGATTTCTGTCAAACTTTTCCCTCCCTCTCTCTCTCTCTCTCTCTCTCTCTCTCTCTCTCTCTCTCTCACCCTTTTTGTGTTATTTGTGATGAACTTTTCCTATGCTGAGAGCACCGGTTGGCTGTTCCTCTAGGACGGTGGTAAGGGAGCAGAACAGTGATGGGTTGATAGATTGATACCTAATGTCATTTGCAATCTGGTGTCACGGTGGTGATTAATAGGGGTCCAGAGACTCAGCGCAGAGAGAGAATGGAGAAGGAAGGAGGCTGCATGGGGAAGAAATAGAGCTGGAGCACGACAGGCCTCAACACAACTGAATGCACGCTCAGCAAGCATCTGGTGACTTTGTCCCCGCAATGGATCAGAGCTAATATTTTTAACTATGTGGGTTGGTCCTTTTTCTGGATAAGGACAACAGGGACATTATTAATAAGAACAATATAATTTTTAACCTACATTTTGATTTTGTGCCATTTCTGAATTTCTTCTACTAGTAATTCAGTGCAACAACATAATAGCACCATACATGGTAGAGAGGGAATCCTTCTGGTTGGACCATAGCATTGTGCCAAGCCCTTATAAAGCAATCTCAGTCAAACGTGTTTTAAATCAGAGGGCCATGGTTCCTGAAACATAAAACAAATCATACGAAAATACCACATGGATCACAGATGCAGTCAGCTGGAAATTGATTGTCTTCCACTGTGGAAATCACAAATATTTTCTATTGATCCTGGTTCTTTAAGGGCTTTATGGCTATATCTCCCTCAGACAGCCTGTTATATGTCACCCAGGCACGTGCACAGATAGGGCTCTACCTGCGCAGAGCCCTTTGCCCTTCCAGCCTCAAGTGCCCTTTTGGGTGGTGGTATAATTTCCCCCCAAATTATTTTTTTTCATTGTTGTTCAGAATCCACTGCCCACAAGTCTTTGTCAAGTTCGCCAAACCCTGTCCGCTAGTTGCACCTGTTGATCTGCTCTGTACTGATCTTTAGGAGCCCTTTCCCCAGTCTGCCCTGTACGGCGATTGCGCGCCAGGTATCCAACATGCATGACTTGAGAGATTTGGTCACACGGTCAAGTGTGTGTAGCTAGCTACCTAGTTTAAATTTCAACAGTACTGCCACAGCAGCATAACATTTGATTAACACTTGATAACACTTGATTTAGCTTACATCATCATCAATATTCAGTCTGGTTGGATGATACACACAGCAGAGCATGGCAGAAAGACAGAGAGGTAAATCACAATCAGTAAAATAAATCAAGCTAGCTAACTAGCAGATTTACATCAATCATGATCAATGATCAGCTGTTAGCTAAATGGCGTTTTAATGTTAATTGACCTTTGAATGTAAGTAAGGGCTCTCTTAAAATACTGCCTTGTCTGAAATGGTGACATTCAACAGTAATGGTACTCCCAAGATCAGGGGCGCCACCTTGGTTTTAAAAGTGGAGGTGACATCATTATTATTATTATATTTATATATTTTCTTATCCAGTCAGATAAACACGCCAAACAGCCTGACGGACTGATCGGAGGTAAGCGGTTTGTGTTGTGTGATGATTTTCTTGTTTAGAAAAATACCACTTTCACAAGCCCCATGTCATGCAATAGGTGCAACTTTATTTTGATGAAAAGATGGGATTGAGCTGCAGCCACTACAAGAAACGTTAAGTCTCTAGCCTGAACACACAGGGAGACCCAAAAAACCTACTACCATTGCATCTACTATATTTCGGGTTTGGTAAGAAAAACCAGGCTTATCACTTTTGTTTGACCGTGTAATTTAAAGATAACTATTTGTAAATGTTCAATTCTCAAATGTAAGAACAGTTGATAAGGGCAAGTTAGCAGATCTCACACTCTCAACAAGGCAAATGTGTGCATTATTATATATATATATATATATATATATATATATATATATATATATATATTTTTTTTTACCCAGCCCAGTCACGGACCAGGATGTCTTGCTCCCAGGCAGACTAAATAACTTTTTTGCCCGCTTTGAGTACAATACAGTGCCACTGACACGGCCTGCAACGAAAACATGCGGTCTCTCCTTCACTGCAGCCGAGGTGAGTAAGACATTTAAACGTGTTAACCCTCGCAAGGCTGCAGGCCCAGACGGCATCCCCAGCCGCGCCCTCAGAGCATGCGCAGACCAGCTGGCCGGTGTGTTTACGGACATATTCAATCAATCCCTATACCAGTCTGCTGTTCCCACATGCTTCAAGAGGGCCACCATTGTTCCTGTTCCCAAGAAATCTAAGGTAACTGAGCTAAACGACTACCGCCCCGTAGCACTCACTTCCGTCATCATGAAGTGCTTTGAGAGACTAGTCAAGGACCATATCACCTCCACCCTACCTGACACCCTAGACCCACTCCAATTTGCTTACCGCCCAAATAGGTCCACAGACGATGCAATCTCAACCACACTGCACACTGCCCTAACCCACCTGGACAAGAGGAATACCTATGTGAGAATGCTGTTCATCGACTACAGCTCGGCATTCAACACCATCGTACCCTCCAAGCTCGTCATCAAGCTCGAGACCCTGGGTCTCGACCCCGCCCTGTGCAACTGGGTACTGGACTTCCTGACGGGCTGCCCCCAGGTGGTGAGGGTAGGCAACAACATCTCCTCCCCGCTGATCCTCAACAATGGGCCCCACAAGGGTGCGTTCTGAGCCCTCTCCTGTACTCCCTGTTCACCCACGACTGCGTGGCCACGCACGCCTCCAACTCAATCATCAAGTTTGCGGACGACACAACAGTGGTAGGCTTGATTACCAACAACGACGAGACGGCCTACAGGGAGGAGGTGAGGGCCCTCGGAGTGTGGTGTCAGGAAAATAACCTCACACTCAACGTCAACAAAACTAAGGAGATGATTGTGGACTTCAGGAAACAGCAGAGGGAACACCCCCCTATCCACATCGATGGAACAGTAGTGGAGAGGGTAGCAAGTTTTAAGTTCCTCGGCATACACATCACAGACAAACTGAATTGGTCCACTCACACTGACAGCGTCGTGAAGAAGGCGCAGCAGCGCCTCTTCAACCTCAGGAGGCTGAAGAAATTCGGCTTGTTACCAAAAGCACTCACAAACTTCTACAGATGCACAATCGAGAGCATCCTGGCGGGCTGTATCACCGCCTGGTACGGCAACTGCTCCGCCCTCAACCATAAGGCTCTCCAGAGGGTAGTGAGGACTGCACAACGCATCACCGGGGGCAAACTACCTGCCCTCCAGGACACCTACACCCCCCGATGTTACAGGAAGGCCATAAAGATCATCAAGGACATCAACCACCCGAACCACTGCCTGTTCACCCCGCTATCATCCAGAAGGCGAGGTCAGTACAGGTGCATCAAAGCTGGGACCGAGAGACTGAAAAACAGCTTCTATCTCAAGGCCATCAGACTGTTAAACAGCCACCACTAACATTGAGTGGCTGCTGCCAACACACTGTCATTGACACTGACCCAACTCCAGCCACTTTAATAATGGGAATTGATGGGAAATGATGTAAATATATCACTAGCCACTTTAAACAATGCTACCTTATATAATGTTACTTACCCTACATTATTCATCTCATATGCATACGTATATACTGTACTCTACATCATCGACTGCATCCTTATGTAATACATGTATCACTAGCCACTTTAACTATGTCACTTGTTTACTTTGTCTACACACTCATCTCATATGTATATACTGTACTCGATACCATCTACTGTATGCTGCTCTGTACCATCACTCATTCATATATCCTTATGTACATATTCCTTATCCGTACTAGTGCTAAGGGCATGTGGAAACAAACATATTCTCACATTGGTTGTTGGCTCGCTAGTACACAAGTCAACTAAAACTTTTCTGTGCCTCTCAATTACAGTCCACTTCTTGAGCAAAACAAAGTTACAACACAATGCCTTGCCACTAAGCTCACACAAGACCTGGTAGATCATATAAAGGTAAGACTGTAAACTTGCCATTGACTATTACATTCAATGCTAAGATTGCTAAGTCAATTCATTGAATTGTTTCCCAACAGACATCACTTCCATACTTGACAGACCAAATCAGAGAGCATCTTGAGACTGTTAAAACAGAACTGAAGAAGTATAGCACTGGTCCTCCACTGGAACGTAAAAAGATGGGGCCCGATCTGACGGAGGTGAGTGCATAGAAACCTGAGGAAAAAAATGTTCATAGAATTGTTCAAATCTATGTTACACTGTTGAAATTAGGCTTATATTGTCACTAATCTCAGAACCCAGAACCAATTCTGGTACCAGAGGTATAAACAGAGAAACTAGTGAGTGTTTCTAGATACAAGAAAATCTAGAATAAAATGCTTTCAAATCAAATCAAATTGTATTTGTCACATGCGCCAAATACAGCAGGTTATTATTACCTTACAGTGAAATGCTTACTTACAAGCCCTTAACCAACAATTCAGTTATGAAAAATACCTTTAAAAAAGAAATAAAAGTAACAAATAATTAAAGCGCATCAGTAAAATAACAATAGCGAGGCTATATACAGGGTGTACCATTGCAGAGTAAATGTGCAGGGGAACCGGTTAGTTGAGATAATATGTACATGTAGGTAGAGTTATTAAAGTGACTATACATAGATAATAAAAGAGAGTAGTGGCAGCGTAAAGGGGGGGAGAATGCAAATAGTCAGGCTGGCCATTTGATTAGATGTTCAGGAGTCTTATGGCTTGGGTGTAGAAGCTGTTTAGAAGCCTCTTGGACTTAGACTTGGCGCTCCGGTAGCGCTTGTTGTGCGGTGGCAGAGAGAACAGTTTATGACTAGGGTGGCTGGAGTCTGACAATTTTTAGTGCCTTCCTCTGACACCACCTGGTATAGAGGTCCTGGATGGCATGAAGCCTGGCCCCAGTGATGTGCTGGGCTGTGCCCTCTTTAGTGCTTTGCGGTCGGAGGGTGAGCAGTTGCCATACCACGCAGTGATGCAACCAGTCAGGATGCGCTCGATGGTGCAGCTGTAGAACAGCAGCCCCGTAGATGAGAATGGGGGCATGCTCAGTCTTCCTTTTCCTGTAGTCCACAATCATCTCCTTTGCTTGATCATGTTGAGGGAGAGGTTGTTGTCCTTGCACCATACGGTCAGGTCTCTGACCTCCTCCCAGTAGGGTGTCTCGTCGTTGTCGGTGATCAGGCCTACCACTGCTGTGTCATCGGCAAACTTAATGATGGTGTTGGAGTCCTGCCTGGCAGTGCAGTCATGAGTAAACAGGGAGTATAGGAGGAGACTGAGCATGCACCCCTTAGGGGCCCCTGTGTTGAGGATCAGCATGGCGGATGTGTTGTTACCTACCCTCACCACCTGGGGGCAGCCCGTAAGGAAGTCCAGGATCCAGTTCTAGAGGGAGGTGTTTAGTCCCAGGGTCCTTAGCTTAATGATGAGCTTTTAGGGCAGTATGGTGTTGAATGCTGAGCTGTTATCAATGAATAGCATTCTCACATCGGTGTTCCTTTTGTACAGGTGTGAATGGGCAGTGTGGAGTGCAATAGAGATTGCATAATCTGCGGATCTGTTGTGGGGGTATTCAAATTGGAGTGGGTCTGGGGTTTCTTGGATAATGGTGTTGATGTGAGCCATGAGAAGCCTTTCAAAGCACTTCATGGCTACAGACGTGAGGGTTACGGGTCGTTAGTCATTTAGGCAGGTTACCTTAGTGTTCTTGGGCACAGGGACTATGCTGGTCTACTTGAAACATGTTGTTATTACAGACTCAAACAGGGACAGGTTGAAAATGTCAGTGAAGACACATGTCAGTTGGTCAGCGCATGTTCGGAGTACACTTCCTGGTAATCCATCTGTTCTTGCGACCTTGTGAATGTTGACCTGTTTAAAGTTCTTACTCACATCGGCTGCGGATAGCGTGATCCCACAGTCATCCGAAACAGCTGATCCTCTCATGCATGTTTCAGTGTTACTTGCCTCGAAACGATCATAGAAGTAATTTGGCTCATCTGGTAGGCTTGTGTCACTGGGCAGCTCTCCACTGTGTTTCCCTTTATAGTCTGTAATAGTTTGCAAGCCCTGCCACATCCAACGACTGTCGGAGCTGGTATTGTACGATTCGATCTTAGTCCTGTATTGACGCTTTGCCTGTTTGATGGTTCGTCGGAGGGCATAGCGGGATTTCTTATAAGCTTCCAGGTTAACGTTTCGCTCCTTGAAAGCATCAGCTCTACCCTTTATCTCAGTGAGGATGTTGCCTGTAATCCATGGCTTCTGGTTGGGGTATGTGCGTACAGTCACTGTGGGGACAACGTCATCGATGCACTTGTTGATGAAGCCAGTGACTGATGTGGTGTACACCTCAATGCCATAAGAAGAATCCCGGAACATATTCCAGTCTGTGCTAGCAAACAGTCCTGTAGCTTAGCATCTGCTTCATCTGAACACTTTTTTTATTGACTGAGTCTCTGGTGCTTCCTGCTTAAATATCTGCTTGCACGTAGGAATCAGGAGGATAGAATTATGGTCAGATTTTCCAAATGGAGGGTGAGGGATAGCTTTGTACGCATTTTTGTCCCTCTAGTTGCACATTTAACATGCTGGTAGAAATGAGGTAAAACGGATTTAAGTTTTCCTGCATTATAGTCCCCTGCCACTAGGAGAGCCGCCTCAGGATGATCATTTTCCTGTTTGCTTATGGCCGTATACAGCTCGTTGAGTGTGGTCTTAGTGCTATCATCGGTTTGTGGTGGTAAATAGTCAGCTACGAAGTATATAGATGAAAACGCTCTCGGTAGTGTGGTGGTTAATTAATAAGCTTCCAGACTGTTATTTGAACTCAATCAGCATGACAGAGTGGTTTCCAGCCCTGTCCTCGTCAACACTCACACCTGTGTTAACAAGATAATCACTGACTTGATGTCAGCTGGTCCTTTTGTGGCAGGGCTGAAATGCATTCTGGAGTATATGCAAATTGCCATCATACAAACTGAGGCAGCAGACTTTTTAACCTCTCTTTCGTATCGTCTGAGATTCCCAAAGATTGGAAAGCTGTCGCGGTCATGTCCCTCTTCAAAGCGGGAGACAATCTAGACCCAAACTGCTACAGACCTATATCTATCCTACCCTGTCTTTCTAAGGTCTTCGAAAGCCAAGTTAACAAACAGATTACCGACCACTTCGAATCCCACCATACCTTTTCCGCTTTGCAATCTGGTTTCAGAGTTGGTCATGGGTGCACCTCAGCCACGCTCAAGGTCCTAAACGATATCATAACCGCCATCGATAAGAGACATTACGGTGCAGCCGTATTCATCGACCTGGCCAAGGCTTTCGACTCTGTCAATCACCACAGCCTTGGTTTCTCAAATGATTGCCTCGCCTGATTTCCCTCACATGCGACTCAGAAGACTATGCAATTAGCTCATGAAAGGAATTATCTGATTCCATAACATACACATCAATATGCAAGAACTCTATAGTTGAGTTACAGTAATACGGAATTAGGAATGGAATTCTAAATACAAGTGTATTTAATTACTTTGTAAAATTAATTTATTCACATACAAGGCATAAAGCTTAAATTACAAAACATTAACAAGTATTACAAAGCATAATTTCAAGCATGGTTAGAGAGAGAGAAAGACAAAGAATCCATGGTTTGTACCATGGCTCATGGGAGAGGGAAAGAGAAATAAAGAAAGAGATAGAGAAAAAGAGTGTGTATCTCACCACAGCAGGACAGGAACATAAGAGAAAGAACAATGATTCTAAGACCCTTTAATAAGCATCTGAGTTGTTTGGATTAAAAAACTGAGTTGTTGACCAATAGTATTACATTAAAGTAAACCATTAATGAACATGCACCTGGGGAAGGATCGTTAAGACACTAACAGCTTACAGACGGTAGGCAATTAAGGTCACAGCTATGAAAATGTAGGACACTAAAGAGGCCTTTCTACTGACTCTGAAAAACACCAAAATAAAGATGCCCAGGGTCCCTGCTCTCTGTGTGAACATGCCTTAGGCTTGCCGCAAGGAGGCATGAGGACTGCAGATGTGGCCAGGGCAATAAATTGCAATGTCTGTACTGTGAGATGCCTAAGACAGCGCTACACGGAGACAGGATGGACAGCTGACCATCCTCGCAGTGGCAAACCACGTTTAAAAACATCTGCACAGGATCGCTACACCCGAACATCACACCTGCGGGACAGGTACAGGATGGCAACAACTGCCAGAATTACATCAGGAACACACAATCCCTCCATCAGTGCTCAGACTGTGCGCAATATGCTGACAGAGGTTGGACTGGGGGCTTGTAGGCCTGTTGTAAGGCAGGTCCTCACCAGACATCACCGGCCTCCAACATTGCCTATGGGCACTAACCCACTGTCACTGGACCAGACAGGACTGGCAAAAAGTGCTCTTCACTGAAGAGTCGCAGTTTTGTCTCACCAGGGGTGATGGTCGGATTCACGTTTATCGTCGAAGGAATGAGCGTTACACCGAGGCCTGTACACTGGAGCGGGATTGATTTGAAGGTGGAGGGTCCGTTATGGTCTGGGGCGGTGTGTCATAGCATCATCGGACTGAGCTTGTTGTCATGAAAGGCTATCTCAACGCTTACAGGGAAGACATCCTCCTCCCTCATGTGGTACCCTGCCTGCAGGCTCATCCTAACATGACCATCCATTATGACAATGCCACCAGCCATACTGCTCGTTCTGTGCGTGATTTCCTGCAAAACAGGAATGTCAGTGTTCTGTAATGGCCAGCGAAGAGAACGGATCTCAATCCCATTGAGCATGTCTGAGACCTGTTGGATCAAAGGGTGAGGGCATATCATTTTGTTAAAATCCCATTGGTGTTTTTATTGTGTTAATCAAAAAGTTGAATCAAGTGAGCTACCTCTGGAACAGCTGGGTGTCCCTGAGGAGAGAATTGAGAACCTCTGAATGATTTGGTCAGACTTTCTCAGTTGGCACAAGGCCGTACATGAGTCTTTCACAAGACGCCGTCAAAGGCTATAGTCATATAAAATATGCAATGGCATATCACAACACATGAGATGAACTGGAATGACACTCACACTCACAGTTGCACAAAAAGAGCTGTGCACAAACCATGCCCCAAAATATTCTAAATGAGCCACCTCCCCTACATTTTAATTATTACTAAAAGAGCAAAGAACCCGTTTGTGAACTACAAAGAACCATTGAAGAGCTCCAAAGCTTCTTTGGGTGATTATGGTTCCCCATAGAACCAACACCCGTCCTAAAGAACCCTTGAGGAACCCTTATTTTTTAGTGTATAGAACTAATGTTGAATATCGACCAGGAAACAAGCCTTCAAATCTTTATTGACATATATATTTTTTTTCTCTCAAGGTATGGTACAAGCAGAGTTTAGAGATGTGTGTGAAGCTTGTTTCAAAAGCTTTCCTCAGCTCAGATCCATGGCTTTGGTGAGTTAAAGTTAAATAATATATTTTACATCATAGATTATGGTTGTGAAGTTAAAATAGATAATCAATGATATACTGTTGTTTGAGTCACTCATGTAGTTAACTGTCAGTCACACAACAAAATTCCTCAGACTAAGATTGACGAAATCCAGACTAAACAGGAAACCAAAGTTGAGAAGAGAATCAAAGAATACATCAATATGGAGCGATTTGTGTACACTCAGGACAGTATTTTCATCAAGGGCTTGAAGGATCATAAAGCTCAGTTCAAAGAAGCCATTGAGGAAGAGCGTTTTTATGACCCAGAGGAAATTGAGGACATCACTGCTACATTCAACTCTACCACATTTGATAGCAGGAAGCTGACCCCAGATAAACTTGGGGTCTACTATGAGGTATGTTTGACAGCAGTTTGTTTTTCATAATAGGTGGGGGTGGAGATTCTACCTTTAGTCAAGGAGGCCATACACTGGGAAAGCTCAGGAAGTACTGCCCCACCCAGAACCCCAGGGGCCAGGTTTCGCATGTTAGAGTCCATACCGGATATACAAGAGCAATTCGGAGAGAAAAAAAGGAACGGATGTGGTACTTAAACAGAATTCAAGTGGTGTCTTTTTTCTAAAAGACATACATAGGAGTAATTACATAGCTTTTCAATTGCATGTTTTACCATGCAGCATCATTGTCTGTGTCCTTCACCCCACACCTAGATTATCTACCAGCGCCTGGCAGACTACGTGCCCATGCTGATCCTGCAATTCATGCTTAAGGAGTCAGCCAAGATGCTTTGTATCCAGATTATGGATCAGAGAGACGGAGCTGATGTTGTCAAACTGCTGAGCGAAGACTCTATGGAAGGCCGCAGGAGAGCAGACCTGCATCAACGCCTGGACCGCCTGAAAAAGGCCCAGGAAAAACTTAGTGAGTTTTAGGACTCTCAATACTGTAGTCCCATGTTATGTGATGTCTAAATGGACTGCCTTCCCTCTGACTCTTGTCATACAACTTGATAATCATTCTTTGACATTGAGGTAATTGATATTTCAAAATTGAAGTGTGTGTCAATATATTACCAAAATCATACATACTGTGCTCTTAGCTGACAGTCAAAGGCCTCTTGTTCATTAAAGGTCAAATGCAGGCATTTTCATTTCAATATCAAATCTTTTCTGGGTAACAATTAAGTATCTTAGTGGGATTGTTTTCAATTAAAATTGTCAAAAATAAATAAAAATAGCTTCTTAGAAAAGAGCAATTTCTCAAGCAAGAATTTTGCTCCTAATATCTGGGAGTGGTTTGAGTGGGGAGAGAAACTGAAAATGATATGTTGCTGGCAGAGAGGTTTGGAACCCTTTCTTGTTGGTCTATTAACTAATGATGTCACCAGGCAGGCCAGAATTTCATCCCACCTAAACAAGCTGAAATTGCAGGCGGTCTTTTAAAACAGCTGAAAGGGCATTTTCACAATTTCAGAGTATTATTCCAACCTCATAGTCTGGAAATATACATAAAACACAGGAAAATCTAAATGTTGACTGCACTGGGCCTTTAAAAATTGAACAGAGCATTCTCAATATGTTGTGTTCACAGAGTAAAGTGCATGTTCAACTATAGGTTTCATTTTTCACACTAACTTTTTATCTACTTATTGATTTGATACTAGTATTAACTGATTATTCAAATTCCATCAAAAAACATGACATATTATTGCAGTTTTAACCCACATATTTGTATGTTAATTATTTTACTTTTTGGTTGACTTTTACTCTGACTGTCGTTGGCATAATGGTGGCAGTTCATCTCTTGAGATTAATAATATTGTTTTTGATTGTTTTATTGCCCTCTTTGCCAACTACACACTTGTCAGTCATTAGAATTAAATGTGCTACGTGTTTGTAATCTAACAATTGCTCTTAGTTATTTTTTGAGCAACCATTTGTATTGTTTTCCACTTAGAAAGAGGGGGGTGAGGTGGGGATAGCATGTCCAAAGATGATTTGTATTCTGTTTTGATATGATGCTGTACTTGGACTGGATAATTGATCTGGAAATCAATGAAATATAATTTAAATGTGAAGGGAAAGGCACTTCCGAATGCTTCTGATTGCTTTCTACAGGCTATTGCACAATATGTCCCAAGATCACAGGTCCTTTGGTTTTCCCAAAGAAGTTGTGGCCATTGATGCATGAAAAACAAAGATGTTGCAACTAGAGCCTTCAAGGTTTTGCCCAATCTAATATCTTTCGTACAGATGGTTAATAAGGCTAGGCGTTCCGCTAGCGGGTCAACTTCGGGTGAAGCTGGAGGGCGCGAGTGAAACTTTCCGTTGAAAGCTTAAATTCATGTTAATCTAACTGCACTGTCCGATTTACAGCGAAAGCATACCATGCGATTGTTTGAGGACGGCGCTCCACATAAAAATATTTTTACACCGGCACAGGTTTCATAAATACACAAATAGCGATTAAATATTCACTTACTTTTTGAAAATCCTCCTCTGATTTGTCATCCAAACGGTCCCAGCTATAACATGTAGTGTCGTTTTGTTAGATAAAATCCTTCTTTATATCCCAAAAAGACAGTTTAGTTGGCACCATCGATTTGAGTAATCCACTCATTCAACATGCCAAGATAGGAATCTGAAAATCTACCCCTAAACTTTGTTTCAACAAGTCAAAATAGGTTTCTATTAAATCCTCAGATACCTTAAAATGTAATTAAACTATAATATTTCATACGGAAAGAAGTATGTTCAATAGGAAAACAATATTAGCAGGTGCGTGTCCTCTTCATCACACACGCATACACAAATTTCCTAGACTGTGTCCCTGTAGTAAAACTCATTATTCTTACTCGTTTTGGAAGAAACAAGCCTGAAACCTTGAACATTGAGTGCTGACACCCAGTGGAAGCCATAATAATTGCATACTGGAAGCGAGATATAATTATTTCCCTATACATGCCATTGGAGAGCATGAGCTCTCAAAAAATAAATTCTGGTTGATTTTCTTTGGATTTTCTCCTACCATATCTATTGTGTTATAGTCCCCTACATTATTTTAACATTTCTACAAATGTCAAAGTGTCTTATTTCCAATGGTTCCAATTATATGCATATCCTGGAGTCAGGGTCTGAGCAACAGGCAGTTTACTTTGGGCACGTCAGTCAGGCGGAAATTGAGAAAAAAGGAAGAAGAAGTTTGAAGAAGTTTTAAAGGTACATGTACAGTGGTGAATAATGCAGCATCTCCTAGGTAAACTCAATGTCTTCATCTTTGTGGCAAAACATGTACAAGGCTACCTACAAATGTATCAAACTCACAGTCCCATGGTCCCATTCATGATAGACTCTTTGTCCAATGTCATGAGCAGACCTACATGAAAAGTACTACTGAATTACTACACTAAACCTATTTGTGCACTAGTGACTATGTAGAGACTTGTACGTATTGTGTAGTGAATGTGTAGTTCATGCACAAGTAGAGTTTGGTTGTGTTGAGTAGGAAAACTAGTGTTTCCAGTAGTAACCATTTAGAGATTTCTACTACTTGATGTTGGTTGTAAATAGGTTGTAAATAGGTAGTCAAAACACTACAGCTTTACTACACAGGCTTCTCAATAGTAATCAGAAAGAGTTCTTACTACTTGATGTTGGTAGTGAATAAGTAATCACAACACTACTGCCTGACTACACAGGCTTTTCGCGACCGCAGAAGGAGATAAAATAGTTTGTTGTTAGCAGGTTGTTGTTAGCTAGCTACTGTTTCTGACAATCCCAAATGTAATCATCTTCCTTCCTTCGTCATCCTGTTTTTCATAGCCCGTATGCTGGCACCATCTGTAAATGTAACTTTCCTTTCTGTTTTATGAACACTTTCATGTCGTTGTTTAGCCGTTTATATAACTTTCCTACATCAAAAAGATTGCCATTCAAAACGGTCTTGTGTTTAGCCTAGCTATTTGCTAGCCCCATTGAAATGTAGCTATGCAGCCTCTGTTTTCGTCATGGTAGCTAATAACTATGCGTGTTTATTTGCAAATGTACAGTATGTTCATATTGGTATAATTACCCATTCTACTTACCTGTTTTGACCTGTTGCCAAGGAGGCCCTCAATATAGGAAGACGGCCCTTTTTCGTAAGATTAACATTGTCTGTCAAATGTTTTTCTGTGTTGTCAAAGGGTGTTTTGACACTTGGTCCCGATCAGTCCTTTTTTGTGAACTCAGTATGGTTCATTGAATATTTTGTGCTGTGTAAACACCCCAAAGGAATCTAGACCCTTCAAAAGAGCCCCCGAGGCGAACCGAACTGAGACCATCTTGAGAGATGGTCTGAGTTCGGTTTACTTGAATTCCGTGGTCTGGTTCATTTTTTAGGGCAATGTGAACACAAAGCTCCCCAGGTTCACTTGTAATTATTCCCGGACCACACACTAGACTACTGCAACACCGTTTCCCATTCCACAAACCTTCTCACATTGGTGTTACAAAAGAGAGAAGTTGATAATATGCTAGTTTGCGGGAAACAAAACGTGTGCTCTTTTTGGATATACCTATTGATTAGTGACTGTCATGGATGCACAGAAATTCAAAAATATGTGTAGAGTTTTTAGTTCAGATCATTTGTTTGCAATATGTGATCTATAGGCTAAACGAGCGGTATAAGCAGTTTATTCGATTGTAGGGTTTGAATGGTGTGAAATGACACAAACATATTTGGTGAGAATCACAACATAGGATACAAAATCAATTATAACTACATGGGGTGCACCGTTTTCAATAGAACATTATTTCATCTGCAGTTATTCTTCTGCTATTTATTCTGTTACCAATAATATTTATACGTTAATAGTATATTCTGATTACAATGATGTCTAATCTTTTAACTAAATGCAATCTATTAGCTTCCAAAATGTAAGTAGTTATATGTAGCTACGGTTGTTGGTTAGCTAACTAGTGAACTTTTGCCATTAGCATTGACATGAAATCAATCAAAACACATCAAAACAAAACAAGAACAAACAAAAAAATAGCTGAAATGAGCCACCTACGATTCCCCACACGGCTGCTTCCTGTCATTGTTGCTAGGTATCTGACCGTTCCGAAATATAACAAAGCATGGCTTTCAGACAAAATTGTGACAATTTATTTCTAGTTTTATAATTAACTGGACAAATTGTGACATCTATGTATATTTTTAACAAAACTATTTTCTTAACAGTCCAAAACCAGAGTGACAAGTACTGTTACCATATAAAGTCAGATTTAAACTGTTTGAGATAAATATTGTCAGGCTGCATAAGCTGGGTAGATGCCCTGGAACGTCACCAGCTGGGTGCAGGTCAGCTGGCGAGGCATCAGGGAGTGCCTGCACCAGGCACGGGCACAGTTAGGGCTATACCTGTGCAAAGCACATGTCCCTTTGCCTTTCCAGTCTCCAAAGTGCGCTACTCAGTGGTGGTATAATTTCCCCACAAATGTTTATTAAAAAAAAAAAAAAATCTCCTTTTGTTGTTCTGAACCAACTGCAAGCAAGTCGTTTGTCATGTCTTTGGCATCATAAAAAGTCAAGACTGTTATTTTATCAAATCAATTTTCTGTAATTATTATTATATGATTAAACTAATCATGTAAATGTAATTAACTAGGAAGTCGGCAACACGGAATATCTTCAGATTACAAAGTTATAATTTAGCGAATATAACTCTTCAGATATTTTTATCTGATCAATTAGTCTTCTATTAATTAACTATTCTTTACCTCATGTCAGTCTTATTCCAAATGTCGTAAATTGTTGGTTATCTGCACGAACCCAGCCTTTACTATAAATCATCCATAAACCAATATTGCTTAATCATTTATTTAGTAACTAACAAAATAATCACAGAAATGCATAAACAAACAAACAGTACATATGTTACGAACAAATGATAGGGAAGGGACAAGCCGATATGACGGCTTGGTGGACAAAGGGAAGTGGGTGTGGACTGAGAGAGAGCTGGAAAGACAAAAGGGATCACTACACACAGTTGATAATTATACTAATTGATATGCTAATTCTTCGCACATGAACGCTCACTCATTCCGGAATAATTGCAATCAATATATTTACGCCCATGTGTCGTGATCTTTTCTGTTGGAATCCGGTCCATCGTCTGGAGAGTTCATCCGAGTCTCTCTCTTTCTGTTTCCTTGAAGATCAACGGCGTCAGGAGGGGTTTTTATTCATAACAATAGGAAAGGGCTGTTCCATGAAGCCAGATCATGTCTGTGCTCACGGGGGTGGGCCAATAAAGTTAGTTAAACTTTAAAGGGAATACCATTCTCTCACATTAAAACGTTTAACATAACATTACATAATTTCACAAATAGTTTAATCTTTACTCATTCATTTTATACAATAATTAGATGCAAACCTCATAATTGAGAAATGCACACATTCAGAGATATAGTTATGTGTGTTTCCTGTCTTCCCTGAGGTCATCAAATGAAACACACTCATCATACCCATCCCTTAAGTGTCCACGGACCATTCCCACTTTCTCACATGTGGACATTTTGTTTCAAATTCCCATTTTGGGGATTTAGAAGTTTGCCATGTGAAATCCTTTGTTCTCTCTGTGTTCTTTCTGCATAAAAAGGAGGAGATAGTCTCTGCCAGGAATTTACGACCTGAGATAACATAAACTGGGTGTAGGAGAGAGTGAGATGGGGGAGCCATGATCTATACCCAGAAAGGGCCACGTCATGACACGTTGTTAAAGTCTCATCTAGGTCTATGCTTCAGAACCAAAAGTTGTGTGTCTTGATTGTTTACCAATGGTCAGCATTGGCACGCAAAGACAGATGCGCATATCTACACTAGCGACCTGAAATAACTGAATTAATTTCCTACAGTTTTCTCAATCAGAGGCAGCTGTCAATCGGTGTCCCTGATTGAGAACCATAATTAGGTAGCCTGTTTTCACCCTTGTGTTGATTATTTTCTGTTCTGTGTTTTGTGCTTCACCGTACAGGACTGTTTTGTTTCGTTCATTGTCGCTTTATTGTTTTTTATTTCAGTGTTCAATTGTTTTATTCAATCAATGTGGACACTTACCACCCTGCACATTGGTCCTCCTCTTCTTCAACCACAGACGAGCGTTACACTTATTATAAAATTGATTAAATTGTTTATTTTCCTCATCGATCTACACACAATAGCCCATAATAACAAAGCAGAAACAGATTTCTAGAAATGTTTGCAAATGATTTAAACATAAAAAACTGAAATATAAAATTTACATAAGTATTCAGACCATTTACTCAGTACTTTGTTGAAACACCTTTGGCAGTGATTACAGCCCTCTTCTTGGGTATGATGCTACAAGCTTGGCATACCTGTATTTGGTGAGTTTCGCCCATTCCCTGCAGATCCTCTCAAGCTCTGTCATGTTGGTTGGGGACGTTGCTGCACAACTATTTTCAGGTCTCTCCGGAGATGTTCGATCAGGTTCAAGTATGGGCTCTGGGCCACTCAAGGACATGTCATGATGCCACTCCTGAGTTGTCTTGGCTGTGTGCTTAGGATCGCTGTCCTATTAGAAGGTGAACCTTCATCCCAGTCTGAGGTTCTGAGTGATCTGGAGCATGTTTTAAATCAAAGATCTCTTTGTACTTTTCTCTATTCATCTTTCCCTCAAACCTGACTAGTCTCCCGGTCCCTGCCGCTGAAAAACAACCCCACAGTATGATGCAGCCACCACCGTGCTTCACCGTAAGGATGGTGCCAGGTTTCCTCCAGACGTGACACTTGGCATTCAGACCAAAGAGTTCAATCTTGGTTTCATCAGATCAGAGAATATTGTTTCTCATGGTCTGAGAGTCTTCAGGTGCCTTTTGACAAACTCCAAGTGTGCTGTCTTATGCCTTTTACTGAGGAGTGGCTTCCAAGTGTCCACTCTACAATAATGTCCTGATTGGTGAGGTGCTGCAGAGATGGTTGTCATTCTGGAAGGTTCTCCATTTCCACAGAGGAACTCTGGAGCTCTGTCACTTCACTGACCAAGACCCTTCTCCGCCGTTTGCTCAGTTTGGCCGGGCGGCCAGCTCTAGGAAGTGTCTTGGTGGTTCCAAACTTCCTAGACTCCAATAAAGTTGTAGAAACATCTCAAGGATGTTTCGAGTCTCATAGAATAGGGTCTGGATACTTACGTAAATAATGTATTTCTGTTTCTAAAAATCAGTTTTTGGTATTTAATGCATTATTTAATGCATTTCAGAATAAGGCTGTGTGGAAAACGTCAAGGGGTCTGAATACTTTCCGAAAGCATTGTATGTATTAATGGACAATAAAACATATATCTTGATTAGATAAATATTCAACCCCCTGAGTCAATACATGTTAGAATCACCTTTGACAGTGATTACAGCAGTGAGTCTTTCTGGGTAAGTCTCTAAGAGCTTTGCACACCTGCATTGTGCAATATTTTCTCATTACTCTTTGAAAAGTTCTTCAAGCTCTCTCAAGTTGGTTGTTGATCATTGCTATACATCCATGTTCTAGTCTTGCCATAGATTTTCAAGCCAATTTTCAAAACTGTAGCTAGGCCACTAGGCCACTCAATGTTAGTCTTGGTAAGCAACTCCAGTGTACAGTATATTTGGCCTTGTGTTTTAGGTAATTGTCCTGCTGATAGGTGAATTTGTCTCGCAGTGTCTGTTGGAAAGCAGACTGAAATAAAGTTTCCCTATAGGATTTTGCCTGTGCTTAGCTCTATTCTGTTTATTTTTCATCCCAAAAACTCCCTAGTCCTTGCCGATGAAAAGGATACCCATAACATACTGTACCCCACCACGCTTGTAACTATGGAGAGTGGTACTTAGTGTTGTGCTGTGTTGGATTTGCAACATAACACTGTATTTAGGACAAAAGTACATTTCTTTGCCACAATTCTTTGAAATATTACTTTATTGCCTTATTGCAAACAGGATGCATGTTTTGCAATATGTTTTATTCTGTACAGGCATCCTTCTTTTCACTCTGTAATTTATTTTAGTGTTGTGGAGTAACTACAATGTTGTCAATTAGCTCCTATCACAACCATTAATCTCTTACTCTTAAATAACTGTTTTAAAATCACCATTGGCCTCATGGAATTCCTGACCGGTTTCCTTCCTCTCCGGCAACTAAGTTAGGAAGGGCGCCTTTATCTTTGTAGTGACTGTGTATGTTGACATAATCCAACAAGTAATTAATAACTGCACCATACTCACAGGGATATTCAATGTCTGTTGTTTTATTTACCCATTTACCAATAGGTGCCCTCCTTTCTGAACCATTGGAAAACCTCCCTGGTCTTTGTGGTTGAATCTGTGCTTGAAATTCTGAGGGACTGAGGGACTGAGGGACCTTACAGTATTTGTGGGGTACAGATATGGCATGGTCATTTAAAAATCATGTTAAACATTATTATTGCACACAGAGTGGGTTCAGGCAACTTATTATGTGACTTGTTAAGCACATGTTTAGTCCTGAACTTACAGAGTATACTAAACATTTGGAACACCTTCCTAATATTGAGTTGCACCCCCCCCCCCCAACTATCTTATTCAGTCTCTCTGGTACTGGAGGCCTTTGTTTTTCCATGTTGTTCCCTGGCTGTTGGTGGGTCAGATGACCATACCACTTGCCAGAGAGAGAGAGCGAGATAATCCAGCCGACTGGACGGTTTGCCTTCATGAGCCCTCTCTTGCTCCCTCCCTTCCTACCAACCAGACATTCTCACCCCCACCCCCAAACTCGCTGGTCCCTGGGGCTACCATTTGCTAATTCATCTCCGCCCTCGCAGCGCTCCTCAACTGTCACATTGCATCTCGCACAGTCAACGATAACAAGGCCTTTCATATTTCATACACCCACCCAGAGCCAGCTCCACAGACATCCATTGTTACCCACTGTCTCTCGTTTTCACCCTCCCTCTGTGCTCTGTGGACGGTTGATGCCATCTCAACTCCTGTGTCTCTCTCCATGGATATTCAAACAGCGTGTCAGTTTATACTCATCCTTAGCCATTCCATCTTTGGAGAGAAAAATAATCAAGTGGAGCAGATACATTAAACTGACCTTGGAGCCTGTCATCTATTCAAAGACGTATGATAGAAAGCCATCCAAGGATATCATCATACACAAACTATTTTAAAGTGAGCTATGAACCCATTCCTTGACTCCAATCATAAGGGATCACCAGATTTTCTATTGAAAAACAAATGCCTCTAGTTGGGCCAGAGAGGTAAGCCACGAAAGAAAATGGGATATAAAACAACAAGAGCATCAAAACAAGTCTCATCTAACAACCTTGGAGGATTCAGTTTAATAGTAGAAACTTAATGCAAGTTACATAAGAGTGAACCAACTAGGAAGAGGAAAGCTTTATGAGAGCTGGTCTAACGTGTTGTTCTGAGTGCAACCCATGGAAGACGGCCTACTGGGAGATTACAAAGTTGAGGAAGAGCAGGAAAAATAGAGAGAAAGTGATGAGAGGAAAGTCTAAAAAACTACTAAGAGGTTGCTACTGAGCCACTGGCAACTCCAGAGCCATATCAAACCTACACACGTTCACTACGAGACAACACAGTAGTACAATAGCCGACAGAGAGAGACATCAAACGCCATGCCTTGCTGCTTGAGGCTACACAATCAATAACACTTGACTGTGCATCTGTGCGAAAGCTCCTCAAAAACATTAGATGCTGGAACATTTCTGTGGGGATGTCCTTCCATTCAGCCACAAGAGCATTAGTGATGTCGGGCACTGATGTTGGGCGATTAGGCCTGGCTCGCAGTCGGCGTTCCAATTCACAGCAAAGGTGTTAGATGGGGCTGAGGTTAGTGCTCTGTGCAGGCCAGTCGAGTTCTTCCACACCAATCTCGACAAACATTTTCTGTATGGATCTTGCTTTGTGCACGGGGCATTGTCATGCTGAAACAGGAAAGAGCCTTCCCCAAACTGTTGCCACAATGTTGGAAGCACAGAATCGTCTAGAATGTCATTGTATGCTGTAGCGTTAAGATTTCCCTTCACTGTAACTAAGGGGCTTAGCCCAAACCATGAAAAACAGCCCCAGACAATTATTCCTCCTGCACCAAACTTTACAGTTGGCATTATGGTAGCATTCTCCTTGCATCCGCAAAACCCAGATTCCTCCGTCGGACTGCCAGATGGTGAAGCAGTCACTTCACAGAAAGCTTTTCTGCTGCTTCAGGGTCCAATGGCAGCAAGCTTTACACCACTCTAGCCGATGCTTGGCATTGCTCATGGTGATCTTAGGCTCGTGAGCGACTGCTCGGTAATGGAAACCCATTTCATGAAGCTCTAGATGAACAGTTATTGTGCTGACGTTGCATCCAGAGGCAGTTTGGAACTCGGTAGTGAGTGTTGCAACCAAGGATGAGCTTGTGTGGCCTACCACTTCGCTAGTGAGCCGTTGTTGTTCCGAAACGATTCCACTTCACAATAAAAGCAATTACAGTTGACCTGGGCAGGTCTAGCAGGGCAGAAAATTGACGAACTGACCTTTTGGAAAGGTGGCATCCTATAACAGTGTCACATTGAAAGTCACTGAGCTCTTCAGTAAGACCATTCTACAGCCAATGTTTGTCAAATCAAATCCAATTGTATTGGTCACATACACCTGGTTAGCAGATGTTATTGCGAGTGTAGAGAAATGCTTGTGCTTCTAGTTCCAACAGTGCAGCAATATCTAACAAGTAATGTCTAACAATTCAACAACAAATACCTAATACACACAAATCTAAGTAAGGGATGGAATAAGAATATATAAATATAACTATATGGATGAGCATTGTCAGAGCGGCATAGGCTAAGATGCAATAGATAGTATAGGATAACAGTATATAAAGCAGAAAAAGAAATGTCCTCTCACTGTCAACTGTGTTTATTTTCAGTAAACTTAACGTGTAAATATTTGTATGAACAATACAAGATTCAACAACTGAGACATAAACTGAACAAGTTCCACAGACATGTGACAAATGGGAATGGAATAATGTGTCCCTGAACAAAGGGGGGTAAAAATCTAAAGTAACAGTCAGTGGTGTGCCCACCAGCTGCATTAAGTAAGTACTGCAGTGCATCTCCTCCTCATGGATTGCAACAGATTTGCCAATTCTTGCTGTGAGATGTTACCTGACTCTTCCACCAAGGCAACTGCAATTTCCTTGACATTTCTGGGGGGAATGACCCTAGCCCTTAACCTCCGATCCAACAGGTCCCAGACATGCTCAATGGGATTGAGATCCGGGCTCTTTGCTGGCCATGGCAGAACACTAACACGGAACCCAAACCGGCTGCGCCCTTGCACCATCGTGCGCCATTGTGCATAAATGTATTTTGTCCCCCCACACGAAACGCGATCACGACACACAGGTTAAAATATCAAAACAAACTCTGAACCAATTATATTAATTTGGGGAAAGGTCGAAAAGCATTAAAGAATGTTTCCTTGCATAGGTTATTTTACCTGAAGTGCACAAGGTCCTCTACTCCAACAATTAATCCACACATAAAACGGTCAACCAAATCGTTTCTAGTCATCTCTCCTCTTTCCAGGCCTTTTCTTCTCTTGACTTTATATTGCGATTGGCAACTTTCATAAATGACTTGCATTACCGCCACTGACCTATTTCATCTTTCAGTCACCCACGTGGGTATAACCAATGAGGAGATGGCACGTGGGTACCTGCTTCTATAAACCATTGAGGAGATGGGAGAGGCAGGACTTGCAGCGCGAACTGCATCAGAAATAGAACTGACTTCTATTTTAGCCCTTGGCAACGCAGACGCTCGTTGGAGTGTGCGAGTTATGTGGGTGCAATAATTGAAGAATATAGATTTCTACATTTATTTTGCAATGCGACGCGCATGCGACGCGAGAAGTGTAGTCAGCCTGTAACATTCCTGTCTTTCAGGAAATCACGCACAGAAAGAACAGTATGGCTGGTGGCATTGTCATGCTGGAAGGTCATGTCAGGATGAGCCTGCAGGAAGGGTACCACATGAGGGAGGAGGATGTCTTCCCTGTAACGCACAGCGTTGAGATTGCCTGCAATGACAACAAGCTCAGTCCAATGATGCTGTGACAAACCACCCCAGACCATGATGGAGCATCCACCTCCAAATTGATCCCGCTCCAGAGTACAGGCCTCGGTGTAACACTCATTCCTTCAACAATAAACACGAATTCGACCATCATATAAAAGAGACAAAATCATGACTCGTCTGTGAAGACCACTTTTTGCCAGTCCTGTCTGGTCCTGTCTGGTCCAGTGACGGTGGGTTTGTGCCAATAGGCAATGTTGTTGCCGTTGATGTCTGGTGAGGACCTGCCTTACAACAGGCCTACAAGCCCTCAGTCCAGCCTTTTGCAGACAGTCTGAGCACTGATGGAGGGATTTGTTGCCGTCCTGTACCTGTCCCACAGGTGTGATATTTGGATGTACTGATCTGGTGCAGGTGTTGTTACACGTTGTCTGCCACTGCGAGGATGATCAGCTGTCCGTCCTGTCTCCCTGTAGAGCTGTCTTAGGAGTCTTACAGTACGGACATTTCAATTTATTGCCCTGGCCACATCTGCAGTCCTCATGCCTCCTTGCTGCATGCCTAAGGCATGTTCAAGCAGATGAGCAGGGACCCTGGGCATCTTTCTTTTGGTGTTTTTCAGAGTCCGTAGAAATGCCTCTTTAGTCTCCTACGTTTTCATAGCTGTGACCTTAATTGCCTACTGTTAGTGTCTTAACGACCATTCCACGGGTGCATGTTCATTAATTGTTTATGTTTCATTGAACAAGCATGGGAAACAGTGTTTAAACTCTTTACAATGAAGATCTGTGAAGTTCTTTGGATTTTTATTATTTATCTTTGAAAGACAGGGTCCTGAAAAAGGGGCATTTCTTTTTTTGCTGAGATTACATATGAGGTGGGTAAATGCAAGATATGTAAACATCTTTAAAGTGACATTACTAAACTGACTGGTGTTCCACTTATTTAAGTGGTCAATGGTTACAAGTCTGTATGTAGGCAGTAGGCTTCCTGTGCTAGTGATGGCTGTTTAACAGTCTGATGGCCTTAAGATAGAAGCTGTTTTTCAGTCTCTCGGTCCCAGCTTTGATGCACCTGTACTGACCTCGCCTTCTGGATGGTAGCGGGGTGAATGGGCAGTGACTCAGGTGGTTGTTATTCTTGATGATCTTTTTGGCCTTCCTGTGACATCGGGTGCTGTAGGTGTCCTGGAGGGCAGGTAGTTTGCCCTTTGGGGTTTGCGCTGTGCAGACATCACCACCCTCTGGAGAGCCCTGCGATTGTGGGCGGTGCAGTTGCTGTACCAGGCAGTGATACAGCCTGACAGGATGCTCTCAATTGTTTGTCTATTGAGATTGCATGACTGTGTGAGGGATTTTATACACCTGACAGCAACAGGTGTGGCTAAAATAGCTGAATCCACTAATTTGAAGCGGTGTCCACATACTTTTTTATATATAGTGTATGTCAACTTGGATGTTTGCCCATCACCTCAAGCTCAACCTCAACAAGATGGAGCTGCTCATCCTCCCAGGGAAGACCTACTCTCTCAAAGACCTCTCCATCGCGGTTGACACCTCCACAGTGTCACACTCCCAGAGTGCCAAGAACCTTGGCATGACCCTGGACAACACCATGTTGTTCTCTGCAAACATCAAACCAATGACTCGCTCCTGGAGGTTCATGCTCCCCAATGTCCAGAGAGTCCTAATCCAGGCATTTGTCCTCTCTCGTCTGGACTACAGCGAATCGCTGTTGGCTGGGGTACATGCTTGTGCCATGAAACCCTTGCAACTTAGGCAGAACGCAGCAGCCCGCCTGGTTTTCAACCTTCCCAAGTTCTTTCATGTCACCCCAGTCCTCTGCACACACCACTGGCTTTTAGTCGAAGATTGCATCCACGACAAGACCATAGTGCTTTACCTACGGAACAGCAAGAGGATCTGCCCCTCCCTACCTTCCGGCTATGCTAAAACTCTACATCCCAACTCGAGCACTCTGTTCTACCACCTTAAGTCTCTTGGCCCTCCCACCCCTCATCCCAGTCCAAGCCCAATGGTTTAACCAGCTTTCCCCTGAAGCTAGGACAGCAGAGGCTCTGCACATCTTCCGAATAAACATCTGAAACCTTACCTCTTTCAAACAGTATCTTAAATAATCCTCCTCTTCACCTCGACCCCCCCCCCCCCAGCTCTGACTCTGACAGCTACGTTATTGAGGAAAATTTTACTTTCTATGCCTGTGTTATGTATTTGTCCCACCTAGCTATCTTAAGATGAATGGATAACTGTAAGTGGCTCTGGATAAGAGTGTCTGTGTCAGATTCTCCCTAGGAGAGGTGGGTGTGGAGTCAGGCGCAGGAGAGTTGCAAAGAAGGGTGTTTTATTCAAGTCCATCAACAAAAACAGACACGGGACCGCAACAGCAGCCACAAAAAAACAAGAACACAGTCCAGTCGAACACGGTGGAAAAAAACTCCTCTGACTCAACTAACGTGCGGGAAAACAGTCCCGTGAAAACACCCCTTAAACTGCACGAACAAAACGCAAACCAAACAGAACACGGGTAGGGCGAGATTAAATATCCCACTGATTAACCTAAACTAGACACACGTGAACACAAGACAGAGAAACGAAAAAGAAAAGGGATCGGTGGCAACTAGCTGACCGGCGACGACGACCACCGAGCGCTGCCCGAACAGGGAGAGGTGCCACCTTCGGTGGAAGTCGTGACAGTCTGCTAAATGACTAAAATGTAAAATGTAAAATGAGAGATGATTTAAGTAAGCATCTGTAAGGTAGACATAAAAACATGAGACATTAGCATTGTCTTCATATTTGACAGAAGCCTTGCATCTGCTCTGTTCCCCTGTAGATTCACGTGCAAGCATTATTGCACCAATAAAGTGACGTTGAAAGGTATTTTGGAAGTTTGCTGGAATAACTGCAGGATGAGCTGTTTTGCTGTTTTGTTTCTCCTTCGTTGAAATTTATTTTTGCTGACACTTTTTCCCAACCTCTTCATCTCTGTGTTTTCTGGACATCCTTTATTTATATCAGAGGAAAGTCTCTCTATTTCTCTCTAACACATGGTAGCAGACCCTACACAAAAAAAAGAGTAGATTGTGTATTGGTCTTCAATTTTTCTGTAACGATAAGCTAAACATAATAATTCTAAACCATCAACATGCAATGTCCTTTTGGTTCTCTGACTGACTCAAACTTGTTATTGAACTCTGCAAAGCTGACAAATAAAAAAATTGATGAAAACATACTATGTCAGTTCTTCAATTTCACGCTAGAGTGAGTTGCATCATTGCAGCGTATGCTCATAATAAAGAGCCTTGTGGTGTGCATGGTAATTACCTCTACCTCTATTCTAGCTACCGTACCACCGAGCCACAGTGCCCCATCTATTCCTCTAGGAAGCTCCCTCACTCACAGCAGCCCTGCTGCTCTCCTCAGAGCTGTCGATATATGGAGTGTGTAGGTATGTATGAGGGCAGGTGTGTATGTCTGAAGGTAACTACGACAGTGTGTTAGTGAAGCGCCACGGAGCCACTCTCCACACCACTGCCTGTATTGGCTGGTGCATTCATCACAATACCACTTCTCTCTGGGGTCCGTCCTTATTAAAATCAAATAAAATCAAATCAAATTGTAGTGAAATGCTTGTGCTTCTAGTTCCGACAATGCAGTAATAACCAACAAGTAATCTAGCTAACAATTCCAAAACTACTACCTTATAGACACAAGTGTAAGGGGATAAAGAATATGTACATAAAGATATATGAATGAGTGATGGTACAGAGCGGCATAGGCAAGATACAGTAGATGGTATTGAGTACAGTATATACATATGAGATGAGTTACTGACCTCGCCTTCTGGATGATAGCGGGGTGAACAGGCAGTGGCTCGGGTGGTTGTTGTCCTTGATGATCTTTATGGCTTTCCTGTGACATCGGGTAGTGTAGGTGTCATGGAACTTAAAACTTGCTACCCTCTCCACTACTGTTCCATCGATGTGGATAGGGGGGTGTTCCCTCTGCTGTTTCCTGAAGTCCACAATCATCTCCTTAGTTTTGTTGATGTTGAGTGTGAGGTTAATTTTCCTGACACCACACTCCGAGGGCCCTCACCTCCTCCCTGTAGGCCATCTCGTCGTTGTTGGTAATCAAGCCTACCACTGTTGTGTCGTCCGCAAACTTGATGATTGAGTTGGAGGCGTGCGTGGCCACGCAGTCGTGGATGAACAGGGAGTACAGGAGAGGGCTCAGAACGCACCCTTGTGGGGCCCCAGTGTTGAGGATCAGCGGAGTGGAGATGTTGGTGTCCAACCCTCACCACCTGGGGGTGGCCCGTCAGGAAGTCCAGTACCCAGTTGCACAGGGCGGGGTCGAGACCCAGGGTCTCGAGCTTGATGACGAGCTTGGAGGGCACTATGATGTTAAATGCCTGGTGTTATTTCATAGTTTCCATGTCTTCACTATTATTCTACAATGGAGAAAACAGTAAAAAATAAAGAAAACCTTTGAATGAGTAGGTGTGTCCAAACTTTTGACTGGTACTGTATATGAAAATGGCCTATTCATTTATGTTTCAACATACTGTATATGTGACATGTATGTACTTATAAGTGAGGATACATATATAAGCATATATGGGCATATATGTTTCCACCATATATGCCCATACAAAACATATAAGTAACATACATGTATTGCCATATATTATTTTACGTATGGGTGGGTGGGATACGGCATTCATGTCTGGGCAACAACAGGAAAGGGGAAATAGAAACATGTAGACAAGGACAGCTGTCAACTAGCATGCCTGTGTCCTGCTACTGAAAACAGTATAGGCAACAGACTTCCCAAAATCCCTACATTCGGATTATACCCTAACTAACACACTTATTTACGTGTACTCTTATGCCGGCAAGAAAAATGTCCAGCATCAGCATTATCCACCATTAAGGTTTTGATTGCATTATGGGACGTAAGCATGAATGATGCGATGGGGGAAAATGGTGAGGCTGCAAAGATGGCCTGTGTGGGTTGAAAGATAAATCAATCCATTTGCAAATTCAGGATTTTGATCATTGGATAAGAGACATGTATTTATTTATTTTTTATGATATATATTTTTTTTACATACACATATACACTTTTTTCAAAAAGGACTGGAGGGCGCCACTGGACTGAGGGGCACCCCTGGACTGAGGGGCTGCACTGCAGGCCGACTCTGGCAGCTCCGGACAGGAGGGCGACTCTGGCAGCTCCGGACAGGAGGGCGACTCTGGCAGCTCCGGACAGGAGGGCGACTCTGGCAGCTCCGGACAGGAGGGCGACTCTGGCAGCTCCGGACAGGAGGGCGACTCTGGCAGCTCCGGACAGGAGGGCGACTCTGGCAGCTCCGGACAGGAGGGCGACTCTGGCAGCTCCGGACAGGAGGGCGACTCTGGCAGCTCCGGACAGGAGGGCGACTCTGGCAGCTCCGGACAGGTGGGCGGACAGGTGGGCGAACCTGGAGGGAGGAGACGGAGAGACAGCCTGGTGTATATGAGACCTACAGGAGGCCTGGTGCGTGGAGGAGGAATCGGATGAACCGGGCTGTGGGGGAGCACTGGAGCTCTGGTGCGCAGCCTTGGCACCACTCCTCCAGGCTGGATGACCACTTTAGCCCGGCCACTCCAGAGTGCAGGCACAGGTCGAAAGGGCTGTGGGGAGCACTGGAGATCTGGTGCTTACCAATCGCACCTCTCCCTTAGGCTCAATGAGACACAGTACATTTACATTTACATTTAAGTCATTTAGCAGACGCTCTTATCCAGAGCGACTTACAAATTGGTGCATACACCTTATGACATCCAGTGGAACAGCCACTTGCATCTAAATCTTTTTTTTTTTTTTTTTGGGGGTTGAGAAGGATTACTTACCCTTACTTACCCTATCCTAGGTATTCCTTGAAGCGGTGGGGTTTCAGGTGTCTCTGGAAGGTGGTGATTGACTCCGCTGTCCTGGCGTCGTGAGGGAGTTTGTTCCACCATTGGGGGCCAGAGCAGCGAACAGTTTTGACTGGGCTGAGCGGAACTGTACTTCCTCAGTGGTAGGGAGGCGAGCAGGCCAGAGGTGGATGAACGCAGTGCCCTTGTTTGGGTGTAGGGCCTGATCAGAGCCTGGAGGTACTGAGGTGCCGTTCCCCTCACAGCTCCGTAGGCAAGCACCATGGTCTTGTAGCGGATGCGAGCTTCAACTGGAAGCCAGTGGAGAGAGTGGAGGAGCGGGGTGACGTGAGAGAACTTGGGAAGGTTGAACACCAGACGGGCTGCGGCGTTCTGGATGAGTTGTAGGGGTTTAATGGCACAGGCAGGGAGCCCAGCCAACAGCGAGTTGCAGTAATCAAGACGAGAGATGACAAGTGCCTGGATTAGGACCTGCGCCGCTTCCTGTGTGAGGCAGGGTCGTACTCTGCGGATGTTGTAGAGCATGAACCTACAGGAACGGGACACCGCCTTGATGTTAGTTGAGAACGTCAGGGTGTTGTCCAGGATCACGCCAAGGTTCTTAGCGCTCTGGGAGGAGGACACAATGGAGTTGTCAACCGTGATGGCGAGATCATGGAACGGGCAGTCCTTCCCCGGGAGGAAGAGGAGCTCCGTCTTGCTGAGGTTCAGCTTGAGGTGGTGATCCGTCATCCACACTGATATGTCTGCCAGACATGCAGAGATGCGATTCGCCACCTGGTCATCAGAAGGGGAAAGGAGAAGATTAATTGTGTGTCGTCTGCATAGCAATGATAGGAGAGACCATGTGAGGTTATGACAGAGCCAAGTGACTTGGTGTATAGCGAGAATAAGAGAGGGCCTAGAACAGAGCCCTGGGGGACACCAGTGGCGAGAGCGCGTGGTGAGGAGACAGATTCTCGCCACGCCACCTGGTAGGAGCGACCTGTCAGGTAGGACGCAACCAAGCGTGGGCCGCGCCGGAGATGCCCAACTCGGAGAGGGTGGAGAGGAGGATCTGATGGTTCACAGTATCGAAGGCAGCCGATAGGTCTAGAAGGATGAGAGCAGAGGAGAGAGAGTTAGCTTTAGCAGTGCGGAGCGCCTCCGTGATACAGAGAAGAGCAGTCTCAGTTGAATGACTAGTCTTGAAACCTGACTGATTTGGATCAAGAAGGTCATTCTGAGAGAGATAGCGGTAGAGCTGGCCAAGGACGGCACGCTCAAGAGTTTTGGAGAGAAAAGAGAGAAGGGATACTGGTCTGTAGTTGTTGACATCGGAGGGATCGAGTGTAGGTTTTTTCAGAAGGGGGTGCAACTCTCGCTCTCTTGAAGACGGAAGGGACGTAGCCAGCGGTCAGGGATGAGTTGATGAGCGAGGTGAGGTAAGGGAGAAGGTCTCCGGAAATGGTCTGGAGAAGAGAGGAGGGATAGGGTCAAGCGGGCAGGTTGTTGGGCGGCCGGCCATCACAAGACGCGAGATTTCATCTGGAGAGAGAGGGAGAAAGAGGTCAGAGCATAGGGTAGGGCAGTGTGAGCAGAACCAGCGGTGTCGTTTGACTTAGCAAACGAGGATCGGATGTCGTCGACCTTCTTTTCAAAATGGTTGACGAAGTCATCTGCAGAGAGGGAGGAGGGGGGAGGATTCAGGAGGGAGGAGAAGGTGGCAAAGAGCTTCCTAGGGTTAGAGGCAGATGCTTGGAATTTAGAATGGTAGAAAGTGGCTTTAGCAGCAGAGACAGAGGAGGAAAATGTAGAGAGGAGGGAGTGAAAGGATGCCAGGTCCGCAGGGAGGCGAAGTTTTCCTCCATTTCCGCTCGGCTGCCCGGAGCCCTGTTCTGTGAGCTCGCAAGGAGTCGTCGAGCCACGGAGCGGGAGGGAGGACCGAGCCGGCCTGGAGGATAGGGGACATAGGGAGTCAAAGGATGCAGTAAGGGGAGGAGAGGAGGGTTGAGGAGGCAGAATCAGGAGATAGGTTGGAGAAAGTTTGAGCAGAGGGAAGAGATGATAGGATGGAAGAGGAGAGAGTAGCGGGGAGAGAGAGCGAAGGTTGGGACGGCGCGATACCATCCGAGTAGGGGCAGTGTGGGAAGTGTTGGATGAGAGCGAGAGGGAAAAGGATACAAGGTAGTGGTCGGAGACTTGGAGGGGAGTTGCAATGAGGTTAGTGGAAGAACAGCATCTAGTAAAGATGAGGTCAAGCGTATTGCCTGCCTTGTGAGTAGGGGGAAGGTGAGAGGGTGAGGTCAAAGAGGAGAGGAGTGGAAAGAAGGAGGCAGAGAGGAATGAGTCAAAGGTAGACGTGGGGAGGTTAAAGTCGCCCAGAACTGTGAGAGGTGAGCCGTCCTCAGGAAAGGAGCTTATCAAGGCATCAAGCTCATTGATGAACTCTCCGAGGGAACCTGGAGGGCGATAAATGATAAGGATGTTAAGCTTGAAAGGGCTGGTAACTGTGACAGCATGGAATTCAAAGGAGGCGATAGACAGATGGGTAAGGGGAGAAAGAGAGAAAGACCACTTGGGAGAGATGAGGATCCCGGTGCCACCACCCGCTGACCAGAAGCTCTCGGGGTGTGCGAGAACACGTGGGCGGACGAGGAGAGAGCAGTAGGAGTAGCAGTGTTATCTGTGGTGATCCATGTTTCCGTCAGTGCCAAGAAGTCAAGGGACTGGAGGGAGGCATAGGCTGAGATGAACTCTGCCTTGTTGGCCGCAGATCGGCAGTTCCAGAGGCTACCGGAGACCTGGAACTCCACGTGGGTCGTACGCGCTGGGACCACCAGATTAGGGTGGTCGCGCCACGCGGTGTGGAGCGTTTGTATGGTCTGTGCAGAGAGGAGAGAACAGGGATAGACAGACACATAGTTGACAGGCTACAGAAAAGGCTACGCTAATGCAAGGAGATTGAATGACAAGTGGACTACACGTCTCGAATGTTCAGAAAGTTAAGCTTACGTAGCAAGAGTCTTATTGACTAAAATGATTAAAATGATACAGTACTGCTAAAGTAGGCTAGCTGGCAGTGGCTGCGTTGTTGACACTACACTAATCAAGTCGTTCCGTTGAGTGTAATAGTTTCTACAGTGCTGCTAATCGGGGCTAGCTGGCTAGCTAGCAGTGTTGTTTACGTTACGTTGCGTTAAAAGAACGACAATAGCTGGCTAGCTAACCTAGGAAATCGCTCTAGACTACACAATTATCTTTGAAACAAAGACGGCTATGTAGCTAGCTACGATCAAACAAATCAAACTGTTGTACTGTAATGAAATGAAATGAAAATGTGATACTAACTGTGGAGCGAGCGGAATGCGACCGGGTTGTTGTTGGCTAGCTGTTAGCTGTTAGCTGTTGGCTAGCTAGCAGAGTCTCCTACGTTAAGGACGACAAATAGCTGGCTAGCGAACCTCAGTGAATTAAGATAATCACTCCAAGGCTACACACTAAACTACACAATTATCTTGGAAACAAAGACAGCTATGTAGCTAGCTAACACTAGACTAATCAAGTCGTACAGTTGAGTGAATAGCACTACAGTGATGCTAATCTGTGTGCGTTAGCTAGCGCTTTCTAGCTCCTGGGCGAATAGCAGTGAAGGCTACGTTAGGGCGACGAAATACGATAATTATGCAATTATCTCTGATACGAGGACGGCTATGTAGCTAGCTAAGAAGAATTGCTAAGATTAGACAAATCAACCGTTGTACTATAATGAAATGTAATGAAAAAGTTATACAACCTGCAGAGCGAAGTGCGAATGCGACCGCTCGCTCCAACCCGGAACCGGAACGAGTACGTAGAGCCGGCGCAGGATACCCTGGACCGAAACGGCGCACCGGAGACCAAACGAGCTGAGCTGGCACAATCTGCCCTGGCTGGATTCCCACTCTCACATGGCACTTGTGGGGGGCTGGCCTATAGCACTCCGGGCTATGAGCGCGCACTGGAGACACCGTGCGCTTCACCTCATAACACGGTGCCTGACCAGTACCCCGCTGCTTCCGGTAAGCATGGGGAATTGTCTCAGGTCTCTCGCCTGAGTCCGCCAATCTCCCCATGTGCCCCACCCCCATTTTTGTGGGGGAGGGGCTGCCTCTTATGCCTGCTGTGCTGCCTTGCCTCATATCGCCACCTCTCCACTTTAGCTGCCTCCAGCTCTTCCTTGGGGCGACAATATTCCCAAGCCTGTCTCCAGGGTCCCTGTCCGTCTAAAATCTCCTCCATTGTCCAGGAGTCCAGGAAACGCTGCTTGGTCTCTTTGTGGTGGGATCTTCACATGGAATAAACAAATAAACATACAGTCAATAATACAGTAGAAGAAAATAAACAAAAAGTCGATATACATTGAGTGCAAATGAGGTAAGATAAGGGAATTAAGGCAATAAATAGGCCATGGTGGCGAAGTAATTACAATATAGCAATTAAACACTGGAATGGTAGATGTGTGTTACGGTTTTCTTCCGTAGAAGGAGAAGCGGACCAAAATGCAGCGTGGTTAGTTCTTTAATAGACGAAAAACACGAACAATACAAAACAACAAACGGAACGTGAAAACCTATACAGCCTATCTGGTGAACACTGACACAGAGACAGGAACAATCACCCACGAAACATTCAAAGAATATGGCTGCCTAAATATGGTTCCCAATCAGAGACAACGAAAATCACCTGCCTCTGATTAAGAACCGCCTCAGGCAACCATAGACTTTCCTAGACAACCCTTCTCAGCCACAATCCCAATACCTACTAAAACTCCAATACAAAAACACACCACAAAATAAACCCATGTCACACCCTGGCCTGACCAAATAAATAAAGAAAACACAAAATACTAAGACAAAGGCGTGACAGAACCGCCCCCCCCCCCCCAAGGGGCGGACTCTCGGCCGCACACCTAAACCCATATGGGAGGGTCTGGGTGGGCGTCTGTCCACGGTGGCAGCTCCGGCTCGGGACGTGGACCCCACTCCAACCAAGACTTAGTCCCCCTGTAACGCGTCCTATGATTGGCGACCCTCGCCGCCGACCTTGGCCTAATAACCCTCACCAAGGACCCCACTGGACTTAGGGGCAGCTCGGGACTGAGGTAGAAGCTCGGGACTGAGGGGAAGCTCGGGACTGAGGGGAAGCTCGGGACTGAGGGGAAGCTCGGAACTGAGGGGAAGCTCGGAACTGAGGGGAAGCTCAGCCCTGAGGGGAAGCTCAGCCCTGAGAGGAAGCCCAGTACTGAGAGGAAGCTCAGGCAGGTAGTTGGCTCTGGCAGGTAGTTGGCTCTGGCAGATCCTGGCTAGCTGGTGGTTCTGGCAGATCCTGGCTGACTGGCGGATCCTGGCTGACTGGCGGATCCTGGCTGACTGGCGGATCTGGAAGATCATGGCTGACTGGCGGATCCTGGCCGACTGGTGGATCCTGGCTGACTGGCGGCTTTAGCTGCTCTGGCAGCTCCATGCAGACTGGCAGCTCTGGCTGCTCCATGCAGACTGGCAGCTCTGGCTGCTCCATGCAGACTGGCAGCTCTGGCTGCTCCATGCAGACTGGCAGCTCTGGCTGCTCCATGCAGACTGGCAGCTCTGGCTGATCCATGCAGACTGGCAGCTCTGGCTGCTCCATGCAGACTGGCAGCTCTGGCTGCTCCATGCAGACTGGCAGCTCTGGCTGCTCCATGTACAGCTCTGGGTGCTCCATGCAGACTGGCCGCTCTGGCTGCTCCATGCAGACTGGAAGCTCTGGCTGCTCCATGCAGACTGGCAGCTCAGGCTGCGCTGAACAGGCAGGAGACTCCGGCAGCGCTGGAGAGGAGGAAGGCTCTGATAGCGCTAGACAGGCGAGGCGCACTGAAGGCCTGGTGCGTGGTGCTGGCACTGGTGGTACTGGGCCGAGGACATGCACAGGAAGCCTGGTGCGGGGAGCTGCCCCGGAGGACTGGTGTGTGAAGGTGGCACAGGATGGACCGGACCGTGAAGGTGTACTGGAGAGCCTGAAAGCAGGGCTGGCACAGGACGTGTAAGGCTAGATAGGTACACAGGAGGCCTAGTGCGTGAGGCTGGCACAATCTTCACCAGCCGACGAACACGCACCTCAGGACGAGTATGGATCGCTGACCCAGGTGCCATCAAATCCCGACAAGCTCCGTCGGGCGAATATCGCACCTAAAGCACCAACCTAGCAACTCCCTCATAACTCTCTCCTCCACTTTCCCCATGAACTCCTTCACAGTCTCTGCTTCACTCACCTCCAACACCGGCTCTGGTTCTGGTCTCCTCCTTGGCTCCTCACGATAAACAGGGGGAGTTGGCTCAGGTCTTAACCCTGACAAATTTTAGGGCCTTCCTCTGAGACAGCCTGGTGTAGAGGTCCTGGATGGCAGGAAGCTTGGCCCAGTGATGTACTGGGCCGTATGCATTACCCTCTCTAGTACCTTGTGGTCGGAGGCCGAGCAGTTGCCATACAAGGCAGTGATGCAACCAGTCAGGATTCTCTCGCTGGTGCAGCTGTAGCACCTTTTGAGGATCTGAAGACCCATGCCAGATATTTCAGTCTCCTGAGGAGGAACAGGCTTTGTCGTGCCCTCTTCACGACTTAGTGTGTTTGGACCATGATAGTTTGTTGGTGATGTGGACGCCAAGGAACTTGAAGCTCTCAACCTGTTCCACTACAGCCCCGTCGATGAAAATGGGGTTGTGCTCGGTCCTCCTTTCCTTGTAGTCCACAATCATCTACTTTGTCTTGATCACGTTGAGGGAGAGGTTGTTGTCCTGGAACCACACAACAAGATCTGTGACCTATAGGTTGTCTCATCATTGTTGGTGATCAGGCCTACCACTGTTGTGTCATCTGCAAACTTGATGATGGTGTTGGAGTCGTGCCTGGCCATGAGTGAACAGGTAGTACAGGGGGGGACTGAGCACTCACCCCTGAGGGGCCCCCGTGTAGAGGATCAGCCTGGCTGATATGTTGTACCCTACCCTTAACACCTGGGGGTGGCCGTCAGGAAGTCCAGGATTCAGTTGCAGAGGGAGATGTTTAGTCCCAGGGTCCTTAGCTTAGTGATGAGCTTTGAGTGCACTATGGTGTTGAACACTGAGCTATAGTCAATGAATAGCATTCTCACATAGGTGTTCCTTTTGTCCATTTGGGAAAGGGCAGTGTTAAGTACAATAGAGGTTGTATCATCTGTAGATCTGTTTGGGTGATATGCAAATTGGAGTGGGTCTAGGGTTTATGGGATGATGGTGTTGATGTGAGCCATGAGCAGCCTTTCAAAGCACTTCATGGCTACAGACGTGAGTGCTACAGGTTGTTAGTCATTTATGGAGGTTACCTTAGTGTTCTGGGGCATAGGGACTATGGTGGTCTGCTTGAAACATGTTGGTATTACAGACTCAGTCAGGGACAGGTTGAAAATGTCAGTGAAGACACTTGCCAGTTGGTCAGCACATGCTCGGAGTACAAGTCCTGGTAATCCGTCTGGCCTTGCGGCTTTGTGAATGTTGACCTGTTTAAAGGTCTTACTCACATACGGAGAGCGTGGTCACACGGTCATCCAGAACAGCTGGTGCTCTCATGCATGTTTCAGTGTTACTTGCCTCAAAGCGAGCATAGAAGTAATTTAGCTTGTCTGGTAGGTTTGTGTCACTGGGCAGCTCGTGGCTGTGCTTCCCCTTTTAGTCTGTAATAGTTTGCAAGCCCTGCCACATCCGACGAGCATCGGAGCCGGTGTAGTACAATTCAATCTTAGTCCTGTATTGATGCTTTGCCTGTTTGGTGGTTCATTTGAGGGCATAGCGGGATTTCTTATAAGCTTCCGGGTTAGAGTCCCGCCCTTAAAAGCGGCAGCTCAAGCCTTTTGCTCCGTGTGAACGTTGGCAGTAATCCATGGCTTCTGGTTGGAGTATGTACGTACAGTCACTGTTGGGACAACGTCATCGATGCACTTATTGATAAAGCCAGTGACTGATGTGGTGTACTCCTCAATGCCATCGGAAGAATCCCGGAACATGCTCTAGTCTGTGCTAGCAATTTTTTAAATATATGACATTGGATCTTTCTTGAATAATTTCCTCTATTTCTTTTTGTTTTTCCTCTATCTTACTCTGAGCCTCTAAGGTACCGTTCCGTTTTTATTGCTGTCTATCTGTACTGTTAGCCCTTCAATTTCCTTTGTTAACATAGACTCTTTTGACCTGAATTGCTTTTGTTTTATAAATGAGTACTGAATTACATGGCCTCTAAAGACACATTTAAAAGTGTCCCATATAATAAGGGGATCTGCTGTGCCTATGTTATATCGGAAAAAGTCAGTTATAAATTCTTCTGTCCTAGTTAAAAACAAGTTATCATCCAGTAGGCTTTGATTAAATGTCCAATATCCTCGCCCACATGGACATTCTGTAAGAGTAATATATATGCCAATTATGTGATGAACCGACCACATTCTGTCCCCATCAACACTTTTTAAACGTTTAGTGCCAGACAGAATGACATAAGAAAGTAATCAAGATGACTAGCTTGATAAAGCCTCCGCCAAGTATATCTCACTAGGTCAGGGTATTTAAGCCTCCATATATCCACTAATTCCTGTATATCCATGACATTCATGATTTCCTTAAGTGCCTGAGGGTGATAGTTCGTGGTGTGATTTTCTTCACGGTGCATAGAGGTATTTAAAACAGTCTTGAAAGAGTCTTGTGTTGCTTGTAGGGTTGATATAAGAGACACGTTAACAGGAACTGATTTCACATGCAAAGACACCAAAGACAGCGTGGGAGAAAATGGTTTTGGTCTATTAGCATTTTGCCGATCATCAGAATTTCAATGAAGAGAGTACTGTCAATTCTATTTTGAGTCTCTATCAACATGGCGTGAGAGAGTGAGCGACATCCCAACTCACGTCTCATCAGTTAGTTCACTCACATTGTGAATCACAATAGTTACATAAAAGATGGCTGCTGGTCACTCTTGCTTTTGTGACTAATAACCACAGTGAGTGTACCAAAATGGCCTTAGAAGTACTCTTAGTAACACCCTGAATGTGCCCTAGGTCTCAGCTGGACTGATTTCCCTTTCAGAAATATATAACAGACATTTTCATAGAGCACCACCCAAAGCAAAGTCATTAACTCATAGCCCCATCTACTGAACAGAGAGTCAGTGACTATCCAAACATGTCATATGCCCTTTTCATTAGGCCTAGGTGACAAGGCACAGTAGTACTGTACAGTGTAAAGGCCTGGATGGATTACATTCTCCTGGGTGGATTACATTCTCCTGGGTGGATTACATTCTCCTGGATGAGTGTAGTCTGGCCCAGGAGTGGGAAGGTGAACGGAAAGGCTCTGGAGCAACGAACCGCCCTTGCTGTCTCTGCCTGGCCGGTTCCCCTCTTTCCACTGGGATTCTCTGCCTCTAACCCTATTACAGGGGCTGAGTCACTGGCTTACTGGGGCTCTCTCATGCCGTCCCTGCAGGGGGTGCGTCACCTGAGTGGGTCGATTCACTGTTGTGGTCATCCTGTCTGGGTTGGCGCCCCCCCCTTGGGTTGTGCCGTGGCGGAGATCTTTGTGGGCTATACTCAGCCTTGTCTCAGGATGGTAAGTTGGTGGTTGAAGATATCCTCTAGTGGTGTGGGGCTGTGCTTTGGCAAAGTGGGTGGGGTTATATCCTTCCTGTTTGGCCCTGTCTGGGGTGTCCTCGGATGGGGCCACAGTGTCTCCTGACCCCTCCTGTCTCAGCCTCCAGTATTTATGCTGCAGTAGTTTGTGTCGGGGGGCTAGGGTCAGTTTGTTATATCTGGAGTACTTCTCCTGTCCTATTCGGTGTCCTGTGTGAATCTAAGTGTGCGTTCTCTAATTCTCTCCTTCTTTCTTTCTCTCTCTCGGAGGACCTGAGCCCTAGGACTATGCCCCAGGACTACCTGACATGATGACTCCTTGCTGTCCCCAGTCCACCTGGCCATGCTGCTGCTCCAGTTTTAACTGACCTGAGCCCTAGGACCATGCCCCAGGACTACCTGACATGATGACTCCTTGCTGTCCCCAGTCCACCTGGCCATGCTGCTGCTCCAGTTTCAACTGATCTGCCTTACTATTATTTGACCATGCTGGTCACTTATGAACATTTGAACATCTTGGCCATGTTCTGTTATAATCTCCACCCGGCACAGCCAGAAGAGGACTGGCCACCCCACATATGCTCTCTCTAATTCTCTCTTTCTTTCTCTCTCTCGGAGGACCTGAGCCCAAGGACCGTGCCCCAGGACGACCTGACATGATGACTCCTTGCTGTCCCCAGTCCACCTGACTGTGCTGCTGCTCCAGTTTCAACTGTTCTGCCTTATTATTATTCGACCATGCTGGTCATTTATGAACATTTGAACATCTTGGCCATGTTCTGTTATAATCTCCACCCGGCACAGCCAGAAGAGGACTGGCCACCCCACATAGCCTGGTTCCTCTCTAGGTTTCTTCCTAGGTTTTGGCCTTTCTAGGGAGTTTTTCCTAGCCACCGTGCTTCTACACCTGCATTGCTTGCTGTTTGGGGTTTTAGGCTGGGTTTCTGTACAGCACTTTGAGATATCAGCTGATGTACGAAGGGCTATATAAATACATTTGATTTGATTTGATTACATTCTCCTGGGTGGATTACATTCTCCTGGATGGATTACATTCTCCTGGGTGGATTTTAGATGATCGTAGACATGATGTATTGCAGCCCATTCTTCCATCTTCAAATCAAATAAAATAAAATGTATCTGTCACCTACACATGGTTAGCAGATGTTAATGCGAGTGTAGCGAAATGCTTGTGCTTCTAGTTTCGACCATGCAGTAATATCTAACAAATAATATAATCTAACAATTTCACAACAACTACCTTATACACACAAGTGTAAAGGAATGAATATGAATATGTACATAAACAACCTGGGGATTGATTATAAAAAACATTTGACATGTTTCTGTGGACATTATGGAAACTATTTGGAATTTTCGTCTGCGTTGTCGTGACCACTCTTTCCTGTGGATTTCTGAACATAACGCGACAAACAAACGGAGGTATTTTGGATATAAAAGTCATCTTTATGGAACAAAAGGAACATTTGTTGTGTAACTGGGAGTCTCGTGAGTCAAAACCTCCGAAGATCATCAAAGGTAAACTATTAATTTGATTGCTTTTCTAATTTTCGTGATCAAGCTTCCTGATGCTAAGTGTACTTAATGTTTTGTCGTGCGATCGATAAACTTACACAAACGCTTGGATTGCTTTCGCTGTAAAGCATAATTTCTAAATCAAAATCTGACACGACTGGTGGATTAACAAAAGGCTAATCTGTGTTTTCCCATATTGCAATTGTGATATCATGAATATAAATATTTGTAGTAATAATTATTGAATGTAACACTATGCTATTCAGCGGTGTTTGATGACACTTATCCCATTCGTGGGATTGCAGCCAAAACAAGTTAATGAAGGAAAACTCAAAGGGAATTGGAGTTAACTAAATCAGGGGATCGCCCCTGAGTTAGGGTCAGGCATCCTGGGACAGCCCTTTTTTGCAATTCCGAATAAAACCCAACTTTGAGAAATGATCACCAGACCATGTTTTTCTCCATTAGGAGAGGACAAAGGTTGTAGACCATTGCTGAATCTTTTAACCATACCACGTTGTTAAACTCTTAGACTATCGATATCGACAGAATAAGAACAAGTATTTGATATTAATTAGTAGTCTGCAGCTAGGAATTCGGTGTCATTGAACGCAAATAACGACAACCGCCGAAACATCCATCATTAACAAATTAATGAATGTCACTCTGAACTATCCCTTTTAACCAAGAGAGAGAGAGAGAGTGGACTAAACTCTCCAATAGAAACAAACTTTTCACCAGCGATCAAGACGACACACTGAGTGTAAATATATATATTGATTGCAATTGTTCCCGAATGAGTGAGCGTTCATGTGCAAAGGATCAGCATTTCAATTGTTATAATTATCAGTCTGTAGTGACTTCTTAGTCGACCCCCACTTCCCCTTTTGTCTAACAAGCCGCCATGCCATCATTTCTTGTAACCATATTTACTGTTTGTTTATGCATTTCTGTGAATTACTTAGTTAGTAATAAATAAATGATTTAAGACAATTGATGTATGGATGACTCATAGTGAAGACTGGGTTTGTGCAGATAACCAACAATTTACGACGTTTGGAATGAGACTAACGTGAGGTAAAGCAAATAATTCATTAATTCGAAGACTAATTGATCAGATAAAATATCTGTAAAAGTTATTTTAGGAACTGATAACTTTGTAATCTGAATATTTTTTCTTGGTGCCCCGACCTCGTCAATTACAGTTACATGATTAATCAGTTGATTGCGTAATAATGATTACAGAGAATATTTGATAAAAACTGTCTTCAATTTATTGATAGCAAAGACACGACAGAGTACATATGAGATGAGTAATGTAGGGTATGAAAACATTATATGAAGTGGCATTGTTTAAAGTGGCTAGTGATACATTACATTAAGATGGCAAGATGCAGTAGATGGTATAAAGTACAGTATATACATATGAGATGAGTAATGTAGCGTGTGAAAACATTACATGAAGTGGCATTGTTTAAAGTGGCTAGTGGCTAGTGATACATTTAATTACATCAAGATGGCAAGATGCAGTAGATGGTATATTAGTAGATGGTATAATAATATTATTATATTATTATATTATAGCTTACAGTATATACATATGAGATGAGTAATGTAGGGTATGTAAGCATTATCGAACGCGGCCAGTGATAAATTGATTACATCAATTTTTCCATTATTAAAGTGAATAGAGTTGAGTCAGCATGTTGGCAGCAGCCACTCAATGTTAGTGAGTGCTGTTTAACAGTCTGATGGCCTTGAGATAGAAGCTGTTTTTCAGTCTCTCGGTCCCCGCTTTGATGCACCTGTACTGATCTCGCTTTCTGGATGATAGCGGGGAGAACAGGCAGTGTCTCGGGTGGTTGTTGTCCTTGATGATCTTTTTGGCCTTCCTGTTTTGTGCAGACCTCACTACTCTCTGGAGAGCCTTACGGTAATGGGTGGAGCAGTTGCCGTACCAGGCGGTGATACAGCCCACAGGATGCTCTCGATTTTGCATCTGTAGAAGTTTGTGAGTGTTTTTGGTGACAAGCCGAATGTCTTGAGCCTCCTGAGGTTGAAGAGACGCTGCTGCGCCTTCTTCACCACGCTGTCTGTGTGGGAGGACCATTTCAGTTTGTCCGTGATGTGTACGCTGAGGAACTTAAAACTTTCCACCCTCTCAAATACTGTCCTGTCAATGTAGATAGGGGGCTGCTCCCTTTGCTGTTTCCTGAAGTCCACGATCATCTCCTTTGTTTTGTTGACATTGAGTGTGAGGTTATTTTCCTGACACCACACTCCGAGGGCCCTCACCTCCTCCCTGTAGGCCGTCTCATCGTTGTTGGTAATCAAGCCTACCACTGTAGTGTTGTCTACAAACTTGATGAATGAGTTAGATGCGTGCATGGCCACGCAGTCGTGGGTGAACAGGGAGTACAGGAGAGGGCATAGAACGCACCGTTGTGGGGACCCAGTGTTGAGGATCAGAGGGGTGGAGATGTTGTTACCTACCTACCCTGGGGGCGGCCCGTCAGGAAGTCAAGGACCCAGTTGCACAGGGCGGGGTCGAGACCCAGGATCTCATTAATCATAAGGCATACACCCCCGCCCTTCTTCTTTACCATAGAGATGCTTGTTTCTGTCGGAGCGATGCGTGAAGAAACCAGGTGTCTGTACCGACTCAGATAGCGTGTCTCGAGTGAGCCATGTTTCCGTGAAACAAAGAACGTTACAGTCTCTGATGTCTCTCTTGCTCGAATTTCGCCTACCTTGTTGTCAAGAGACTGGACATTGGCAAGTAGTATACTCGGGAGCGGTACGCGATGTGCCCGTCTACGGAGCCTGACCAGAAGACTGCTCTGTCCAGAACAAAGGAGTAAATATCATCTAAGTGGTCCTGTATGGTTCAGTTGGTAGAGAATGGTGCACCACTGGGGTTGTGGGTTTGATTCCCGGGGCAACCCATACATAAAAATCTATACACGCATGACTGCAAGGTGCTTTGGATAAAAGCGTCTGCTAAATGGCATATATTATTAGATGATAAGATTTATGATACTTCCCCACTCTATCTCTATCAAAATAAAATGATTACCATCTTATAGAATACAGAGGTATTTTCTGTCTTCTACTGTCACAGCACCATCAGATCTGAGCAGACTTGGCCCTCTGTAGTTGATGATGATGGCACACTGATTCTCTCCCTCTATCCCTCGTTCTGTCTCTCATCCAGCAGAGTAATGACAGTCAAATGTTCTGGCGGTAGCCACGCTCTGGTGGAGGGTGCTTCAGTCAGAGTAATGGGTGACAACCGCATGCCAGCGAATTCCCAGCGAATCAGTGGCGAAACGGAAAGTGCTGATCCCATTATTTTTTGTGGGGGTTGGGGGGGGTAATTGGAATTAACTTCTCCTTTAAGTCCCCTCTAATGGGCCTTGGACACAAACGCATGGCCAGCAATGGGGAGTCAAAAAGAAACCAAGCCACCGATATTGACAATTCATTCCACGGATTTGTCATGAGACGTGAGTTTCTCTGGATTTTCCATGGCCTCTCCTCGAGTAAGGCTCAGTGAAGGAGATGGACCATTAAAATAGCTGAACATGTCTGTGCCATGGCTCCAGGGAAATTGTGTGCCCATTAATAATTCAGACGCAGACAAACAGAGAAAGACAGATTGTCAGTTACCTGATTTCTCTTCAATGAAGGACACAAGATGCTCAACCTGGACTCGCAACATAGTAAACGAAAATCTGGGACACTCCAATTGGTACGTTTCGTATGGTATGTTTTAATTTATGGATGTCCTTCATCCATTTCATAAGATGTACGAATTGCAGTTCGTACAATATGTTACTAATTGCAATTTTTACAATATGTTATTAATTTGCATAACTTATGATATGTTACGAATTCCAATTTGTTGTGGCTAATAATAGCTAGGTCGCTAAAGTTAGCTAGGCTAGGGGTTAGGATAGGGGTTAAGGTCAGGGTTAGGAGTTAGGTTAAAGAGTTAAGGATAGGGGAAGGGTTGGCTACCATGCTAAGTAGTTGCAAACTAGCTAAAAGTAAGTAGCTGCTACAATGCTAAATTTGTCTATGATGAGATTCAAACATGCAACCTCTGGGTTACTAGACGTTGGTGTTAAACACCACTGTCTTATATAACCATACCAAACATAACATATCATACTGTACTAATTTGAGTGTCACGGATTTACATTTACTATGTTACGTCTAGTCTATGAGACCAGGCTGAGATGTTAGATTGACACAGGGGATGGCAGCTACTTTTGTTTTTCTCCCTCCCCTTTTCTGGCCAGCAGACCCATCTAACCCTTCCATCCATTATTTAGTTTCCCTGGACAGAACGGGTGGCAGACAAGAGGTCATTAGTAACTGTCTGAACAGTGGGCATCATCCCCAAACACCGGCCACTGAGAAAACAGTCAAATATTGGGCCATGCACCTTTCATAGCAGATCTCCTACTAGCGATTGATGCCCAGGCTCCAGTCTGACAACTGTGGACTTTGGGTCCCCTTGGCACCGTTCCTGTCGGCAGAGAATCTTGGACACCTTGTCTGTGTTGCTCCCGCAGCCGGCCCTCTGTGCCGAATTGTGAGGCTTGGGAGTGTTGGGGCTAAGCTAGCTCTTGCAGCTCATTGTCTCAACAATTTACTGCACATGGGAATGGCACAAAGTAAATAACCAAGCTTTGCGAAAGGTAATCAGACAGAAGGGATCCAGAAGGTCATGACACTGAGATAGGGCAGGCAGACTTTCTCATACTAGATAAATCCCCTTTCCTGACTGTCTGAAGCAGGACTGGAATGTTTCTGGAATCTGACTGTTCTATTCTCCTTTTATCAGTAATGCACATAAATTCCAACAGATGCTGTCTTATAGGCTACAGGAACACTATCTCATAAAACAAGTTATGGAGTAAACTGCTAACTCTAGTATCTACTGAATGTCGTCAATTGCCCCTCAATTCATTGAGCCTCTTTGAGTCCAGATGTTTGCCCTTTTATAAATCAATGCATTTAAGTACAAAACACTTTGCAGATCATAGGCAGACTACAGGAAATGGAGTAGCCTCCTTGAGTGCTCCAAATGACTGATACAAATTAGTAGTGCTATTGAGTGTGGTGTATGACTGGTGTGATCTGTCTATCCACCAGGCCGATATGGGCCTCAATTACAGCTCCCACTTTTAATTTGTTGCTTGATGCTTAGGCTTGATCTGTGAGACTTTCTCTTGTTTAGCATCGCCACCTTGTAATCCATTCATTTATAGCTCTAATTTTAAATGAAGCCTCCGTATGTAAACAAAGACCTTCCCTCCAGAAGTACTGAGAGAGAGGAAAAAAGAGAGCACAATGTGAGATCAGGATGGTATGACGTACCCACCCACCACTGAGTTTGTGATAAAGCCAAAATACTAATTTGATGATTTCCCGATCCATGATTCAAAGAGGAGCGGCAGGGACGCAGACTCCTGGATAGGTAGGCAGCACTTGCTTGCTGTGTGGGGCTAACTCCCTCACTGGGCCCTCTGCCAACATTTACATTTATTTATGCTGTGGTTTACTCGCTTAAAAGGCTTTGTGATATCCTGGCAGTTGCAGCAATCTCATCTACCACCCCAACGACACGGCACCAAACTTTACCTTCCATTTTCACCTTAAGCCCTAACTCCTACATCGGGATGAATAATGCATTACTGTGTGGAGGTGGAGGTCTTCCCTACTGTTGCTTCACACATTCTTCAAATATCTTAAGTTGTTATGAGGAAATGATGCTGTATGTATTTGTCATTGAAGATATTGATGGAAATGAGTCATTGACTTTAATAAAAATTACAGTACAAATTTGTGGTTAAGTGGTGTCTGGAGAATTTGGTTAAGATGCCCCAGGAAACCACATAATGTATAAACAGTGAGCTTATGTCAAATGTGACTACGAATAGTGCAAGTGTCACGCCTTGGTCATTGTATTTTGTATTTTGTATTTTCGTTATATATTTGATCAGGCCAGGGTGTGACATGGGTTTATGTTATATTGTATGTTCGTATTGGGGTTTGTAGTATTTGGGATCGCGGCTGATTAGGGGTGTTGTATAGGCTTGGCTGCCTGAGGCGGTTCTCAATCAGAGTCAGGTGATTCTCGTTGTCTCTGATTGGGAACCGTATTTAGGTAGCCTGGGTTTCGCTGTGTATTTCGTGGGTGATTGTTCCTGTCTCTGTGTAGTTTCACCAGATAGGCTGTAATTAGGTTTCACGTTCCGTTTGTTGTTTTGTATTTTGTATCGTTATTTCATGTGTCACTTTTCCTATTAAAGTCATGAGTAACCACTATGCTGCATTTCGGTCCGACTCTCTTTCGACAAACGAAGAACGTCGTTACAGCAAGATTTTGACAATGAAGCCTTTTTTCTACTTAGACATGAACTAATGGATACCAAATTTATGTCTATGTGTGCAGAGTTGCTAACTAATGTTAGCGCAATTGCCAAATGGCGTTGGTGCAATGACTGGAAGTTTATGGGATCAGCCTTGCATGCAAAGTAACCACTCGACAAAACTACCTTCAACCTCCTTCAAACTGCATGAGGTGACAACAAATGATATCCATGAGTTCATCTGACTCTTGATAAGTAGAAACATTGCAAAAATTGTGCACTATCACTGTTAGATGTAATCTAAAATGCAATCTATGTAATCCCAAAAGTAATTATTTATCTTGAGAGGGCCATAAATAATACCTAGTAATACTGAATATAGTTCTAGCAAGGTCTGGAACCCAATTTTCTGGTTACAAAAATATGTGTACATTGCAGAGGTGTAATCACTTTTGAGAACAAGCTCAAGTACATAATACAAATATTATGAAAAGTCATACATAATTGTTTTGCTATTCAACAAAAGTGGGGGAATAGGGCTTTAAATGATTGAAACGCTTTCTAAATCAAGACAGTGATTCAAGCAAGATACAGTATTAGCCAATGGCTAAACTCAAACAGCATGGGTCACCATACTTGAAGAATGCAGAAAGTACCGGTAAAGGTTATCTGTGTTGAAGAGCTAAATCCCATAAGAGGTGAAACGGATGTCCCAAATATGCACCATTTACTGTGTAATTCACCAGAGCACTAAACTACTTGACTGTAACAATGTAGCTTATGATTACACCAACAGAGCCAAGCTTATGTTCTGTGAATGTGACTAAAAGTATAAACAAACGACTTCCTCCGCACTTTGTTTGCTTTTTGTCACGCTACTCTTTCGCTGCACTGTGTACAAAGAACAGCTAACTTGGTGTCTGTGTTAATATCGCCCTCTAACTTACTTTCTCTCTCTAGTTCCCCCTCGCTCTAGTTCCCCCTCGCTCTAGTTCCCCCTCACTCTAGTTCTCCCTCTCTCTAGTTCCCCCTCTTTCTAGTTCCCCCTCTCTCTAGTTCCCTCTCCCTCTTGTTCCCCCTCTCTTTTGTTCCCCCTCTCCCCTGTTCCCCCTCTCTCCGACCCTCTCCTTCTTTCTCTCACACACACTCCAACATACACAGAAAAATGTATATATCTTTGAAATGGTCCCTTCTCAAGGCGCTCATACACTATATATGCAAATGTATGTGGACACCCTTTCAAATTAGGGAATTCAGCTATTTCAGCCACACCTGTTGCTGACAGGTGTATAAAATAGAGCACACAGCCATGAAATCTCCATAGACAAACATTGGCAGTAGAATGGCCTTACTGAACAGCTCAGTGACTTTCAATGTGGCATAGGACGGTGCCACCTTTCGAACAAGTCAGTTCGTAAAATTTCTGCCCTGCTAAAGCTGCCCCAATCAACTGTATGTGCTGTTATTGTGAAGTGGAAATATCTAGGAGTGACAACGGCTCAGCCGCGAAGTGTTAGGGCACACAAGCTGACAGAACTGGACCGCCGAGAAGTACAGCACGTAGTATTTACAAATTGGCCGCCTTCAGTTACAACACTCACAACCGAGTTCCAAACTGCCTCTGGAAGCAACTTTAGCACGAGAACTGTTTCTCTGGATCTTCATGAAATGGGTTTCCATAGCCGAGCAGCCTCACACGAGCCTAAGATCACCATGTGCAATGCCAAGCGTTGGCTGGAGGGTGTAAAGCTCACCGCCATTGGACTTTGGAGCAGTGGAAACAAGTTCTCTGGCAGTTCGGCGGAGGAATCTGGGTTTGGTGGATACCAGGAGAACGCTACCTGCCCCAATGCACAATGCCAACTGTAAAGTTTAGTGGAGGAGGAATAATGGTCTGGGGCTGTTTTCATGGTTCGGGCTAGGCCCCTTAGTTACAGTGAAGGGAAATCTTAACACTACAGCGTACAATGACATTGTAGACGATTCTATGCCTCCAATTGTGGCAACAGTTTTGGGTGGGCCCTTTCCTGTTTCAGCAATGCCCCCCGTTCACAAAGCGAGGTCTAAACAGACATGGTTTGTCGAGATCCGTGTGGAAGAAATTGACTGGCTTGCACAGAGCCCCGACCTCAACCCGATCTAACACCTTTGGGATGAATTGGAACGCCGACTTCGAGCCATGCCTAATCGCCCAACATCAGTGCCCGACCTCACTAATGCTCTTGTGCCTGAATTGAGGCAAGTCCCCAAAGCAGCGTTCCAACAACTAGTGGAAAGCCTCCCTAGAAGATTTGAGGCTGTTATAGCAGCAAAGGGGGGACCAACTCCATAATAATGCCCATGATTTTGGAATGAGATGTTCGACGAGCAGGTGTAATTGCAGGGCAAGACCCCAACTGTTATGAAACAATATCATGAGAGTGTGATGCCCACAGAGGCCTCTATGATTGCTTTTGCTGGTGTTGGCCCATGCAGCTCTCTTTGTCCTGAAGAGTACCTGCAATTATCATCTCAACCAAGGGCCCCACAAAATAAATGGTCATGCCTTCTTCTCCACAGACCTCCCAGGCCTCACTCCCCTGCCTGGTCCCTGGCAGAATGGCTCCCCGTTGGAATTTGTTTTAGTTTTGTAGTTTGTTTTTGCTCTGTAGAAAATGTCAGGTATTTTTAGAAGATGCTGAGTTGGCATGCTGGTCCAGCGTGTGGGGCAGATTTCAGATGTTCCCTTTTGTCCACAGGCAAGTACCAAGCCTGTGGTGTTGCCACGCCTATAGTACTGATTAATCCCTTCAGCCATAATACAATATGGCATTGCTTTGATCTCTGTATCAATATAGTGGGAACATTGTTTTCAGCTGTATTATGAGGTTGGTTGTTTTCAGATATTACACAGGATATTTTCGAATGGTGGATCAATAAAAATCCTGGACCACAACCTATCCAAAGGAGTGTGAATATATAACAGTCAAATTATCTTTCTGCATAAAACCTGCTGGTGAATCAAAATGCTGAGGAAATTCGAACTGAATGAGATGAAAGAAAAATGTTGCAATTGGCAAAGAATCCTGTGTTGTCTCTTTAATGGTTACATTGTGGGCGTAGTCTGCTGGTGATCCGTCTGTGTTAACCAGTCTTTTGTGTGTTAGTTATTCCATTGCGCACACAATGCTTGCCATCTGGTTTGCTCATCCTGTGGAATGGATTTATGTTGGAGTGACAGGCATAAAGTCAGAGGAGTAAATGAGAATATATGTGGCTAACCTTCTATCACTCAGGGATCAATTTACGTGAAGTTGGACAGCAAATTATTTATACTGCTGCTCCAACTCTCACACTAATATTTTGTCTCACTCAATTGCATTTACAAATGACTGACTTATGAAGGCAAACCTGCAAATAAATTGCGGTGAAGTAATTGTGTGTCGATGAAGGATGTAGCAGTTGTTCTTGGAAGGGTTAGCATCACTGTTTTGGAGTTGAAGTGTCAGTGTGTGTGTGTGTATATGTGTGTAGGTGTGGGTGTGCATTGCCTCCTCTCCCTCCTTTTGAAGAGAGTGCAGATGTCATTTTTCATCACAGGTTGAATTGAGTTATGGTGGATTAGCTTGTGTTCATCCAGCAGAAGAATGTGTTGAGGGAGTAGATGTGAGGTTGTGGTGTTCCAGAAAGAACATTGAACCCAAACGCAATTCAATCTGGTAGCTAGCTACAGTACATGTCCAGCTTCCCACTCCTCCTGTCAAACCCTACCCACACCGTTCCCCTGAGACTGATACACAAAGCTGGAGATCTGCCTGTGTTAACCTCCCTACGATGTAAACAAAGCATTGGACCACAGGGACTGTGTAACTGTGAGACAAACCTCCAGCGGGCTGTGCCTCCTCCCCCTCCTTTTGAAACCCTGCTAATTGAGACCATACCATCATGCACCAAAGGTCACCGCCCGCTCCCCTCCCCAGTCTGCTGCTGTGATGATAACCTTGAGAATGGTCCTTGGTCAGAAGTAGTGGTTGGTAGGACCACTCCTCCAGTGGAGGAGGACCTGGTGGGGTTTATACCAGTACACCCCAGACCGAGCTATCACTGTAACATGGCCGTCCTTGGTTCTGTTAAGAGAGAACATGAGCCAATGTAGGTTAGCCTTGATGCTTCAGTCTTGTTTTATAAATGGTTGGTGGAGTGCATTTCATTTCTCTCTCTCTCTCTCTCTCTCTCTCTCTCTCTCTCTCTCCCTCTCTCTCTCTCTCTCTCTCTCCCTCTCTCTGTCTCTCCCTCTCTCTGGCTCTCTCTCCCTCTCTCTCTCTCTCTCCTCTCTCTCTCTCTCTCTGACTCTCTCTGGCTCTCTCTCTCTCTGACTCTCTCTGGCTCTCTCTGGCTCTCTCTCTCTCTCTCTCTCTGACTCTCTCTGTCTCTCTCTCTCTCTCTCTCTCTGACTCTCTCTGTCTCTCTCTCTCTCTCTCTCTCTCTCGCTGGTGAGAACAGTGGCACTTACGACTTGTTGTATTTCACAGGCTAATTCCACTAACTACATCATCAGGATCTTTTTTGTTTTTGTTTTGACACCTGGAGTAATAGAGAGTGTGATTAAACCCGCTGATTCATTGTATCACTTTACCACAGCCATGTGATAGGAGTTACTTACCCTGCCCACTCATTAACCTCTATGAGTTTTTGAAACATGGAGATTTCCTTCCTTTATGGTGACTGTCAGTTTCTTTATTAGTGCATCATTAGACATTGGCAGTATTCCTGGGAAGCTGTGTGATTACCTACAATCAAATTGTGCCAGGTAAACAGACACTTAAATCATATTTACCACTGTGTATTCCTGTTTTCGAAGACCATACACATAACTATTACCTAAATATAAATAATAATAATAACATTAATTACAGTGTAATAACAATGTCATTACATAATTTTTTTATTCTAGTAGGCCTATGTCATTCTGGTTTAAGGAACGTGTGACAATAAGAGCAAACTAAAGACTAAATACTAAGCATAAAACAACAGCTGACATATTAGTGTCAGGATCTGAAAGTGACTTAATACTCAACGGTTCCATTGTAATATATTATCCATAATTCTTACCAGTAATGGACCAAATGAATTGTTGATTCATTTCATAATGCCTGTTCCTGTTGACATTGCCCAAGGAACGCACAAGAAGTTTAATAATTGTACGCACCAAGTAAACAGCCCTCCGGCTGAGAAATGAGCCAGAGGAAGCATAAACAAATCCTCTGTCCCTAAGCTCGTTAGACCACCTCTCTGCAGAAACAAATTACAATGAAGTTTGATTTTCTAAAGAATGGGCTCCTGTTGCCCCTGAACTGGCAAAAGCAATTAGAGAGTGATGGACACCTGTCAGTGACAGCAAGGCAGCCAGCTATTCTCCATCCATTCCCAGGGCAAGCTAGCATTCTGCTTCATCTCAGTCCCTACCCTTCCTTTGTCCTTTAAAATCAAGAGTGTAAAAGTCAATGGTATTTTATTGTTGCTTTGAATCCACACATACAGTGATGAGATGGTGAGTGCTTTGTAGGGTTTGATGGAGGAAGGGGGAGGGACATTGAGTCTAAGGTATCTGGATAAGATCAATATGAAAGAGAGAGAGACAGACAGAGATAGAAAGAGAGAGGGGGGGGGGGTAGAGAGAGAGAGGCTGCCGTAGCCAGACCTGGCTCTCAAGTGAAGACAGGCTATGTGCACACTGCCCACACAATGAGGTGGAAACTGAGCTGCACTTCCCAACCTCCTGCCCAATGTATGACCATATTAGAGACACATATTTCCCTCAGATTACACAGATCCACAGAGAGAGAGAGAGAGAGAGAAAGGCCACCATAGCCTGTCTTCTCTTGAGAGCCAGGTGTGACTATGTGCACACTGCCCACACAATGAGGTGGAAACTGAGCTGCACTTCCCAACCTCCTGCCCAATGTATGACCATATTAGAGACACATATTTCCCTCAGATTACACAGATCCACAAAGAATTAAAAATAAGCCCAATTTTGATAAACTCCCACTGGGTGAAATACCACAGTCTGCCATCACAGCAGCAACATTTGTGACCTGTTGCCACAAGAAAAGGGCAATCAGTGAAGAACAATCACCAATGTAAATACAACCCATATTTACGGTAACTTATTTTCCCTTTTGTTCTTTCACTATTTGCACATCATTACAACATCATATGACATTTGAAATGTCTTTACTCTTTTAGAACTTCTGTGAGTGTAATGTTTACTGTTCATTTTTATTGTTTATTAACTACTTCACTTGCTTTGGCAATGTTAACATATGTTTCCCATGCCAGTAAAGGACTTGAATTGAATTTGAGAGAGAGAGAGAGAGAGAGAGAGAGAGAGAGAGAGAGAGAGAGAGAGAGAGAGAGAGAGAGAGAGAGAATATGACATTTGTAATGTCTTTACTGTTTTGAAACTTCTGTATGTGTAATGTTTACTGTTCATTTTTTGTTGTTTTTCACTTTATATATTCACTTTGTATGTTGTCTACCTCACCTGCTTTGGCAATGTTAACACATGTTTCCAATGCCAATAAAGCACTTGAATTGAAATTGAATTGAGAGAGAGAGAGAGAGAGAGAGAGAGAGAGAGAACGGCAAAGTACATTTTGGTGCAACTCATTTCACTGTCTATGCTTAAAATTGTGTGCATGGACAATAAAATGAGTAAATCATTACCGAATATGGAGGATTGCTCCTATCTTAGTTTTGCATGGAGGATTGCTCCTATCTTAGTTTTGCATGGAGGATTGCTCCTATCTTAGTTTTGCATGGAGGATTGCTCCTATCTTAGTTTTGCATGGAGGATTGCTCCTATCTTAGTTTTGCATGGAGGATTGCTCCTATCTTAGTTTTGCATGGAGGATTGCTCCTATCTTAGTTTTGCATGGAGGATTGCTCCTATCTTAGTTTTGCATGGAGGATTGCTCCTATCTTAGTTTTGCATGGAGGATTGCTCCTATCATAGTTTTGCATGGAGGATTGCTCCTATCTTAGTTTTGCATGGAGGATTGCTCCTATCTTAGTTTTGCATGGAGGATTGCTCCTATCTTAGTTTTGCATGGAGGATTGCTCCTATCTTAGTTTTGCATGGAGGATTGCTCCTATCTTAGTTTTGCATGGAGGATTGCTCCTATCTTAGTTTTGCATGGAGGATTGCTCCTATCTTAGTTTTGCATGGAGGATTGCTCCTATCTTAGTTTTGCATGGAGGATTGCTCCTATCTTAGTTTTGCATCGCTCAACATCTCATTGATATTTCAGTGCATAACGAACAAATAGAGCAATGGGTTATTTAATAATTTAATATAAACCCCATTGCTTTATTCATTCAGATACAGTATATCCCTAAATGGCAATTTGAGTTTGAATAATATATATATATATATGTTTTTAACCTCTGTAAGATTAACGTCCAGTCACCGTTTTTATTGCTCCTGCAATAGCCAATGTATTTGATGTGGCTGTTTAACAGTCAATGCATTTCCCCATGATATCACCCAAACCACCGTCTAGCGTTCAAGGTAGTGCATGGTAAAAGGTGGATGGGAAAAGTCCTCTCTTTGGAAATGGAAATGGTGAGTGTAATCTCCTCTTGAGACAGGAGAGATGAGGAGTGGAGAGGCATGCTCTCTGGGGTGAACACACTTGAGTTTACATTCCGTTTTAGAGGTTTTCTTTGGAGATTGCTTTGGTTGAGATCAAGCCGCACACAAACTGAAACTTTTGAGGCAGCAATCAACTGACCGTATTCCTATTGAGGTGCACCACCGCAGAGAGCGGGTGGGGGTAGAATATGCACAGAGTGAAGTCAGGGTTGTGTGCTCTCTTACTGCTTTTTGACAATTTTAGTTACTTAATCCTTAATCCCAATCAGATCTGGGTTCAAATACTACTTCAAATATCTCAATTACTTTCACATACCTTTCAAAGTAAGTTTTCAGATATTTTTTTTGAAAAGGCAAGTAGTTGAATATAATTGAGAATGTGCACTTGGAAAGTATTGGAATGTATTTGAAATTACTCAAATACACTGACTCAAATAAACTCCCATGCATTTAATCCAGGTTTTTGAAAATACTGTTTACAAATGAGTATTTGAAAGTGCATTCAAATAGTAGGCTATATAGAAAATCATTTGAAAATAATTTCAAATACTTCCAATGGAAGTAGTTGATTCAGGCCACATTATTTGCAAATACTCAAATAGACAGACAATAAGTATTTAAATAACAAATATTCAAATAAACATATGTTTGAACCCAGGAATGATCCCACTGCATCCTTTATGCCTTTATTCTGTTGTTCAAAACTTACTACAGAAGTGAGAGGTTCCAATTGTTAATTAGTGTATTTTCTATTCATGATTTATTAATCTAGTGTACCCTGTTTCAAATGTTAATGTCAAGCCAAATAGCACTAGGTATAAATTATTCTTGATTTGGGTGATTTTCTAAGTAACCCTATTCATAGGAACTGCCTCAGGCAAAAGACTTAAGAAAAGATGAAGAAACCCATTGAGCAAGAAACAACAACATACTGTGAGCTATCATACTCCTAACATGATACAACAACATACTGTAAACTGTCATACTCCTAACATGAAACAACAACATACTGTGAGCTATCATACTCCTAACATGAAACAACAACATACTGTGAGCTGTCATACTCCTATCATGAAACAACAACACACTGTGAGCTGTCACACTCCAAACATGAAACAATAATATACTGTAAGCTGTCATACTCTAACATGAAACAACAACATACTGTGAGCTGTCACACTCCTATCATGAAACAACAACACACTGTGAGCTGTCATACTCCTAACATGAAACAACAACATACTGTGAGCTATCATACTCCTAACCTGAAACAACAACATACTGTGAGCTGTCACACTCCTATCATGAAACAACAACACACTGTGAGCTGTCATACTCCTAACATGAAACAATAACATACTGTAAGCTGTCACACTCCAAACATGAAACAACAACATACTGTGAGCTGTCATACTCCTATCATGAAACAACAACATACTGTAAGCTGTCATACTCCTAACATGAAACAACAACATTCTGTGAGCTGTCATACTCCTAACATGAAACAACAACATACTGTGAGCTATCATACTCCTAACATGAAACAACAACATACTGTGAGCTGTCATACTCCTATCATGAAACAACAACACACTGTGAGCTGTCACACTCCAAACATGAAACAACAACATACTGTGAGCTGTCATACTCCTATCATGAAACAACAACAGACTGTGAGCTGTCATACTCCTAACATGAAACAACAACACACTGTGAGCTGTCATACTCCGAACATGAAACAACAACATACTGCGAGCTGTCACACTCCTAACATGAAGCAAAACACACTGTGAGCTGTCACACTCCTAACATGAAGCAAAACACACTGTGAGCTTTCACACTCCTAACATGAAACAACAACATACTGTGAGCTGTCATACTCCTAACATGAAACAATAACATACTGTGAGCTGTAGTACTCCTAACATGGTACTTGGATCCAGGCCTCAAATTATTGCTGTAATATAATTGTATAATCTAAAGCTAAAACATAAATTCCAGAATCTGCCACTGAGCTATCATACTCCTAACATGAAACAATAACATAATGTGAGCTGTCATACTCCTATCATGAAACAATAACATACTGTGAGCTGTCATACTCCAATCATGAAACAACAACATACTGTGAGCTCTCATACTCCAATCATGAAACAACAACATACTGTGAGCTGTCATACTCCTGACATGAAACAATAACATACTGTGAGCTGTAGTACTCCTAACATGGTACTTGGATCCAGGCCTCAAATTATTGCTGTAATATAATTGTATAATCTAAAGCTAAAACATAAATTCCAGAATCTGCCACTGAGCTATCATACTCCTAACATGAAACAATAACATAATGTGAGCTGTCATACTCCTATCATGAAACAATAACATACTGTGAGCTGTCATACTCCAATCATGAAACAACAACATACTGTGAGCTGTCATACTCCTATCATGAAACAACAACAGACTGTGAGCTGTCATACTCCTAACATGAAACAACAACATACTGTGAGCTGTCATACTCCTAACATGAAACAACAACATACTGTAAGCTATCATACTCCTAACATGAAACAATAACATACTGTGAGCTGTAGTACTCCTATCATGAAACTGTGAGCTGTCATACTCATATAATGAAACAATAACATACTGTGTGCTGTCATACTCCTAACATGAAACAACAACACACTGTGAGCTATCATACTCCTAACATGAAACAACAACATACTGTGAGCTGTAGTACTCCTAACATGAAACAACAACACACTGTGAGCTATCATACTCCTAACATGAAACAACAACATACTGTGAGCTGTCATACTCCTAACATGAAACAACAACATACTGTAAGCTATCATACTCCTAACATGAAACAATAACATACTGTGAGCTGTAGTACTCCTATCATGAAACTGTGAGCTGTCATACTCATATAATGAAACAATAACATACTGTGTGCTGTCATACTCCTAACATGAAACAACAACACACTGTGAGCTATCATACTCCTAACATGAAACAACAACACACTGTGAGCTATCATACTCCTAACATGAAACAACAACACACTGTGAGCTGTCACACTCCTAACATGAAACAACAACATACTGTGAGCTGTAGTACTCCTAACATGGTACTTGGATCCAGGCCTCAAATTATTGCTGTAATATAATTGTATAATCTAAAGCTAGAACATAAATTCCAGAATCTGCCCTTGAGCTGTCACACTCCTAACATGAAACAACAACACACTGTGAGCTATCATACTCCTAACATGAAACAACAACATACTGTGAGCTGTCACACTCCTAACATGAAACAATAACATACTGTAAGCTATCATACTCCTAACATGAAACAATAACATACTGTAAGCTATCATACTCCTATCATGAAACAATAACATACTGTAAGCTGTCATACTCCTAACATGAAACAATAACATACTGTAAGCTATCATACTCCTGACATGAAACAATAACATACTGTAAGCTGTCATACTCCTAACATGAAACAATAACATACTGTAAGCTATCATACTCCTGACATGAAACAATAACATACTGTAAGCTATCATACTCCTGACATGAAACAATAACATACTGTAAGCTATCATACTCCTGACATGAAACAATAACACACTGTGAGCTGTCACACTCCTCACATGAAACAACAACATACTGTGAGCTGTCACACTCCTAACATGAAACAATAATATACTGTGAGCTGTCATACTCCTAACATGAAACAACAACATACTGTGAGCTGTCACACTCCTAACATGAAACAATAATATACTGTGAGCTGTCATACTACTAACATAAAACAACAACACACTGTGAGCTGTCACACTCCTAACATGAAACAACAACATACTGTAAGCTATCATACTCCTAACATGAAACAATAACATACTGTGAGCTGTCATACTCCTATCATGAAACAATAACATACTGTGAGCTGTCATACTCCTATCATGAAATAATAACATACTGTGAGCTGTCATACTCCTATCATGAAACAACAACATACTGTAAGCTATCATACTCCTAACATGAAACAATAATATACTGTGAGCTGTCATACTACTAACATAAAACAACAACACACTGTGAGCTGTCACACTCCTAACATGAAACAACAACATACTGTAAGCTATCATACTCCTAACATGAAACGATAACATACTGTGAGCTGTCACACTCCTAACATGAAACAATAATATACTGTAAGCTGTCATACTCCTAACATGAAACGATAACATACTGTAAGCTATCATACTCCTAACATGAAACGATAACATACTGTGAGCTGTCACACTCCTAACATGAAACAATAATATACTGTAAGCTGTCATACTCCTATCATGAAACGATAACATACTGTAAGCTATCATACATCATACTAACATGAAACGATAACATACTGTGAGCTGTCACACTCCTAACATGAAACAATAATATACTGTAAGCTGTCATACTCCTAACATGAAAAACGATAACATACTGTAAAGCTATCATACTCCTAACATGAAACGATAACATACTGTGAGCTGTCACACTCCTAACATGAAACAATAATATACTGTAAGCTGTCATACTCCTAACATGAAACGATAACATACTGTAAGCTATCATACTCCTAACATGAAACAATAACATACTGTAAGCTATCATACTCCTAACATGAAACGATAACATACTGTGAGCTGTCACACTCCTAACATGAAACAATAATATACTGTAAGCTATCATACTCCTAACATGAAACGATAACATACTGTAAGCATACTCCTATCATACTGTGAGCCTAACATGAAACAACAACATACTGTAAGGTGTCACACTCCTATCATGAAACAACAACATACTGTAAGGTGTCATACTCCTAACATGAAACAATAATATACTGTAAGCTGTCATACTCCTATCATGAAACAACAACATACTGTAAGGTGTCACACTGTGAGCTGTCTATCATGAAACAATAACATACTGTAAGCTATCATACTCCTAACATGAAACAACAACATACTGTAAGCTATCATACTCCTATCATGAAACAATAACATTCTGTGAGCTGTCATACTCCTATCATGAAACAACAACACACTGTGAGCTGTCACACTCCAAACATGAAACAACAACACACTGTGAGCTGTCATACTCCTATCATGAAACAACAACAGACTGTGAGCTGTCATACTCCTAACATGAAACAACATAACACACTGTGAGCTGTCACACTCCAAACATGAAACAACAACATACTGCGAGCTGTCATACTCCTATCATGAAGCAAAAACACACTGTGAGCTGTCACACTCCTAACATGAAACAACAACATACTGTGAGCTGTAGTACTCCTAACATGAAGCATGAAAAACACACTGTGAGCTTTCACACTCCTAACATGAAACAACAACATACTGTGAGCTGTAGTACTCCTAACATGAAAACAACAACACACTGTGTGCTGTCAGCTGTCATGAAACAACAACACACTCCTCATACTCCTAACATGAAACAATAACATACTGTGAGCTGTCAGTACTCCTAACATGAAACAACAACACACTGTGAGCTGTCATACTCCTGACATGAAACAACAACACACTGTGAGCTGTCATACTCCTAACATGAAACAACAACATACTGTGAGCTGTCATACTCCTAACATGAAACAAAACATACTGTGAGCTGTCACACTCCTAACATGAAGCAAAACACACTGTGAGCTTTCACACTCCTAACATGAAACAACAACATACTGTGAGCTGTCAGTACTCCTAACATGAAACAACAACACACTGTGAGCTGTCATACTCCTGACATGAAACATACTAACATACTCCTAACATGAAACAATAACATAGCTGTAGTACTCCTAACATGGTACTTGGATCCAGGCCTCAAATTATTGCTGTAATATAATTGTATAATCTAAAGCTAAAACATAAATTCCAGAATCTGCCACTGAGCTGTCATACTCCTAACATGAAACAATAACATAATGTGAGCTGTCATGAGCTCACAATCATGAAACAACAACACACTGTGAGCTGTCATACTCCAAACATGAAACAACAACATACTGTGAGCTGTCATACTCCTATCATGAAACAACAACAGACTGTGAGCTGTCATACTCCTAACATGAAACAACAACATACTGTGAGCTGTCATACTCCTATCATGAAACAACAACACACTGTGAGCTGTCACACTCCAAACATGAAACAACAACATACTGTGAGCTGTCATACTCCTATCATGAAACAACAACATACTGTGAGCTGTCATACTCCTAACATGAAACAACAACACACTGTGAGCTGTCATACTCCTAACATGAAACAACAACATACTGTGAGCTGTCATACTCCTAACATGAAACAACAACAGACTGTGAGCTGTCATACTCCTAACATGAAACAACAACATACTGTGAGCTGTCATACTCCTAACATGAAACAACAACATACTGCGAGCTGTCATACTCCTATCATGAAACTGTGAGCTGTCATACTCATATAATGAAACAATAACATACTGTGTGCTGTCATACTCCTAACATGAAACAACAACACACTGTGAGCTATCATACTCCTAACATGAAACAACAACATACTGTAAGCTATCATACTCCTAACATGAAACAATAACATACTGTGAGCTGTAGTACTCCTAACATGGTACTTGGATCCAGGCCTCAAATTATTGCTGTAATATAATTGTATAATCTAAAGCTAGAACATAAATTCCAGAATCTGCCCTTGAGCTGTCACACTCCTAACATGAAACAACAACACACTGTGAGCTGTCATACTCCTAACATGAAACAACAACACACTGTGAGCTATCATACTCCTAACATGAAACAACAACACACTGTGAGCTATCATACTCCTAACATGAAACAATAACATACTGTGAGCTGTCACACTCCTAACATGAAACAACAACACACTGTGAGCTATCATACTCCTAACATGAAACAATAACATACTGTGAGCTGTCATACTCCTAACATGAAACAATAACATACTGTGAGCTGTCACACTCCTAACATGAAACAATAATATACTGTGAGCTGTCATACTCCTAACATGAAACAACAACACACTGTGAGCTGTCACACTCCTAACATGAAACAACAACATACTGTGAGCTGTCACACTCCTAACATGAAACAACAACACACTGTGAGCTGTCACACTCCTAACATGAAACAACAACATACTGTGAGCTGTCACACTCCTAACATGAAACAATAACACACTGTGAGCTGTCACACTCCTAACATGAAACAACAACATACTGTGAGCCGTCACACTCCTAACATGAAACAATAACACACTGTGAGCTGTCACACTCCTAACATGAAACAATAACATACTGTAAGCTGTCATACTCCTAACATGAAACAATAACATACTGTGAGCTATCATACTCCTAACATGAAACAATAACATACTGTGAGCTGTCATACTCCTAACATGAAACAATAACATACTGTAAGCTGTCATACTCCTAACATGAAACAACAACATACTGTGAGCTGTCTGTCACACTCCTAACATGAAACAATAACACACTGTGAGCTGTCACACTATCCTAACATGAAACAATAACATACTGTAAGCTGTCATACTCCTGACATGAAACAATAACATACTGTAAGCTGTCATACTCCTATCATGAAACAACAACATACTGTAAGCTATCATACTCCTAACATGAAAAATAATATACTGTAAGCTGTCATACTCCTATCATGAAACAACAACACACTGTGAGCTGTCATACTCCTGACATGAAACAATAACATACTGTAAGCTGTCATACTCCTATCATGAAACAACAACATACTGTAAGCTATCATACTCCTAACATGAAACAATAATATACTGTAAGCTGTCATACTCCTATCATGAAACAACAACACACTGTGAGCTGTCATACTGTGAGCTGTCATATCATGAAACAATAACATACTGTGAGCTGTCACACTCCTATCATGAAACAACAACATACTGTAAGCTATCATACTCCTAACATGAAACAATAATATACTGTAAGCTGTCATACTCCTATCATGAAACAACAACACACTGTGAGCTGTCATACTCCTGACATGAAACAATAACATACTGTAAGCTGTCATACTCCTATCATGAAACAACAACACACTGTGAGCTGTCATACTCCTGACATGAAACAATAACATACTGTAAGCTGTCATACTCCTAACATGAAACAACAACACACTGTGAGCTGTCACACTCCTCACATGAAACAACAACATACTGTAAGCTGTCTGTCACACTCCTAACATGAAACAACAACACACTGTGAGCTGTCATACTCCTAACATGAAACAACAACACACTGTGAGCTATCATACTCCTAACATGAAACAATAACATACTGTAAGCTATCATACTCCTAACATGAAACAATAACATACTGTGAGCTGTCACACTCCTAACATGAAACAACAACATACTGTGAGCTGTCACACTCCTAACATGAAACAATAATATACTGTGAGCTGTCATACTCCTAACATGAAACAACAACATACTGTGAGCTGTCATACTCCTAACATGAAACAATAACACACTGTGAGCTGTCATACTCCTAACATGAAACAACAAACAACACACTGTGAGCTGTCACACTCCTAACATGAAACAACAACATACTGTGAGCTGTAGTACTCCTAACATGGTACTTGGATCCAGGCCTCAAATTATTGCTGTAATATAATTGTATAATCTAAAGCTAAAACATAAATTCCAGAATCTGCCGCTGTCAGCAATGACATTTTTGCACATGTAAGCAACATGCTTGGCATAATGGTAGGATGTTTTCACACAGAGGTCATATTTCCATACAGTAACTGGAATTACCTTTTTTTCCTTACTTTAATCAACTAATTCAAACATGCTGTTAGATCATTCAGCAGTTTCTTCACTTCAAATCCATTAGGTCCTGCTGGAGTAAAACATAGCAATATGCCAGGTGAACCGTATGGACATCTTATTCCGACCAGCGCATCAATACATTATAGAGAAAGTACCTACCACAGCATTGCTTGACTTCAGAGGCTCTGTCTTATAGTCTATTAAACAACCATACTAACCCATTAACTGGTCAAAGCAATTCAAACTCATGTCTTTTCCCTCATGTCGGAAACGAATGAATAGCGCTCCTCTAGACTTGTAATGTACAAACAATCTAGGCTGACAATGGTATTGCAGATTTCCCTCTTTCTTTCTTTGCCTGTTTTGTCTACTGAGATCAAAGAAACCGATGCACTTGTGACCATATGCATCATGTTCTAAAGTTGAGAAAAAATATCCCTGTTTGCCCTCATTTCGGGTTTTTGCTTTTGTAACTTTCAAGTCTGGAGAGAGCTCTCTTCCCTTTGTTGCCAGTTCTGTTTCTTCCAGCAGCAGTCTCAGAGCAATAATTATGTCTATGATAGATGTAGTCTTAAGAAGTTCAACAAAGTTGGCAGCAGGAGACTATGTTATACAGTAACTTTGCATATTCAATGAAAAGGTACAGTACATAATGTACTGTAGGTTACTATACAATCAATCCCATGCTACCAAAATACATTGTCTCCTTTTGCAATAAGAGTACTGTAGTTGTGTATGACATGCAATGGAAAATAAGTCATCACATTTCAATTCAGTTATGAGAATCCCATTGCATGTGGGATTCTGCATTGCTTGCTGTTTTGGGTTTTAGGTCGGGTTTCTGCTGATCTAAAAAGGCCTTTATAAATACATTTAATTTGATTTGATGTATCGCAATGTGCTAACACTTCTCCCCAAATTAGTCAAAGTGTCTTTGCTGCACACGCTAATGTTCACAGTAGACAATAATCTGTTTTGTCTCTCAGACGATGGGAACATGCATTCCTCTGTCCTCTTCAACAGGAAGTGAAGTGTTGAGCCCTGCAGAGTCCCAAACTCCAGCCACGTGGCCGCTTCACGACAAGCTAGGGCTTTATTTATAGAAGTCAAACAACAGGAAGGAAAAATGGGGCCAATTCTACCTGGCAAGATGTGTAGGAGTGATGACACACACTCAGTAGAGTGTAAACAGATCAAGAGGAAGGTCCAGAAAGGGTGTTATGAGAGAGAGGGAGAAAGGGGTCTCTCAGTGTTAAAGTCTAAAATGTTTCCTTAGCCCTGAGCCAGAGAGAGTGCCCTATATACCTTCCGATGTCTAAGGCAAGAGGAGAGGAGAGAAGGGATCCAATGAGATTAAACTATGTAGGTCAGCCCTTCTAACTTACAAGTAGAATGTCTGGGGTAGTGGTTCTGTGGACCTCACTAGCATGGAAAATGTGCACCTCTGTGAATTGTTGCAGTTCGCTGTTTCCAGTTTAACTGGAAAGGAGACATAACATCATATTACAAACACAATTACTGTTAGATTCAGGTGATGTAATCCGTTGAATGAGTGCAAAGAAGTTTGTCATTTTTAAACACAGTACAATCACACGTGGATACAGTACAATGCCATTTTGGGGGGGCAGGTAGCCTGGTGGTTAGAGTGTTGGGCCAGTAACCGAAAGGTTGCTAGATCGAATCTCTGAGCTGACAAGGTACACATCTGTCATTCTGCCCCAAAACAAGGCAGTTAACCCACTGTTCCTAGGCCGTCATTGAAAATAAGAATTTGTTCTTAACTGACTTGCCTAGTTAATTAAAGGTTCAATCAAATTTAAATGATAGAGGATGACACAAAAAAAGTTGTATAACTTATTACCATTGTGGTCCTCAAGAAAATACATGAAAACAAAATCTACACAAGATTATAAAATGAAATCAAAAGACATCTCAAATATATCTCATCAGTAGGGAGGAAACCGTACAAGGAATCAAATAGATTACCATGTAATGTTAATTTCAAACAATTCTACTTTATTTACGCCTGTGTAGTTTTAAAGCATTTTGCCCATAAACCATTCTTAAGGTTTATCTTAAGACTCTCTAGTGTGGGTATGGATTTTATATGATTTTAAATGATTCCAAAGGTGACAACAGAGGCTTATCCTGCAACTCGTTCAGTGTCATTTTCATGGTATTTGCAGTTAGTATCATCTGTGACCTATAAATATTTGTCTCGTCTCCTCAAACCTTGGTCTCAAACCTCTTTCATTTCTCTAACCTCTCTGTCATACTTCTCATACCGGTCCTGAGAAATAATACCAATACAATGCAACTATCATTGAGGTATCCATACACAGGCATGTTTATGAAGAAATATCTGTAGATAGTGATTATTGAATCATTTATTTGGCAAATTCATTCTTGAGACCGCAGGGGATGCCTGCAAGCCGTGTGATGAGACCATGACTTAAGAGGCTTAGGGAGCGAGGAAGACCTCTGCTGCTTCTCATTAGACCATGGTATTGAGAAACCAATATGGCCCTGTGTTAAATAGTGCACACACACCAGCATGATTATCGCACATGGACCCTATAATAACCTCACTTTCACACACAGAAGTATTTATCGAGAGGAGGAGAGAAAATGAATGGTCCGTCTCAAAAACACCTTTCATTTCAGTCCTCTGAGTATGACGGACATTACAATTTTGTGCAATAAAATAAATGGTTCAGAGATAATCACCTGGTCCCTTGAGCTACAGTATGGGTGAATAATGCATATGGAGAAGGTGGAGGATGAGGTTGCCCCCTCTAATTAAAAGAACATGCCCTCAGTGAATCAGCTGTTATGGCAACCACATGGTAGTGGAAATATAGCGAATTTAAAGGTCCAGTTAGAAATCTATAAAGGAGTCTCATGGGTCTGACATGAAATCATACACAAGTCCTTGACAGCCCCACTCACCCCAGAAATATGGCATAAAATGATATGTCAAGGTCGGACTTGAATCAACCTCTCTGTCACGTTCTGACCTTTATTTTCTGTGTTTTGTGTTTAGTTAGTATGGTCAGGGCGTGAGTTGGGTGGGCAGTCTATGTTTGTTTGTCTAGGTTTTGGGAATTTCTATGTTTCGGCCTAGTATGGTTCTCAATCAGAGGCAGGTGTCATTAGTTGTCTCTGATTGAGAATCATACTTAGGTGGCCTGGGTTTCACTGTGTGTTTGTGGGTGATTGTTTCCTGTCTCTGTGTATGCACCAGATAGGACTGTAATTTGAGTTTTCACGTTTTCTTGTTTTGTTAGTTTGTTCATGTGTACCTTAAAGCATTAAAGAAGTACCATGGAAAATTACCACGCCGCGTATTGGTCCTCTGATCCGTTTCGCCTCTCCTCTTCGGAAGAAGAGGAGGAAACTCATTACAGAATCACCCACCAAAATCGGACCAAGCGGCGTGGTAAAGGACAGCGACGACAGCAGCAGCAGCAGCAACAACAGCGGCCAGCATCAGAGCTGAATCTGGACTACACAACTTGGGAGGAAATAGATAGGTGGGCGGTCGACCCAGGGAGAGTGCCGGAGCCCGCCTGGGATTCGATGGAGCAATGCAAGGAAGGTTACAGGAGAATGAGGTTGGCGAAGCCAGCACGGCAGTGCGACAGGTACGAGAGGCAGCCCCAAATTTTTTTGGGGGGGGGGCACACGAGGTGTGGTACTAAGCCAGGTAGCAGACCTGAGCTCACTCCTCGTGCTTATGATAAGCAGCGCATTACTGGTCAGGCACCGTGTTATGCGGTTGAGCGCACGGTGTCGCCAGTGCGTGTCCATAGCCCGGTGCGCTATAGGGCAGCCCCCCGAGAGTGCCATGCGAGTGTGGGCATTGAGCCAGGGCGTATGGTGCCTGCTCAGCGGGTCTGGTCGCCGGTACGCAGTCTTGGTCCAGGTTATCCTGCGCCGGCTCTGCGTGCTGTGTCTCCGGGGCGCTGGGAGGGTGCAGTGCGTCCTCTGCCTGCGCTCCGCTCGTACCGGGCAACTGTGGGAGTGGAGCCTAGGGGAGAGGTGCGTGTAGTAAGCACTAGATCTCCCGTGCTTACCCACAGCCCGGTTCAACCTGTGCCTGCACTCTGGAGGGTCCGGGCTCGAGTAGTTGTCCAGCCTGGGGAAGTGGTGCCAAGGTTGCGCACTAGAGCTCCAGTGCTCCCCACAGCCCGGTCTTTCAGGCTCCTCCTAACACCAAGCCTCCTGAAAGTCTCCCCAGCCTGGTAGTTCCTGTGGCAGCCCCACGCACCAGGCTGTCTCTCAGTCTCCTCCTGCAGGTGCTCCCGCCTGTCCGGCGCCGCTGCCGGAGCGTTCCGCCTGTCCGGCGCCGCTGCCGGAGCCTCCCGCCTGTCCGGGCGCCGCTGCCGGAGCCTCCCGCCTGTCCGGAGCCTCCCGCCTGTCCGGCGCCGCTGCCGGAGCCTCCCGCCTGTCCGGCGCCGCTGCCGGAGCCTCCCGCCTGTCCGGCGCCGCTGCCGGAGCCTCCCGCCTGTCCGGCGCCGCTGCCTCCTGTAGCAGCTCCACGCACCAGGCTGTCTCTCTGTCTCCTCTCTGCAGGTGCTCCCGCCTGTCCGGCGCCGCTGCCGGAGCGTCCCGCCTGTCCTGCGCCGCTGCCGGAGCGTCCCGCCTGTCCTGCGCCGTTGCCGGAGCGTCCCGCCTGTCCGGCGCCGCTGCCGGAGCCTCCCGCCTGTCCGGCGCCGCTGCCGGAGCGTCCCGCCTGTCCGGCGCCACTGCCGGAGCGTCCCGCCTGTCCGGCGCCACTGCCGGAGCCTCCCGCCTGTCCGGCGCCGCTGCCGGAGCCCTCAGCCCAGAGGCGCCAGAGCCCCTCAGCCCAGAGGCGCCAGAGCCCCTCAGCCCAGAGGCGCCAGAGCCCCTCAGCCCAGAGGCGCCAGAGCCCCTCAGCCCAGAGGCGCCAGAGCCCCTGTCCCTCTGTCCAGAGCCCCTGTCCCTCTGTCCAGAGCCCCTGTCCCTCTGTCCAGAGCTTCTGCCCCTCTGTCCCGAGCTGCCCCTCTGTCCAGTGGGGTCATTGAGAGGGGTTGCCATGGTGAGAAAGCCACGGAGGCGGACAAAGACAATGGTGAAGTGGGGTCCGCGTCCCGCGCCAGAACCGCCATTTCGCGGACAGACGCCACCCAGACCCTCCCCTATAGGTCAAGGTTTTGCGGCCGGAGTCCGCACCTTTGGGGGTACTGTCACGTTCTGACCTTTATTTTCTGTGTTTTGTGTTTAGTTAGTATGGTCAGGGCGTGAGTTGGGTGGGCAGTCTATGTTTGTTTGTCTAGGTTTTGGGAATTTCTATGTTTCGGCCTAGTATGGTTCTCAATCAGAGGCAGGTGTCATTAGTTGTCTCTGATTGAGAATCATACTTAGGTGGCCTGGGTTTCACTGTGTGTTTGTGGGTGATTGTTTCCTGTCTCTGTGTATGCACCGATAGGACTGACTGTAATTTGAGTTTTCACGTTTTCTTGTTTTGTTAGTTTGTTCATGTGTACCTTAAAGCATTAAAGAAGTACCATGGAAAATTACCACGCCGCGTATTGGTCCTCTGATCCGTTTCGCCTCTCCTCTTCGGAAGAAGAGGAGGAAACTCATTACACTCTCACTGTCCTTTGTTCATCTTTTTCTTCCAATTCTCCTGAAAAAGCTTTGTTAGTAGTCCTGAGATTCGACAATAAGTAAGTTACAAGCATCAGATCTAGATGTCCCGCGACTCTCCCACACTTGTTTATTTTTCTTGTTGCAAAATGATATCAATAAATAATGCTGGCAGTATCAGCGAGTGTGACAGAAATGGAAACGAGATTTGGGTTTCCGCTGCCTGCCACATGTCGCTATGGGTTTAGGTCTTCCAGTGAGTTATTTTTGAAGCAAATGTGGGTCATGACTTGCAAGGTGTTATTTTTAGGTAACAACCCCTGTAGGCAACGTCTGTGAGCTACAAAACATTTAACCGTGCTTTGCGTGATTTGCATTCTTAAAGGAAAGCAGCGGAGGGAATATCATTGTGCTCTGTTGCTCCTATCTTTCCCACCATGTTTCACTGAAATGCTGCTCATTTCAGTGAGGTGGAGGATGCCATACGTCTCCAGTCTTGACTAGTTTCTCTCTGTGATGGAATGAAGCATACAGTGTTAAAAGTTATTCTGTATCTCTGTATCGCTCTGTCCCTGGCCTGCAGACTGAACCAGAATGGTTGACTGGTAGTGTCCATAGGATTATACTTCACTCCATCATGCTGTAATTGTTTTCTAAGCTCCCTGGTGCACCTCCTGTTGTTGCCTAATGTCGAAACTCACGCTCATGCTAACTCCATTGCCTAAGCGCACCTGGCCCATCCATGTTATAGCATTTCATTTTGACATATTGTCTACCTCTGGTAACCACATCTATGTTATAGCATTTCATTTTTAAATATTGTCTACCTTTGGTTACCACATCCATGTTATAGCATTTCATTTTGACATATTGTCTACCTCTGGTAACCACATCCATGTTATAGCATTTCATTTTGACATATTGTCTACCTCTGGTAACCACATCCATGTTATAGCATTTCATTTTGACATATTGTCTACCTCTGGTAACTACATCCATGTTATAGCATTTCATTTTGACATATTGTCTAGCTCTGGCTACCACATCCATGTTATAGCATTTCATTTTGACATATTGTCTAGCTCTGGTAAACACATCCATGTTATAGCATTTCATTTTGACATATTGTCTACCTCTGGTAACCACATCCATGTTATAGCATTTCATTTTGACATATTGTCTACCTCTGGTAACTACATCCATGTTATAGCATTTCATTTTGACATATTGTCTAGCTCTGGTAACCACATCCATGTTATAGCATTTCATTTTGACATATTGTCTACCTCTGGCTACCACATCCATGTTATAGCATTTCATTTTGACATATTGTCTACCTCTGGCTACCACATCCATGTTATAGCATTTCATTTTGACATATTGTCTACCTCTGGTAACCACATCCATGTTATAGCATTTCATTTTAACATATTGTCTACCTCTGGCTACCACATCCATGTTATAGCATTTCATTTTAACATATTGTCTACCTCTGGTAACCACATCCATGTTATAGCATTTCATTTTAACATATTGTCTAGCTCTGGCTACCACATCCATGTTATAGCATTTCATTTTGACATATTGTCTAGCTCTGGCTACCACATCCATGTTATAGCATTTCATTTTGACATATTGTCTACCTCTGGCTATCACATCCATGTTATGGCATTTCATTTTGACATATTGTCTAGCTCTGGCTACCACATCCATGTTATAGCATTTCATTTTGACATATTGTCTACCTCTGGCTACCACATCCATGTTATAGCATTTCATTTTAACATATTGTCTAGCTCTGGCTACCACATCCATGTTATAGCATTTCATTTTAACATATTGTCTAGCTCTGGCTACCACATCCATGTTATAGCATTTCATTTTGACATATTGTCTACCTCTGGCTATCACATCCATGTTATAGCATTTCATTTTAACATATTGTCTAGCTCTGGTAACCACATCCATGTTATAGCATTTCATTTTGACATATTGTCTACCTCTGGCTACCACATCCATGTTATAGCATTTCATTTTAACATATTGTCTAGCTCTGGCTACCACATCCATGTTATAGCATTTCATTTTAACATATTGTCTAGCTCTGGCTACCACATCCATGTTATAGCATTTCATTTTGACATATTGTCTACCTCTGGCTATCACATCCATGTTATAGCATTTCATTTTGACATATTGTCTAGCTCTGGTAACCACATCCATGTTATAGCATTTCATTTTGACATATTGTCTAGCTCTGGCTATCACATCCATGTTATGGCATTTCATTTTGACATATTGTCTAGCTCTGGTAACCACATCCATGTTATGGCATTTCATTTTGACATATTGTCTAGCTCTGGTAACCACATCCATGTTATGGCATTTCATTTTGACATATTGTCTAGCTCTGGTAACCACATCCATGTTATGGCATTTCATTTTGACATATTGTCTAGCTCTGGTAACCACATCCATGTTATGGCATTTCATTTTGACATATTGTCTAGCTCTGGTAACCACATCCATGTTATAGCATTTCATTTAGACATATTGTCTACCTCTGGCTATCACATCCATGTTATGGCATTTCATAGCATTTCAACTCTGGTGACCACATCTGAAAAGAAAATACTTACAACCAAGGCATGGCGGTCTCCTGTTTGGGTTTTGGTTTTATTACAGATTTTGACAGTGTTCACCCACTGTTGGAAACCTTTTCTACAAGTCCAATTGCTGAATTTGATTGTATTATGAGACTGTCTTTTGGGATTTAAAAAGCATGCCATTCTCAGTCCTTGTAGAGGAATTGTCAATATTTAGTCTGTAATAAGTTATAGTGGGTAACAATGAGAAAAGCACAAAAGGAAATATGGTATTTGTTGGGCTTACATTACAACTTGTTTCCCAAACTTTGTCTAACTGAAAACATTGACATATTTAACAATTCAGCTCAACCTGCCCTGACACTAATATCCAAGCCTGCCATTCGATTCTCAATGTTTAATACACCACATATCTTTCTGTCATAGAATTCTATGCCAGTTTGTCATGGTAACATTGTTAGAGTGAAAAATGTCATCCAATCGCAGTCAAAGCGATGGGTAAATTGTGTATTCCATTCACACTAAGATCTATTATTTAGAAACAGTATTGCTTTCCTATTGCCAAGAAAAATATCAAATTAGAAACCATATTGGCAAGGACCGCCGATATTTGTTTTTCATGCTAAATTAGATTTCATTTGTGACATTTTAATATTTTCCTGAGCGTTAACAAATCACACCGTCTTCAAAGGTACTGAGTGCACAGCAGCCCGTGTTGGGAGTCCTATTCATGATGAGCATGGATATCTCGCCTTTCTTTTGTGCCACACCTTGAATCATTTGTTATCACACACAGACACATGCTAACACACGCACTCTACACACACATACACCTGGATTTTGCATCGTAGATATGTGGTAGTAGAGTAGTGGCCTGAGGGAACACAATGTGTTGTGAAAAGTGTTATGGAATGTAATATCATACAATATTTCAAATTGTATATACAGTAACTGCCTTAATGTTGCTGCACCCCAGCAAGAGTAGCTGCTGCCTTGGCAAATATACATAGGCACTCTCAGTTCAACGATCATCTCCTTGGAGCACGACTTTCACATTCACACAATGTTCCAATATTTCCCAATGAAATGTTTTTAAAGAAACAACTATTTGTGAATTCACCAATCACAAAAGACACGTGACAGTGGATATTCGGGCACATTAGCCAGATATATAAATATTCTGGGAGGGAGTTGCTGGCTCCTCAGTGTCAAGCAGAGTCATCTGCAAATATAATGCTTTGTGTCTATCCAGAGCAGGGGACAATTTAATGAATTTAAAGAACCCATTTAGTATTTTACCTTTATTTAACTAGGCAAGTCAGTTAAGAACAAATTCTTATTTTCAATGACGGCCTAGGAACAGTGGGTTAACTGCCTGTTCAAGGGCAGAATGACAGATTTGTACCTTGTCAGCTTGGAGGTTTGAACTTGCAACCTTCCGGCTATTAGTCCAACACTCTAACCACTAGGCTACCCTGCCAGGGAGGGCAGCTATTAAAGCATGTGGATGGGAGCATCCACCATTCAGTGGAATATTCCTGATGGTCTTGTCTGTTTGATCATGATGCTGCTATAGCGCTGAAATGGATGTAATTAGAATAATCTCATTGGAAGGTGAAGCGTTTTGTTGGCCGTGCATGTGATTCTTTCCCGAAGGTGTGAGCGTGCTCCTTATAGTCAAACAAGCTCAAGGTACTGTAAGTCTCCCTCCCAGTAGTGTTTTATGGTGCAGTTGAAAGTGATTCCTGTTTGCTCTGGACAAGCAGTACTTCACTATGCCCTCCTCCCACTCCATCCATGTCTGTTGAAGCTCATTAAACATCACTGTTTTCCCCGCCAGCTCGGGAAGTGTACAGACTACAGTACGGCTTGCAGGAGCCATGTGTTCTGATCCAGAGGCATCACTGCAATTGAGGAGGCACATCCTCAGGGCACGTTGGTCTGCATCCCTGGCCTGTTTGCTGTGGCCATGAGGCTGTGGCGTGCGTGTGTGTGTGTGTGTGTGTGTGTGTGTGTGTGTGTGTGTGTGTGTGTGTGTGTGTGTGTGTGTGTGTGTGTGTGTGTGTGTGTGTGTGTGTGTGTGTGTGTGTGTGTGTGTGTGTGTGTGCGTGCGTGCGTGCGTGCGTGCGTGCGTGCGTGCGTGCGTGCGTGCGTGCGTGCGTGCGTGCGTGCGTGCGTGTGTGTGTGTGCGAGTCCATGTGTGTATTTACTATTATTAGGGGAATCTGCCCAAAGGTACAGGAGAAAGGCAGGGAGTACAGGAGAAAGGCAGGGAGGGCAGCTATTTTTACCAGCTCATGCTCTGCTTTGATCCTTGCTCCCTTCCTCCTCTTTTCCTTCCCTCCCCTCCTCCTCCTCTTCCTTTTTGAAGCGAGACATGCCCGTGCCCTGTGGTGCATGTGCTGGCCAGGCATCACTGCAGCACCTCTCTCTCTACCTCCGGTTCTCTATGCATCCATGTCCACTCCAGGTTTGATGTGATGGTAAAGCACCAGGTGTCAGGGTCCATGCCCTTCCATTTCATCCTCCTCATCAGCCAGCATGGACGGGAAGACCACAAGACAGAATAAACTGCATGCAGGTTGACCGGAATAACATAAAAGGCTAGGGGAATCACTGTTCTACGCACTACAAGCTATTTTAGGAGAGAACTTTTATCTCCTTTAATTCAGCTCAGGCTGAATGAACGCTGTTGCTTTTAAATAGCATCTTGCACAAGGTATGCAAAATCCATTCATACAGTCAGTGATATATAGTCCTCATTAACGTTGCAGTGCTAATGCAGGGCAGAGACATTTTTCTTCTGCTCTGCAAGAGCCAAAATGCATTCTCTCTCTCTCTCCCTCTCACTTTTTTTCTTTAATTTGCTTTAGTTTGGTTTATCTATCCTTTGCCTCTTTTCTCCCTCTTGCTTTATCTCTTTATTTGCTCCCCTCTTTCTCTCTCTACCAACCATGTCCTTTCTTGCAGCCCAGAGAAGAGGCAAAAGCCCTGTTCTAAAGCCCTGTTCTAAAGCCCTGTTCTAAAGCCCTGTTCTAAAGCCTTGTTCTAAAGCCCTGTTCTATAGCCTTGTTCTAAAGCCCTGTTCTAAAGCCTTGTTCTAAAGCCCTGTTCTAAAGCCCTGTTCTAAAGCCTTGTTCTAAAGCCCTGTTCTAAAGCCCTGTTCTGAAGCCCTGTTCTAAAGCCCTGTTCTAAAGCCCTGTTCTAAAGCCTTGTTCTAAAGCCCTGTTCTAAAGCCTTGTTCTAAAGCCCTGTTATAAAGCCCTGTTCTAAAGCCCTGTTCTAAAGCTTTGTTCTAAAGCCCAATTAATCTCTCTTCTATTCCATCTCAGCCATCTCCATGAGACTTAAAGGGCATAGCATTATCATCTTAGAAACCTGCAGATAACATCCTCTCATGATTACCTTGATCACGCTGTTTTGGGGGTGTTTCTGAAAGAGACAAAGACTTGGGAATGATATGACTGGCATATATCATTCCATCACACTATAAAACACGGCCATGAGAAAACGTATAATTGTTCTGCAACCAGTGTGTTATTTTTAGTGTTGGATGTGACAGGTATAATTATGCCATGAATATGTTATTTTCTTATCTGTGTTTTGACAGGAGCAGAAAGTCTTTCTGCTAAACATGTTCAGTGGTTCAAGTTAACTGTGTTGTCAAGGCTACTGCATGAAGACAGCTTGGTGCAGAACACATCATTTTCTATTTTTTTTGTTTTGCTAGCCACAGCCCGGGCCTTAATGTGGACGTGCCTTCCGCTTGCTTTCCATTCCCCTCGATATGGTAAAGCATTGTTTATGGCTCTAAACCCACAATAACCCTGTGAAAAGAGGTAAAGGATTGAGCTGTTGTGACTTGAATCCTCTTCCCTCTTCAATATAAATTCCTTGGTGGCTCTGCCGTACTACATTGCCAAGTGACCGAAATAAGTATTCTCCAATCTCCCATGGCAGTAACGTCTGGCAGTAACCCAAGCCTGGTTGCCTGTAGAATGGCGGGCACATATTATCTAGACTGTAACAGAGGATGTCTCCACAGCGGGGAGGATGGAGAGGGAGAGAGGAGAGAGAGAGAGAGAGAGAGAGAGAGAGAGAGAGAGAGAGAGAGAGAGAGAGAGAGAGAGAGAGAGAGAGAGAGAGAGAGAGAGAGACAGAGACAGAGACAGAGACAGAGACAGAGACAGAGACAGAGAGCTAGAGACTGCAGAGCTGGCATGGGGCCAAGGAATCTGTCTTGTGGGCCCACAAATCAGTTTGTACCAGGTGAGTCAGAATCCAGAATCTACCTTGAAATAAAACAGCATGAAGTAGTCACAAGGTTGGAACCCGATCAAAGATAAGAGAAAAATTGAACGCACTCGACTAAGGAAACCTAATCAACTGCTTGCAATTAGATAATGCAAAGTTTGTCTTATAAATCAGGGAGTATCAAGCAGGGAGTATCAACAGTTTATCCTGTCCTGAGATAGTTCAGTCATAGATAAATGACAAGCATTACCAGGTCAAGAGTTCCAGTCAATACAAAAGGAATGCACCAATATTTCTCATTGGGTGGCTATAATGTGGTGTGGCATTCTTTCAGTGGGAGAGTACAGGATGTATTTGAAGTACACTACCGTTCAAAAGTTTGGAGTCACTTAGAAATGTCCTTGTTTTTGAAAGAAAAGCAATTGTTTTGTCCATTAAAATGACATCAAATAGGTCAGAAATACAGTGTAGAGGTTATAATGTTGTAATGACTATTGTCGCCAGTAACGGCAGATTTTTAATGGAATATCTACATAGGCGTACAGAGGCCCATTATCAGCAACCATCCCTCCTGTGTTCCAATGGCACATTGTGTTAGCTAATCCAAGTTTATCATTTTAAAAGGCTTACTGATCATTAGAAAACCCTTTTGCAATTATGTTAGCGCAGCTGAAAACTGTTGTCCTGATTAAAGAAGCAATAAAACTGGCCTTCTTTAGACTAGTTGAATATCTGGAGCATCAGCATTTGTGGGTTCACTTTGTCCAGTGTGTGTGTTCTTTTGCCCATCTTAATATTTTATTTGTATCGGCCTGTCTGAGATATGGCTTTTTCTTTGCAACTCTGCCTAGAAGGCCAATATCCCGGAGTCGCCTCTTGTTATTGTTGAGACTGGTGTTTTGCGGGTACTATTTAATGAAGCTGCCAGTTGAGGAGTTGTGAGGCGTCTGTTTCTCAAACTAGACACTCTGATGTACTTGTCCTCTTGCTCAGTTGTGCACCCGGGTCTCCCACTCCTCTTTCTATTCTGGTTAGAGCCAGTTTGCGCTGTTCTGTGAAGGGAGTAGTACACAGCGTTGTATCTTCAGTTTCTTGGCATTTTCTGACATGGATTATCCTTCATTTCAAAGGTCTTTGTTTCTGGCCATTTTGAGCCTGTAATCAAACCCAGAAATGCTGATTCTCCAGATACTCAACTAGTCTAAAGGAGGTCAGTTTTCAGCTGTGCTAACATAATTGCAAAAGGGTTTCTCATGATCAATAAGCCATTTAAAATTATAAACTTGGATTAGTTAACACAACGTGTGTAACGGCCGTTGGTGGAAGAAGGTGAGGACCAAAGCGCAGCATGGTACGTGTTCATCATTTTTATTTAACTGAAGACTGAATAAGCAAAACAACAAAGGAACAACCGAAACAGCTCCGTCAGGTGCGAAAACACACTAAACAGAAAATAACTACCCACACCACACAGGTGGGACAAGGCTACCTAAGTATGGTTCTCAATCAGAGACAACGATAGACAGCTGCCTCGGATTGGGAATCATACCAGGCCAAACACAGAAATACAAAACATAGAACAAAACATAGAATGCCCACCCCAACTCACTGCCTGAACAAACAAAATAGAGACATAAAAAAGGAACTTAGGTCAGAACGTGACAACATGCCATTGGATATTTCAGATATATTTCAGATATATTTCAGGTATATCATATTCCATCCAGCTACAATAGTAATTTACAACATTAACAATGTCTTCACTGTATTTCTGATCAATTTGGTTCTGATCAATGTGCTTTTCTTTCAAAAACAAGGACATTTCTAAGTGACCCCAAACTTTTGAACGGTTGTGTATGTCATAAAGTATGCTTGTTACCTGTCTCCCTGTATAATGTTGAGCTGCTGTTTGTTCAGCGAGGCAGTGTGCAGCAACCGTGGCTCAAGGCACAATAATGAGCTGTGTGATATTTAGTGGGTGGCCTTCCTGACTAAAGCTTTGTGACATGTTTTATTCTATGTTGTAATTTCTTTCTTATGAAACTCGAGTTCAATGTCTAACCTAATTACATGTCTGAATATGTCATGTACCATAATTAATTGGGTAGTAAACTGTGCTGTAATGTCTTTAGTGAACGCTACAGCCACCTAGTTTTGTGTACAGTGTGCAGCATGAATGCACCTCTGTGACAAATAGCTATGTTGTCTATTTCACATGTACTGTACAGTATGTTCAAGTAACTTTATCAATGGACAAGCCAGTTGAAGCTAATAGCTGTATTATGTATGTGCCCAGTGCATTCTATGGTTGTGCATGAAAATGTGATTTGTAATTCCATATTATCACACCTTTACGCCTCAATTGTAACACAGATGCACAAGACAGGCACCATCCCTATAGATTCAGATTTCTAGCCATTTTATCTATTTTTCTTCAATCCATGTCACAGGGTTCCTTTCCTCAATTAGATTAGTGGTAGCTAGTTCCGAAAGAACTGTCCTGCTCTTCCTGAATGAAACGTGATTGATTTATGGAAGGACCAAACTGCCATTATCCTATTTATTACTTGTATGATTGGAATACATCCAGCAGGATATCACCAGGGCATTGCTGCTAATAAACGTCCTGATTTCGTCAGGGAGGAAAATCTATAGAGATTTCTATTTTCACTTTAGTGGTAAATGAAACACGTACCTAGCCCAAAGGTCAGAGCTAGCTGAGATGGAGGAGGTTTGTGTCTCTGGCCAGGAACTGTAGATCGAAACGATAATAATCTGAGATACATTTATAATCCATATGCAGTTAAAGTTGACTGCTCTCTTTGGAAATCTGAAACAGGGCACATCGTTATACTCACAATCAACGACATGCATAATCAGAGAATGAATATTACATGTTTATTACACAGCTAAAAAAACAATAACTATTGTTGTTTCGTATAAGTGGAGATCAGAATTTAACAAAACTGTGACCACCCTACTGTAATCTATTTGAATTAGACCCACCCTAAACTGTTAGTATGATGTTGGGCCTGTTGGGCCTGCTGGGCCTTGAGGACACCGTGGTGGGCATGTGGTTGTCTCACAGCTTCAACTGGGGCCGGAAACTAGAGCCGAACAACCTTGATATTTCTCTAAAAGCCAATGTGTCTAATAGCTGCATTCCAAGAGACAATGTCACAGTACAGAGGAATCCATGTCTCCTTTAATCTTTGATGAGAACAGAGTCTATTTTTAGATCGCTGAGGATATTTTACAAGTGTAAACTGGTCCCACCGATGCATGGAGGTATAGCCTTTGTATTAGAGTGCATTAATGAACATGTGAAGGAAGCCATATGATCATCCATATCAAAAGAGAATCCCTGCATGCAGGATTTTCTATATTACGGTGTTACATTGCCAGTATAAAGGGTATCATCTTTGTGCTACAGTTTCATGTCTTGTCATTCTTCTTTAGTAGGGGCTTGTCAAAGGAATGATCTTGCTTGGCTGGTCACTGCGTCAGTTACGCCTCAGTCCATAGTTGCTTGGAAAATAGCCGGGACTTTAGATTAGTCCGCTGCTAGAGGCACAGAATTTTCTTTGACCAATAAATTCTCCTCGTTGAATTATTAGTATTTTTTGGGAAGTTTATTCGGCCCCAAAGCGTTACCAAAGTAGTCCCATATCTTAAAAATGTATGTAAGGAAAATGAATCTTTCGGCTCTGTATGTCCTCTATGTCCTCTGTGTGAGAGGCATTGACTCTGTATTGGAATGTGGTTTTCCTTAAGATTAATAACAGTACATGTCCAGTTTCTCACACTCCTTCACATGGTAGATTATGTTCCCTTTTAATGATGAGAACACCTCTTCAACCCTTCCAAAAATGCAGTGGTATTCAGCAAGGGACGGATGCTAACATAATTTTGCCTGCTCTTGCAACTATTGAGTTGACCTTGAGTGATGTCTTGTGTTATCTCCAAACTCTGCCTTAATCAAGTCACAGTCTATGAGCCTTAAGAAGGATTTCATAAACAGCTTTCCTCATCTCCTCTATACCCATACATTGAAACAAGAGCATCTGGAGACTATATTGAAGTAATTATGTGAAAAATTAAATCTCACCCACCATGACCCAAAGGACACTTTTAGCCTATAGACCTATAGGGGTAGGGGGAGTCACATAAAATAAATCAAAATGACTTTCCACCTTTCCCAGACATTGACAGACTTAGGTCTTGACCTTACATGTCTAGTACTAATATGAACTATTACCCTTTCATCAAGCAGAGATTCCATGGTCCTGAATTCAAGAGCTGTTTTGTTCCTCTGATGTTAAAAAGATAACATGTTTCATATTTAGCACATTGTCCAAAGCTGCATCCTACAATAAGTTTGAGTATTGTAGGCTTTAGTATAGTATTGTGGTGAACAAACCAGTTGTATTTATAAGCAGCAGAGTAAGGTCCCCTCATTTAGCAGCATGATTGATGTAGACCTGTGGAGAACTGATGGGTTCCCCCCACCTGACATATGATGCAAAGCGCCTGTTGATTTACACTGGCTCTCCTCGCAGTGGCGTGCGCCTCACATCGCATCACATCCTCACTCCCCATTCCCCGGATAGGGAACACTTCATCAAGGGAGGAGTGGTGGGATTGAGAAGGAGAGGGGGAGGTGGCATGACATAAAACACCTTACCTCCTCCATAACCCCACCCTTCACTTGAGCCTTTCTCAAGGCATCCTTGTTTGCTTAGAAAGCTAGCCACTATTGCATTTGTTATTTGTTTGCTATTTTATTAGGATCCCCATTAGCAGTTGCAAAAGCAGCAGCTACTCTTCCTGGGGTCCACATCATCATCCATGTCCAGCATTTATGTGAATAGACCATAAAGACAAAGGGATCAATGCCAAGGAATGCAGTCAATTTGCATTTAAATCCCAAGCTAATCAGCTAATTAATTTGGTTCAATAATGCATCCCAAGCTCCCAATCGGTGGCTGGGGCGCCTCGATGTCCTAATAGGTACGTAAAGATAGTTTCTCTTTTCCCATTATCCGCTTTCGCAGGGGGAAGGGTATGGGAGGGTATGCAATCTGGTACAGTTTGTCTTTGGGATAAACTTCCTCCTGTCAAAGAGACTGGCCCTGTGGAATAGAGATGAAATAAAAACAACAACACCAAAAACAACAGTGGCTCTTTGGGGAGCGGAGAGGAGAGACTGAGCCAGGCGAGAATTCATAAGCAACCCGGTTGCATCTCTTAGTGAAGGAAGTGGGCTATGCTAACATAGTAACTCAGTTTGCAGAATATCACTTGATATCTTTGAATGAATGGTTCACTCTATACAGTATCTACAAGACAATCTGTTCCCCAGATATGCAGCATGAGTATATGCAGTATCTCACACACTACCTTTGAGGTTTTTTTTGAGCACACAACCATTCACACAAAGGTACAAATAGTATTCCAATTATGCCAAATGTATTTATTTTAGTACTTAAGAATATTGTTGATTTATGGCTATAAGATATAGCATTTTCCTGGGTCTAGTGGTGCTGAAAATATCAAGCAAATGTTGTGTGCAATGTCGTGGAAATTATGTTGAAAAGATATTGATCTGTTTACCTTGAATGCACCAGGCATTGTACTACCCAGTGCAGAGGAGGCTGGTGGGAAGAGCTAGAGGAAGATGGGCTCATTTTAATGACTGGAATAGAATAAATGGAACGGAGTCAAATGTGGTTTCCATTATATGTTTGATGTGTTTGATACCGTTCCATTTATTCCATTCCAGCCATTACAATGATCCCATCTTCCTATAGCTCCTCCCACCAGCCTCTGACACAGTGGTATATTTTACCTCTCAAAGGTACAACCATGAGATTCAGCATAAACAGTGATCAAATTCAGCCTTTTGACAATAATCTTCCGATTGACCCCTCTTGATCCGTTCAAGCAGCTTACAAATGCAAAATAAAACATTGGCTCCACTTTGGCTCTTGATTCTGATTCAGTCATTTCCTTGTCTTTAATCAGTGCATGATAAACATTTTCTGATTTCTCTCTCCTCTCTGATTCTCTACCATGATTAAAGCTTCATGAAGAAATCAAAAGAAGACTCAGTGTAACATGTGCTTTTGAAGTCATTGGTCTTTAAATGCAAGGAGGAGCACTGCTCCCCCAAAAAAATATATGAATAGCAAATGACAGACAGAGAGGAAGAGAGAGAAAGAAAGAGAGTGACAAACATTCACTAACCCTAACAGTAATTTTAGATCAATAAACATGCATCTGAACAATCACTTTTCCTCTTGCCATGACGACGTCATAGTGAGAGAGGCAGAAACAAAGAACCTTGGGAAGATAATACATTAATGTGATTGGATTAAAAGGTGCTACAGTGGGGGCAAAAAAGTATTTAGTCAGCAATCAATTGTGCAAGTTCTCCCACTTAAAAAGATGAGAGAGGCCTGTAATTTGCATCATAGGTACACTTCAACTATGACAGACAAAATGAGGGAAAAATCCAGAAAATCACATTGTAGGATTTTTAATGCATTTATTTGCAAATTATGGTGGAAAATAAGTATTTGCTCACCTACAAACAAGCAAGATTTCTGGCTCTCACAGACCTGTAACTTCTTCTTTAAGAGGCCTCTGTCCTCCACTCGTTACCTGTATTAACGGCACCTGTTTGAACTTGTTATCAGTATAAAAGACACCTGTCCACAACCTCAAACAGTCACACTCCAAACTCCACTATGGCAAGACCAAAGAGCTGTCAATGGACACCAGAAACAAATTTGTAGACCTGCACCAGGCTGGGAAGACTGAATCTGCAATAGGTAAGTAGCTTGGTTTGAAGAAATCAACTGTGGGAGCAATTTTTAGGAAATGGAAGACAAACAAGACCACTGATAATCTCCTCGATCTGGGGCTCCACGCAAGATCTCAAAATGATGGGGGTCAAAATGATCACAAGAACGGTGGGCAAAAATTCTAGAACCACACGGGGGACCTAGTAAATTACCTTTAGAGAGCTGGGACTAAAGTAACAAAGCCTACCATCAGCAAGGTCATTGAAGATGAAACGTGGCTGGGTCTTTCAGCATGACAATGATCCCAAACACACTGCCCGGGCAACGAAGGAGTGGCTTCATAAGAAGCATTTCAAGGTCCTGGAGTTGCCTCGCCAGTCTCCTGATCTCAACCCCATAGAAAATCTTTGGAGGGAGTTGAATGTCTGTGTTGCCCAGCAACATTGCCCAGCAGTCATTGCCCAGCAGTCATTGCCCAGCAGTCATTGCCAACAAAGCATTGAGATTAACTTTTGTTATTGACCAAATACTTATTTTCCACCATCATTTGCAAATAAATCTCAAAAATCCTATAATGTGATTTTCTAGATTTATTTTCTCATTTTGTCTGTCATAGTTGAAGTGTACCTATGATGAAAATTACAGGCCTCTCATCATCAATTACAGGCCTCTCTCATCATTTTAAGTGGGAGAAGTTGCACAATTGGTGGCTGACTAAATACTTTTTTGCCCCAGTGTACCTGCATGTGGATATGAGCATCACTAAAGGCCTGGCTGTGTTCTACTACACAGGAGGGAATGTGCTTTATAAACAAACATCCAATGTGGATCAATAGGCTGAGTGGTCTATGCTGACCATAAATCTCCGGGGCCACCTCTCCTCATTAAATTATAAAAGATCTGTGAGCCGTGAAAGACTAACTGTGAAGGATCCCAATGGTGCCTAAAAACAGAGCCCAAACAATATAGATTTTTCAGTCCATATTGTTATTCAAGAATCCTAGTCTGTCTGCTGTCTCTGAAGTCAGGACTCAAAGACAGGCTCAACTTCCCCGCAGAGCTCATGTACATCTGTGGTGTGTTAGCTCATCAAGAAAATGCTTACACCTCCGTGTGATGTCACGACCACGGAAATACGGTGTAAGGGCAACCAGGAACACTCGCCAGGTCCGTTCCTGACGTCCGAGCCATAGCACATTGCTTGTTATATTTGAATTGTAAATCCACTTATTCATGTATTTCACCTTTATTTAACCAGGTAGGCCAGTTGAGAACAAGTTCTCATTTACAATTGCGACCTGGCCAAGATAAAGCAAAGCAGTTCGACACATACAACAGCACAAAGTTACACATGGAGTAAAACCAACGTACAGTCAATAATACAACAGAAAAATAAGTCTATATACAATGTGAGCAAATGAGGTGAGATAAGGGAGGTAAAGGCAAAAAAGCCATGGTGGCTTTGCCATGGACACTGTCATCTCAGATTTTCAAAATATGCTTTACAGCCAACGCTAGACAAGCATTTGTGTAAGTTTATCATGGCATAATGCTATGCTAGGCTCTGCTAGCAGCAGGCAACATTTTCACGAAAAATCATTAAATCATTTACCTTTGAAGAACTTCAGATATTTTCACCAGGAGACTCCCGGTTAGATAGCAAATGTTATTTTTTTCCAAAAATATAATTTTTGTAGGCAAAATAGCTCCCGTTTGTTCTTCACGTTTGGCTGAGAAATCGACCGGAAAATGCGGTCACTACAACGCCAAACTTTTTTTCCAAATTAGCTCCATAATATCAACAGAAACATGGCAAACGTTGTTTAGAATCAATCCTCAAGGTGTTTTTCACATATCTATTCGATAATATATCCGTCTGGGCAATTGGTTTCTCATAAGAAGCGATTGGAATAATGGCTACCTCAGTACTTTACTCAAGATTTTCTGCGGGAGACATCATGTGACCACTTGCTCAATGTGGTCCCTTACGGCTATTCTTCAACATAAATGCGTAAAAAGACGTCACAATGCTGTAGACACCTTGGGGAATACGTAGAAAGCGTAAGCTCATTCGTAGCACATTCACAGCCATATAAGGAGTCATTGGCATTAAGCGCTTTCAGAAAATTCGGCACTTCCTGATTGGGTTTTATCTGGGTTTCGCCTGTAATATTAGTTCTGTTGCATTGACAGACAATATCTTTGCCGTTTTGGAAACGTCAGAGTGTTTTCTATCCAAAGCTGTCAATTATATGCATAGTCGAGCATCTTGTCATGACAAAATATCCTGTTTAAAACGGGAACGTTTTTTATCCAAGCCCCTAGTCACAAAAGGTTAACCTCTGCGCACGGAACCCGCTAGCTGGCTGAAATTCCACAACATACAGTGATCGCTACATAAATAGTCATATTAAACATTCATGAAAATACAAGTGTCTCACATGTATCGAAAGCCTAGATCTTGCTAATCCAACTGCGTTGTCAGATTTAAAAAGGATTTACTGCAAAAGAATACAATGTGATTATCTGAGCATAGAGCCCCATAAAATAAAAACAATTATAACCAGCACAGGCGTAACATAATCACAAACTACATTAAAATAAATCGTTTACCTTTGACGATCTTCGTCTGTTTGCAATTCCAATGCTCATTGTTACACAATGAATGATCTTTTGTTTGATAAAATCCGTTTTTATAGCCTAACACAAATCATTGAACCGCTTGTGTCGTGAATTCCGTCTCATTCCATTTTGACGACACATTCCAGGTAAATAACCCACACAGAACGTGACATTTCCAGTCATGTTTGGTTTCACTGCAATCAACTGGTTTGTAACTCAATCAAACGTGATGGGCCATTTCGCGGGACGTATTGACTGAAAGAGAACCGATTTGAAGACAACAAGTCATGACATCATTGTGCACCAATGATTTGCCCGCTATTTCGTTGATTGACTGTCTTTTAACCCAATGACCACTGATCGTCTTGAAATCTAGCTGGGTAGATAGCCAATGAGCTGAGCTAAACGGCAATACGCCATGTTGCAAGACCAACCCATGTAGTAAGCTTCAGCGTAAAGTGAGTCATTTGCTATTGAAGTTTCATACCGGAAGGAGCTACGCATATTACGCACTGCATTGTTTGGTGAACGCGCAGAGTCAGCTGTTTATATATCAATCATTATGGCGACTAAGTCAGGGAAAGCTAAATCTAAGTCTAGATATACAGATGTACAGACAATTTTAGAATAAATTGATTGGGAAGGTGAGACAGAGATTGTTGTAGGACGCTTAATTTAGCGATTGTGGAGGAATATTTTTGAATGGGAGAGGACATCGTTTTGGACTGGTAAGTTCTTATCATGCTAATGCCCTTGTTTGAAATTAAAAATATAAAATATTATTTGTGATTTAAAAAAAAATATAGAAGCAATATATAAACATGTAATGTCATGAAATGTGAGATGCGTGTGTCTGCCGCCCCACCCCAACCCACATGAAATAGCCTATTTGAGTCTGTTGAGGAGAGGGCAGGACCACATTTATGGCCAAAGTGAAATGGAGACAGTAGATACAGCTGGTCTGTTGCAATATAATAAAGACAGTAGATCTAGCTGGTCTGTCATAATATAAAAGAGACAGTAGATCTAGCAGGTAATAATAATATAATAATATATTAAACCTAATATATTCAACCATCAACGTTCAACTCTATATATATATGTTTATTATACCTGTTGATACAGGGCTCATATGTGAAACTATTCCAACTGAACATTTTCTTTCACAGTGACACTGACTCCGAATGGGAGTCTTATCCGGTGTCCTGTGTGAATTTAAGTATGCTCTCTCTAATTCCGACCATGCGCCAGGACTACCTGGCATGATGACTCCTTGCTGTCCCCAGTCCACCTGGCCTTACCGCTGTTCCAGTTTCAACTGTTCTGCCTGCGGCTATGGAACCCTAAACTGTTCATTTTTACTCTTGAGGTGCTGTCCTGTTGCACCCTCTACCACCACTGTGATATCCACCCGGCACAGCCAGAAGAAGACTGGCTACCCCTCATAGCCTGGTTCCTCTCTAGGTTTCTTCCTAGGTTTTTGCCTTTCTATGGAGTTTTAGGCTGGGGCTATATAAATTGATTTGATTTGATAGAGGACTGAGGGTCTTCCTAATATTGAAAGTGTGTAAATAGTTACCCATGTTATTTTGTAAATGTATATATTTTTTTGTTCATATATTTTTTAATCAATAATTATTTTTTTCCCCATTTTTCTTTCTTAATTTTTTTTTCCTCAATTTTTTTTGGGGGTGTGTTAGAATACCATTTTGGTATTTTGTATATAGTTATTTGTTTCAAAATGTATACCTTCACCAATTTGGCCACTGGGGTACATTTGGGCTACTTGTGTGGGACACCTGGGTGACTTCATGATAAATGTCATGTAGCACACTCATTTAGGAAGTTATTATTCTGAAACTTTGCACAAGTACTGTTGCCCTCTAAAATATTTCACTGAAATTGTCCCCATCATCCTATCTGAATGTTTGTTTTATCTTGTTCATTTTAACTTGTTCACGCTACCACGTTCCCCAAGGGCACCCCCCACGCTCAACTCAAAAGATGGCGCACAGAATGCAAAAATATTCTTAGAAATATTTAACCTCCATACATTAACAAGTCCAATAGCTCAAATGAAAGATAAACACCTTGTTCATCTACCCAGAGAGATTTCTAAAATGTTTTACGGCGAAAACATAGCACATATTTATGTCAAACCACCACCAAAGACACAGCCAATATATAGCCATTTTGTTGAACAAAAGATGCAATCACAAACGCAGGATTAAAAGAAAATAATTCACTAACCTTTTGAAAATCTTCATCAGATGACAGTAATAGGACATGTTAAACAGTACATTTATGTTTTTTCAATAATATGCCATTTATATCCATAAATCACCGTTTACATTGACGCCATGTTCAGAAAATGCAAAAAAATGTCCGGAGAAGTTATATATAACTCCGCCAGATAACGCCAGATAACAGCAATACACATCATAAACTTTGACTAAATATACATGCTCTACATATAGTTAGAAAAATACACTGCTTCTTAATGCAATTGCCTTGTCACATTTCTTTTTAACGTTACAGAAATCGTTCATTTTTCAATAATCTGAGACGGCGCTCAGACATAAGCAATAGTTCTCCGCTATGTTGGAGTCAACAGAAACACAAAATTACAACATAAATATTCCCATACCTTTGATGGTCTTCGATCATAATGTAGTGGAAGAAGTCATACTTACCCAAAACATTGTTTGGTTTCAATCCGTGTGTCTTTGTATTCGCATATGCTGCAAGTTCCAGCTGAAATACTACCAAAAATTACTTCTGGTCAAAACTCCAAAATTACCTATTATATGTCGACTAAACTGGTCAAACTAAGTGCAGAATCAAGCTTTAGGATGTTCTAAACGTACAAAACTATTATCTAATCTCTCGGACGAACGTGCTTCTTGGCAGGCGATCTGGAACAAAGGAACGTGTCTCCAAAAAGCGCTCTCGTAACCTTGAATTAAACGCTGTACTGAATGAGGACATCTAGTGGAAGACATAGAAAGTGTCTCCAGATCCATAGCTGGTTGGGAAGGGTGGGGGCGATGACGTCAAGGTTGCCCCAAGTTTGAGGCTACCAAAAATAGTTTGGCAGATTGCCTGCCCTGTTAGTTCTGCTATACTTACAGACATAATTCAAATGGTTTTAGAAGCTTTAGAGTGTTTTCTATCCTATAATAATTATTATATGCATATATTAGCAATTTTGGACAGATTTCTTTTCAGTTTACTATGGGCACGCAATTCCTCCAAAGGGGGCAGTATTCTGCCTATCCTTAACTGGTTTTAAAGATGATGATACAAAAATAAAAATAAAAAAAATGTATTTTTTTTCATTGCTTTATCTAAACCAGATTGTGTTATATTCTTCTACATTCAATTCAATTCACATGTACACAAACTTCAGAGTGTTTTCTTTCAAATGTTACCAAGAATATGCATATCCTTGGTTTTGTGCCTGAGCTAAGGGCTGTTAGATTTGGGTATGTCTTCAGGCAGAAATTGCACAAAGTAGGGGGGAGCTGTAGGAGGTTAACGTGCATGAAACCAAGGCTACGGTTAGAGTTATAGAAGCCATCAAAAGAGAGCGCCTGGGGAATAGGAGTGGAGCTAGGCATTGCAGGGCCTGGATTTACCTCTACATCACCAGAGGAACAGAGGAGGAGTAGGATAAAGGTATGGCTAAAAGCTATGAGAATTGGTCATCTAGGACGTCTGGAACATAGAGTAAAAGGAACAGGTTTCTGGGGGCGATATAATAGCTGCAAGATATAATGTACAGACAAAGGTATGGTAGGATGTGAATACAGTGGAGGTAAACCTAGGCATTGATTAATGATGAGAGAGATATTGTCTCTAGAAACATAATTGAAACCAGGTGATGTCATCGCATGTGTGTGTGGGGGAACTGAAAGGTTGGATAAGGTATAGTGAGCAGGGCTAGAAGCTCTACAGTGAAATAAGCCAATAAACACTAACCAGAAAAGCAATGGACAAGGCATATTGACATTAAGGAGAGGCATGCTTAGCCGAGTGATCATAAGGGTCCAGTGAGTAGTGAGGTTGGTTGGGGTCACGGTGATTCAGACAGCTAGCCGGGCCATCGGTAGCAAGCTAGCATAGGATGGAGGTCTGTTTTAGGCCACCTCGTGTGTTTCCATCGGTAGATTAGTGGGGTTCCGTGTGGAAGAGGGGATTTTGGCAAAATAGATATAGTTATAGTGACCCAAGAAAAATTGTCCGATAGACCTATTCAGATAGCAGCCGATAAGACAGCTAACGATTAGCGGGCCGCAGATGGGCGTTCAGGTAACGTTACGACGGAGGGGCCAGTTGGATAGCAGATAACGTCGGTATGCCAGTCTTGAAGGCCCGGTGGGGCTCCGCGTCGCCAGTAAAACGGGTCCGGATCGGTGATTAAAGCCCAGGAGTGGCTGATGGAACTCTTCAGCTGGCTCACTCCGGAATAATTGATGTTTGCTCCGGGACCGACCTATGCCAATAGTCACTCGGATAGCAGCTAGCTAGCTGCAAGATGCAGATGTAAATGTCCAGAGCTTGCGGTAGAAATAGTATGCTCTGGTCTGAGTCACATTGAGCTAAAGGATAGCTGATGACCGACAACCGTGGTTAGCTGAATACTGACGTTAGTCAGTGAACTGGCTAGCTTCTGGCCAGCTTCTGGCTAGCTTCTGTTGTGAATTTCAGATTTGAGGTGAATAAAACTTGTTTTATATAAATTGGTGAGGCGGGTTGCAGGAGAGTGTTTTTAAGTTGAGTTTTAGAAGGGAAAAAAAATGTATATAAATATATATATAAAAAGATATGCGAAGAAAATATGTAAATATATATATACATGGGACACGACAAGACGAGGACAAAGGACGTCTGACTGCTATGCCATCTTGGATATACAGGAGTGCTAGTGTTAGGAGTGCTCGGACTCAAAACGGAGCCATGTTGTGTCTGAAGCTTTTAAAAAAATATGGACCTTGCACATAGGAGGATTACATTTTCATGCGGTGAAAGAAGAGTCCCAACACATCACCATTATCATTTTTAAAGGGAATCTGTTCCCACAAATGGAATCATTATGCCAACAATGATGCCTCAATGAATGCCAGGACAGAATGTGGCACATTGTAATGCTAGTTCACCAATCAGTGCTGACAAGGACCTGTTTCCACACTAGTGACTTTTCAGGGCCTGTGGTATAAATTTCAGCCATCTGCATTAAGGTGCTATATCATGCACCAAGGCCAAGCCACCAAGTTCACTTCCATGGCAAGGTCTGCTTCCCATTTATGATGGGTGATCTGCTGCATGATAATTAGTATCTACCTCACAATATTTAATCTAACTGCATTACATTTGAGTCTTTTAGCTTTTCAGGAGCTATTATGGTTAAGTGCCTTGCTTAAGGGCACATTAACACCTAGTGGCTCGAGAATTGAACCAGCAATCTTTCAGTTACTGGCCCAACACTCTTAATGGCCCTCGCTACATATTCGTCGCCAGACCCACTGGCTCCAGGTCATCTACAAGTCCATGCTAGGTAAAGCTCCGCCTTATCTCAGTTCACTGGTCACGATGGAAACACCCACCCGTAGCACGCGCTCCAGCAGGTGTATCTCACTGATCATCCCTAAAGCCAACACCTCATTTGGCCGCCTTCGTTCCAGTTCTCTGCGGCCTGTGATTGGAACAAATTGCAAAAATCGCTGAAGTTGAGACTCTTATCTCCCTCACCAACTTCAAACATCTGCTATCTGAGCAGCTAACCTATCGCTGCAGCTGTACATAGTCTATTGGTAAATAGCCCACCCAATTTACCTACCTCATCCCCATACAGTTTATATTTATTTACTTTTCTGCTCTTTGCACACCAGTATCTCTATCTGTACATGACCATCTGATCATTTATCACTCCAGTGTTAATCTGAAAATGTGTAATTATTCGCCTACCTCCTCATGCCTTTTGCACACAATGTATATAGACTCTCCTTTTTTTCTTTTTTTTTCTACTGTGTTATTGACTTGTTAATTGTTTACTCCATGTGTAACTCCATGTGTAACTCTGTGTTGTCTGTTCACACTGCTATGCTTTATCTTGGCCAGATCGCAGTTGTAAATGAGAACTTGTTCTCAACTAGCCTACCTGGTTAAATGAAGGTGACATCTAGTGGAAGCCGTAGGAGGTGCAATATGACCCCATTTACACTGTATATTGGAATGACAAAGAGTTGAAAAACTACAAACCTCGGATTTCCCAATTCCTGGTTGGATTTTTCTCAGGTTTTCGCCTGAGTTCTGTTATACTCACAGACATCATTCAAACAGTTTTAGAAACTTCAGAGTGTTTTCTATCCAATGCTACTAATAATATGCATATATTATCATCTGGGACAGAGTAGCAGGCAGTTTACTCTGGGCACGCTATTCATCCAAGCTACTCAATATTGCCCCCTGTCACCACAAAGTTAAAAATACACACATTGAAAATATTCCACAGAGTGCAAGAAAGCAGGCACTATTTCACTTAAAGTCACTCTCATTCAGAACACAGAACTAGGGCCTGGATTCAATCAGATCTATCGCTAACCAGCGTTATCCAGCATTGGCTGGATTCACATACAGTGCATTCGGAAAGTATTTAGACCCCTTGACATTTTCCACATTTTGTTACATTACAGACTTATTCTGAAATGGATTACATCGTTTTTCCCGTAATCAATCTACACACAATAACCCATAATGCCAAAGCAAAAACAGGTTTTTAGAAATTTTAGCAAATGTTTTAAAAAATAAAACACTTAAATATCACATTTACAAAAGTATTCAGACCCTTTAGGCAGTACTTTGTTGAAGCAACTTTGGCAGCGATTACAGCCTCGAGTCTTCTTGGGTATGATTCTACAAACTTGGCAGTACCTGAATTTGAAGAGTTTTTACCATTCTTCTCTACAGATCCTCTCAAGCTCTGTCAGATTGGAAGGGAGCGTATCTGCACAGATTTTTCAGGTCTCTCCAGAGATGTTAGATCGGGTTCAAGTCCGGGCTCTGGCTGGGCCACTCTAAGACATTCAGAGACTTGTGCCAAAACCACTCCTTCATTGTCTTGGCTGTCTGCTTCGAGTCATTGTCCTGTTGGAAGGGGAACCGTCACCCCAGTCTGAGGTCCTGAATGCTCTGGAGCAGGTTTTCATCAAAGATCTCTCTGTACTTTGTTCCATTCATCTTTCCCTCGATCCTGACTAGTCTCCCAGTTCCTGCCGCTGAAAAACATCCCCACAGCATGATTCTGCCACCACCATGCTTCACCGTAGCGATGGTGCCAGGTTTCCTCCAGACGTGACACTTGGCATTCAGGCCAAAGAAATCAATCTTGGTTTGAGAGACCTTTAGGTTCCTTTTGGCAAACTCAAGTGGGCTGTCATATGCCTTTAACTGAGGAGTTGCTTCAGTCTAGCCCCTCCACCATAAAGACCTGACCGGTGGAGTGCTGCAGAGATGGTTGTCTTTCTGGAAGGTTCTCTCATCTCCACAGAGGAACTCTGGAGCTCTGTGAGTGACCATCAGGTTCTTGGTCACCTCCTGGCCAAGGCTCTTCTCCCCTGATTGCTCAGTTTTGCCTGGCAGCTCTAGGAAAAGTCTGGTGATTCCAAACTTCTTCCATTTAAGAATGATGGAGGCCATTGTTTTCTTGCGGCCCTTCAATGCTGCAGAAATGTTTTGGTACCCTTTCCCAGATCTGTCCCTCGACACAATCCTGTCTTGGAGCTCTACAGCTATCTGTACATGACCATCTGATCTTTTATCACTCCAGTGTTAATCTGAAAAATTGTAATTATTCGCCTACCTCCTCATGCCTTTTGCACACAATGTATATAGACTCCCCTTTTTTTCTACTGTGTTATTGACTTGTTAATTGTTTACTCCATGTGTAACTCTGTGTTGTCTGCTCACACTGCTATGCTTTGTCTTGGCCAGGTCGCAGTTGCAAATGAGAACTTAACCTACCTGGTTAAATAAAGGTGAAAAAAATAATAATAATCACTTGGCTACCTGCCGCCCCTACAGTAGCTGTGGCAAACGTATCCTTTGGGGACAATTCAGTACAGGTACCTATGTGTTTGCAATCAGTTCAGTGGTGATCGCACGATCAACTGCTCAGAGATTGTGCCATGTTATCACATTTGCTCATTGCACCCCCAATGCTATTGCTTTGCTTCTCTCCTGGAATTGTGCTGACAGTGCCAAGCCTGTCTATGGTTATGTCTTGGATTGCAGCATTAAGGGTAATCTTCCATCCATCATAGTTTGACAATCTGTGTTGGAAGAGCAAAGTTTCATGTTATGCTCTTACTATTCGACAATGAATTGAGTTGTCGCAATAAGACAATTATATAAATGACATGTTTGCCATAAGATTGATCGACGTCTATCAATAACATTGTCAAAAACAGACACATTTATGAATTCATTTTGACAAGGCAAGTCATTTAATTAAGAACAATTTCTTATTTTCATTGACAGACCAGGAACAGCCTGTCATTGAACTGCCTTGTTCAGGGGTAGAACAACAGATTTCTACCATATCAGCTTGGGGATTTGAACTCACAACCTTCATGGTTATTAGTCCAACACTCTAACCACTAGGCTACACTGCCTGCCCAAATACAAGAAAACATATCAGTTTGTATAAAATTTGAAGGAGCTCTCTGACAAAACTGCACTTTCTATAGCACATGGGTAGAGTGAGACAAATAGAAGCACTTCCATATCTCTCCTGGCACATTAGCTTGATGTAGATGGAGGAAGGAGGGGCATTGTTTCAGGGTATCAAGTTATTGGGATGGAAAGGAATGGGGGTCTTGTGCTCAAAGAGCCACTTCAAAGAGAAGCAGCAGTGAGGGGAAGGGCTGGCCTGGTGGCCACTGGAGACCTCAGCCCTGTGTGTTATTTCAGTAGAAATGCCTGTCTCAATGCCTGATAGGAAGTGTTGCTCCTCTCGCTGTTTGTTTATTTACCTCACTGTTGCACAGTCATACATTCTACAGCCAGGGAGCCCATGAGTGGATACATAAATCCTGACTGTGTGTGCATTATAACTCCAGGATAATGGACACTTATTACTACAAGCCAATAGATGTGTCGACAGAAAAATGCTAGAACTATGTGTTGAGTAGTGACATTTGTTTGAAATTGCAAATATATATTGAATTTATATGCTATATATAGAAAAAATAAGCAATTACAGTCATTTATTTTCCATTTCAATCTTTCCCATGTGTTAAATTTCCACTGTGCTGTCTCCCAAACTATCACATTATTTTTCCAGTTCCAGCATGCACTATTGTAAAAATAATGCAAGAACATAAAATGAAAAAACATTTTCATTCAGACATCTGTAGGGGGGAACATTGTTACCCTTTTGATGCACTGCTAAGGAAGTGGGCCTCAAGTAACCTACCCCACAGTCAGACCAGCCCAAGATGCCTTTGTGGTCAGATGAGGCAATGTGAGCGCTTCAGGCTCTAGAGGTCTCCATCCAGCATGCAGCAACATCCACCTATCGGAATTCTTCCCCTCACTGTCTAGTGCAGCGGACAGCAGTATAGGAAGGGGAGTAGAACGCTCAGAGCCACGGAGACAGAAGGAACCTGAGACACGCACGCGTCCCGAACGACACAGAAAGGAAGGGAACTTTGATTTGACGCGTGGCCGATAATGATGAAATTGACGACACGAAAGAGCTGCATTCCTTAGTGAAGGGAATAATTGACATTTCGAGTGTTCCAATATATAATGTCCTTGGATCCCTGCTCATTGTAGATTATATGTAATTGCTCTCTCCTATTTCTGAAATCTTTCTTTATTGTGATTGTACACTTCGTTCACCCGCATGAATTTTAAGGCAGTCTGAGCGCATTGTTTCCAGCTTCGTCGCATGGGATTTCCAGTCGTGTCGGGTGCGGTGATGTCTGCAACATTCCGCTCTTTGTTTCTGGGTAAGTGAGTTCCCATTCATATGAAAATATGTAGTTATTAATAGGAGATGATCAATAACACGATAAAGGATGTAATTGGGGTTATGATTTATACAGAGCCGTTATGTGGGCTATTGTTCACAAAAATGTACCATAGCTGACAGCGCTCCATCGTGCGTAAATGTATCCAGAATTATATCGAAATTAGCCGAAAAATAATGTAACATAAGCTGTTCATAATATTTATCTCAAGTTCTTTATGAATAGCCTAGATCAGTCTGACAAATTAGCCATTTTAAAATGTAAAATAAATAGTGAGATGAGACTTCATTGTGATAAGTAATTCAATGAAAAATGTGTGTTAAGAAGAAAAAAGTTAACTTCGGAAAAAAAGCCCCTACAATGTGAATTGACAGCAGATGTTTCTGTGTTATGATCACTGTACAAATGCTGCACTTCAGGCATCCATCCACTAGACTGGTTCTGGAGAAAGACTGTAGTCTGAGTGTATTGTATTGTCCATTGAATGTTAATGACATATTTAACACAACTGCTTCTTAATTAACAGAAAGCACAAAGTCAGGGCACGCCACCTATAATCCGAATCACAAACTAATGTTTTGTGTCACCGATTGGCAAAAATAGATATTTCTAATAGATCATGGCAGGTGTTGAGAGTGCCTAGCTGGTGCCCTGAGAGGGACTTGACCGCGAGATGAGGAAGCTAGATATCGCGTGCCGGCGTGTCCCGGGGTCAGAGTTGGTGAGAGTTGAGCAAAGCAAACATGGAATAGGCCTACTCTTGTCTCCTTTGGTTCAATTCCAACAATTATGTCCGTTGTTGTGATGGTGCATTCCATTAGTATATTTTTTCTGATGACAGTTTATGTGTAGCCTAATGTGTTTATCAAACTTGGACCTTTAATATAGTATATATTTTCTTTGCAATAGCACATTAAATGCATTACCTCTGCCAATATATACTGAACATAAATATAAATGCAACGTGTAAAGTGTTGGTCCCATGTTTCATGAGCTGAAATAAAAGATCCCAGAAATTGCACGCAAGTATTATTTCTCTCAAATTGTGTGCACACATTTGTTTGCATGAAGCTGATAAAACAGCATGATCATTACATAGGTGCACCTTGTGCTGGGGACAATAAAAGCCCACTCTAAAATGTGCAGTTTTGTCAGACAAGACAATGCCACAGCCCTACTGATTTATTTAAATGGACTGATTTCCTTATATGAACTGTAACAGTAAAATATTTGCCATTTATACATGTTGCGTTTGTATTTTTGTTCAGTATATTTGTATGTTAAATTGGGTCCTAAAGTCTTATTTTGTCCAAATTCAACGCATCTTCCATAATTCTTGCAGTAACATCACATCAAAATTTCACTGAGGTTTCTATAAATTCAGCAAATACCATAGCTAGAGCTTTACATGTTCTCTATTGTCAAAGTAGCTACACCTGAATGAGGTCTCAGTAGCCTGCTCTGCAATGATAGGCCTATGAGTGAGGCAGACAAGTGATGTGGGTTGCCATTGTGTTCATTTTCCTTAGCCAATAGGCTGGGGATAACTGGGTTGACAGTCTAGACATGCAATCATAGCTCTAGTGAACTGTATTATCAGCTATTAATTTTGTTAGCTGGTGGTGATGATGATGATGGTGATGAAGTTGATGTGATGATGGTGATGATGGTGGTGGTGATGATGGTGAATATTGGTGATGGTGGTGGTGGTGGTGGTGATGATGATGGTGGTGGTGATGATGGTGATGGTGATGAAGTTGATGTGATGATGGTGATGATGGTGGTGGTGATGATGGTGAATATTGGTGGTGGTGGTGGTGGTGGTGGTGGTGGTGGTGGTGGTGGTGGTGGTGGTGGTGATGATGTTTTGGTGGTGGTGGTGGTGGTGGTGATGGTGGTGGTGATGATGTTTTGGTGGTGGTGGTGGTGGTGGTGGTGATGATGGTGATGTTTTGGTGGTGGTGGTGATGATGATGTCGAGTACGATGGAATTTGTATCATTTTTTTGTATTTAGCAGATTAGTGTATTGCTAATGTGTAGGTTGGAATTGATAGTCAGATGGCATACATGTAGTGGTGACATAGCCCTCTGTGCGGTCTTTCATAATGGCAAACCCGGTTGAAGGACATTTCCCTTATAGTTATGAACAGTATTTATTTAAGACCAACCCAGAGGCTGAGCTAAGAGAGAAGAGCTTATTTTATTATGGAATGATCAATACTAATTAATAGAGCTCATTTCCTTTTAATTTGTCTTTGGCCTTGGAAGTCCAGAGACATCCTTAATTAACTTAATATCTGTGGGAGATGTAATATCCAGTGTTCACATTATAGATAAGTACCACAATTAAACACCACAGAATTCCTTAACTGGCTTTATCAAGGCTTACATCACAAAATGAATGGTGCAGTGGAAGGTCAAATGATGTGGTAAAGCCTGTAAAAAAGCTGGAAGTAGAACCAGAGTAACCAAACCAAAGTAGTGGAGCTTAATGATGGATTGCCTGCCTGTCATTCCCTCAGCAATATATGGTTTTGAATGGAACATGTTAAATGACTGTCCAGGAAGTAAAAACAGATTGTAATTCACTTGACAGAAATGTAATGGGAAAAAGTGAGTAGCCCTTCCATTGGAGTTATACATTTCCAACCCGCAAACACCCTAATTTCAAATGGAGCTTATCCACTTTGACCGCTATGATATTTATCAGTCTTGCATCTATGCTGCTCTATGACAATGGCAGAGGGAATTTGAGTTGCATCCTCAAGTTGCATAATCATCGTTCATCTGATCTGTAATGTATGGAGATATATGCTAAGAGTGACTAGGTTTAAAACGGGTTTCAGTTCCCATTCTATATTTAGCGTGTCTCCAGGGGTGGACAAAGCATCTCTCAAATGTGGAGATGACAGGAGCCTCCGGAGCCAGAGGTCTTGAAGTAACATCTCGATGTGTTTGGCCCTGAATCACAATTCCACACATACTCCCCTATCTCACACTCATACAAACACACAGCCATTTAAAAATCTGATGACCATAGAAAGCACTAATACTGTAGGTCTACAGTATACCTTTATTTAACTAGGCAACCTTCCAGTTACTAGTCCACCAATCTAACCACTAGGCTACCCTGCCACTCTAGTCCATATTCATAGACTTGGGGCTGTATTCAATCTGTATCACAGAAGTACAGCATTACAGCGTGATTGAAATTGAAAGAAATGTTCCCGCATTAGCGGAGACTGCATTCACGTAAACACTCCAAATATTTCAAGCTCGAGATTGCAGAGATACACACAGGATGGAATAACCTTTTAGATGATGTGAGCACACATGTAATGAGCACCCTAATGAGACTATGTTTGAGCACGAATGTCTAACTGTCACTACTAGAACTATACACCCATATCACTAACAAACACTGATTTGCTTTTCTAGCAGTTTTTCCTGATGTGTTATGTCTTACTTGATTCCTATGGCCTTTAGATGGCTAATACAATTTTCCTGATTTTCTTCAGAAATAACCTTGTTTCATTGATTGAAGTGCTTTTAGGAATGTTTTTCTGTGCAGAGCAAGCCTAGGGCCCAATTCAATCAGATCCGCTTTGGTCAGCATATCAATTGTTTTGGCAGTGTCAGAGGTGGAACTGCGTTAGAGCTGTCTATAATCCCACAATTCCCATGCAGCCGCGTTAGAAGTTCATGCAGCCGCTTTGCAAGTTCAAACACTCGAATTAGACTAAATCACCATATCCAAATGAACATGAAAACATGCATTAGTCTAACATCAATGGCTTTAATTTTTTTACAAGTCATTATTTCTAACATCAATAGAGCCTACACTTTCTAGTGCCGTTTTGAACTTCTAACGCAGTAGGGATAATAAGGAAGGGAGCGGTTTGTGACACACGAGCAGCCGTTCCCCAATTTGTCAGCTCATACCTCAGTTACACCTCCAACACCATCAAAACATCAGCTACAGTTCATTCGGAAAGTATTCAGACCCCTTAACTTTTTCCATATTTTGTTACTTTACAGCCTTATTCAAAAATGGATGAAATAAAACCATTTCCTCATCAATCAACACACAATACCCCATAATGACTAAGCAAAAATAGGTTTTTAGACATTTTTGCACATTTATTACGAATTAAAAACCAGAAATACCTTATTTACATAAGTATTCAGACCCTTTGCTATGAGACTTGACATTGAGCTCAGGTGCATCCTGTTTCCAATGATCATCCTTGAGATGTTTCCACAACTTGATTGGAGTACACATGTGGTAAATTATATTGATTGGACATATCAGGTCCCACAGTTGACAGTGCATGCTAGAGCAAAAACCAAGCCATGAGGTGGAAGGAATTGGCTGTAGAGCTCCAAGACAGGATTGTGTCGAGCGACAGATCTGGGAAAGGGTACCAAAACATTTCTGCAGCATTGAAGGGCCGCAAGAAAACAATGGCCTCCATCATTCTTAAATGGAAGAAGTTTGGAATCACCAGACTTTTCCTAGAGCTGCCAGGCAAAACTGAGCAATCAGGGGAGAAGAGCCTTGGCCAGGGAGGTGACCAAGAACCTGATGGTCACTCTCACAGAGCTCCAGAGTTCCTCTGTGGAGATGAGAGAACCTTCCAGAAAGACAACCATCTCTGCAGCACTCCACCGGTCAGGTCTTTATGGTGGAGGGGCTAGACGGAAGCCACTCCTCAGTTAAAGGCATATGACAGCCCACTTGGAGTTTGCCAAAAGGAACCTAAAGGTCTCTCAAACCAAGATTGATTTCTTTGGCCTGAATGCCAAGTGTCACGTCTGGAGGAAACCTGGCACCATCGCTACGGTGAAGCATGGTGGTGGCAGAATCATGCTGTGGGGATGTTTTTCAGCGGCAGGAACTGGGAGACTAGTCAGGATCGAGGGAAAGATGAATGGAACAAAGTACAGAGAGATCTTTGATGAAAACCTGCTCCAGAGCATTCAGGACCTCAGACTGGGGTGACGGTTCCCCTTCCAACAGGACAATGACTCGAAGCAGACAGCCAAGACAATGAAGGAGTGGTTTTGGCACAAGTCTCTGAATGTCTTAGAGTGGCCCAGCCAGAGCCCGGATTTGAACCCGATCTAACATCTCTGGAGAGACATGAAAAAATCTGTGCAGATACGCTCCCCTTCCAATCTGACAGAGCTTGAGAGGATCTGCAGAGAAGAATGGTAAAAACTCTTCAAATTCAGGTACTGCCAAGTTTGTAGAATCATACCCAAGAAGACTCGAGGCTGTAATCGCTGCCAAAGTTGCTTCAACAAAGTACTGCCTAAAGGGTCTGAATAATTTTGTAAATGTGATATTTAAGTGTTTTATTTTTAAAACATTTGCTAAAATTTCTAAAAACCTGTTTTTGCTTTGGCATTATGGGTTATTGTGTGTAGATTGATTACGGGGAAAAACGATGTAATCCATTTCAGAATAAGTCTGTAATGTAACAAAATGTGGAAAATGTCAAGGGGTCTAAATACTTTCCGAATGCACTGTATGTGGATCCAGCCAATGCTGGATAACGCTGGTTAGCGATAGATCTGATTAAATCCAGGCCCTAGTTCTGTGTTCTGAATGAGAGTGACTTTAAGTGAAATAGTGCCTGCTTTCTTGCACTCTGTGGAATATTTTCAATGTGTTTATTTTTAACTTTGTGGTGACAGGGGGGCAATATTGAGTAGCTTGGATGAATAGCGTGCCCAGAGTAAACTGCCTGCTACTCTGTCCCAGATGATAATATATGCATATTATTAGTAGCATTGGATAGAAAACACTCTGAAGTTTCTAAAACTGTTTGAATGATGTCTGTGAGTATAACAGAACTCAGGCGAAAACCTGAGAAAAATCCAACCAAGAATTGGGAAATCCGAGGTTTGTAGTTTTTCAACTCTTTGTCATTCCAATATACAGTGTAAATGGGGTCATATTGCACCTCCTACGGCTTCCACTAGATGTCACCTTCATTTAACCAGGTAGGCTAGTTGAGAACAAGTTCTCATTTACAACTGCGACCTGGCCAAGATAAAGCATAGCAGTGTGAACAGACAACACAGAGTTACATATGGAGTTACACATGGAGTAAACAATTAACAAGTCAATAACACAGTAGAAAAAAAAAGAAAAAAAGGAGAGTCTATATACATTGTGTGCAAAAGGCATGAGGAGGTAGGCGAATAATTACAATTTTTCAGATTAACACTGGAGTGATAAATGATCAGATGGTCATGTACAGATAGAGATACTGGTGTGCAAAAGAGCATAAAAGTAAATAAATATAAACTGTATGGGGATGAGGTAGGTAAATTGGGTGGGCTATTTACCAATAGACTATGTACAGCTGCAGCGATAGGTTAGCTGCTCAGATAGCAGATGTTTGAAGTTGGTGAGGGAGATAAGAGTCTCCAACTTCAGCGATTTTTGCAATTTGTTCCAGTCACAGGCCGCAGAGAACAGGAACGAAAGGCGGCCAAATGAGGTGTTGGCTTTAGGGATGATCAGTGAGATACACCTGCTGGAGCGCGTGCTACGGGTGGGTGTTTCCATCGTGACCAGTGAACTGAGATAAGGCGGAGCTTTACCTAGCATGGACTTGTAGATGACCTGGAGCCAGTGGGTCTGGCGACGAATATGTAGCGAGGGCCAGCCGACTAGAGCATACAGGTCGCAGTGGTGGGTGGTATAAGGTGTAACAAAACGGATGGCACTGTGATAAACTGCATCCAGTTTGCTGAGTAGAGTATTGTTGGGTAGTCAACATTAGTCAGAAAAAGCATTATAAATATTCACTTAACTTTGATGATCTTCATCAGAATGCACTCCCAGGAATCACAGTCCCACAATAAATGTTTGTTTTGTTTGATAATGTCCATCATTTATGTCCATTTATGTCCTTAATATAATAATAATAATAATAATATATGCCATTTAGCAGACGCTTTTATCCAAAGCGACTTACAGTCATGTGTGCATACATTCTACGTATGGGTGGTCCCGGAGATCGAACCCACTACCCTGGCGTTACAAGCGCCATGCTCTACCAACTGAGCTACAGAACGACCACTTCTTTTGTTAGGGTGTTTGGTAAACAAATCCAAAAGCGCGTTCTGGTCCAGCCGAACATCGGACAAAAAGTTTAAAAAGTTAAAAAAGTTATATTACAGGTCGAAGAAACTTGTCAAACTAAGTATAGAATCAATCTTTACGATGTTTTTATCATAAAAGTTCAATAATGTTCCAACCGGAGAATTCCATTGTCTGTAGAAAAGCAATGGAACGAGAGCTACCTCTCATGTGAAAGCGCATGACTGAGAAAGAGAAACCCCTCAGTCAAACAGCTCCCACCCGGCCCCCTTCACATGAGAAGCCTGAAACAACGTTCTAAAGACGGTTGACATCTAGTGGAAGACCTAGGAAGTGCAAAAATAATCCGTATCCCACTGTGTATTCGATAGGGGTGAGTTCAAAAACTACAAACCTCAGATTTCCCACTTCTTGTTTGGATTTTTTCTCAGGTTTTTGCCTGCCATACAAGTTCTGTTATTCTCACAAACATCATTCAAACAGTTTTAGAAACTTCAGAGTGTTTTCTATCCAATACTACTAATAATATGCATATATTAGCATCTGGGACTGAGTAGGAGGCAGTTCACTCTGGGCACGCTATTCATCCAAAAGTGAAAATGCTGCCCCCTATGCCAAAGACGTTAACAATAATTTTATCTTTAAAATTGTGTAAAATACTTGTATGCTTGAGGAATTTTAATTATGAGATTTTTGTTGTTGAATTTGGCGCTCTGCACTTTCACTGGCTATTGGCGAGGTGGGATGCTACCATGCCACATATCCAGGAGAGGTTTTAACAGCCAAAATCATCTTCGATACAAGTGAAGGTCATTCTGGCGAGACGAAAATGTACGACAGATTTCCTCTCTTTTTTTCTATATCCTTCCTATTTTACCCCCTTGTGTCTGTCACCATCTTATTTGCATCAATACACTACATTGACATTGGACATCAATTTCCCCATTGATCAATGTCTTTTCAAGAGGTCTGTCTCAAAATACAGTATGTCTTTGCTTGAAATATTATGTAGCATTGACGTGGGCCACAAACATCTGGACAGAACTGGGTGTGTGTTGTTTTCTGATCTATAAATCTCAGCCGCTTTTCAACCTTCACTGACAAAATTACTTCCAGATTATTTTGGAACACATGAACAGGAACTGCCTATTTCCCTGTACGGCTAACTTTTGACAGATGCTCTGGAGAGGCTCAGATTCACGTTAACTCAAGCCACATGTATAGTACAGTAGGCTGCGTTGATTCTGGTACACCAAGCTCTTCTTTCTATGATATCTATCAAGCATTGCAAACCTTCCATTTTAGGTTCATAAAAGGGGTTCAAACAACAGAGTACCCTATGGATTTCTTTCATCTCTGCCACCATGGTCATGCACGAGCAAAAGTGAGGATTTCTGCATTATTTGTTGGGGTAAATAACCATGAAAGTCAATAGAGCGGGGATCATTATTGCTACTTTTCAGGAAAGCTTTGCCGCTAGTGAACATAAACAGTCTGATGAGGGTCTCTTTGATTGTTTTATAAGGACGCAGAGATCTGAGGGTGAACAAATGACAAGACAAATACTGATGTTTTTGCCCCGAACTACAAAGGGCATGGTGCTAATTTACTCTTTCTGCAAATGCCAGATTTTCACCCAAAGCGACCAATCCACCATTCATTCTGATTTTAACGACAACCCTCCGATGTCCAGAGATGAACCCATCTTTCCCAGTATAATGCCATTTTGCTATTTCCTTTTGGAATACATCCCTCCATTTTACTATGATGTCTTACGGGGGTCTGGAAACTCCCTATTTTTAACATTTCTACCAATATTGCCCTAAAAATAAATACTTTACCCAAAGGTATAATGATATTTCCCATTGACTGATCATGGTTTCTCCGATCCCCTGGTATGATATTGTTGCACATAAATGATTGTCACTGTTGGACTTCAACCACATATTTCAATGGATAGCTACTGCCAAGTGAATAGAGACTTATCAAAATCAACACATCTTCTGAATACCATTTAAAAGAAATCCATTATCATCATTCATTGTTAGGATGCTATCATTCCAAGCTCACAGCTCTGTTTTGCTTCTCTCAAACATGCTCTACCTAACTGAAAACTGGCAGCCCAAAATAAGTGTGGCACGCTTGTCTACTCATAGCAAAACATGCTTTTGATCTGTGTTCTCTCTTTGGAAACCAGGTATTTCTGTTTTCAGAGAGGCTGAGGGATCCGTTATTGGTACAGGAAAATAAATTGTTTCTGTCGCAAAGGTCTTTCATTTTCAAGCAGCTTAGCATGCTGCTTACATCAACGACACGAGAAGAATAACAAGTGCCTTACAATGTATTTTATATGCGATTTTCCTCCATTGAAAAGATGGGATTGTCATTCTGTACGTTAGTTCCATGGCTGAAATTGGCTAAACCTTATTTTCCTCCGAGGCTGTAGTGTGCGTTTCCTCTGTGTCAAATGCTCTAGCCCACTGTCATCTGGACCACCCTTTAGCTAGAGCTGAGGTGTTGACATTGCATGTCTGCGATTATGAATTGTGATTTGAATGTTTTATGCGATAGGTCAAATGTGCATGCCCTCAAATAAAATGCAAGGAATTGTTGATTTTTCCCCAAAAAATTGCAATCACAGAATCGCAGAATCCTGGAGGGACTAATTGATTATTATGTCCAAATAGAGGCTTTGATATTCAAAAGGAATGATGTGACTGAAGATCTAAATAATTTGGGAATATTGCTCTCAGAGGAATAGGTTCTCACTATAAAGCACTATGTGACAGTGATCATCAACTAGATTCAGCCGCGGGCCAATTTTTTCTTGAGCGGATGGTGGGAGGGGGCAGAACATTTTTACAATCAGTGGCGACCCGTAATTCAGCCCCACATATTTATCTAAAAAAAAGCGAAATAAAAATATAGTTTTTTATTTTTGTGAGGGGTTGCCTGTTTTGCATGTTATTTTGGCGATAATACATGTCACATATCAGTTTGCAAACAATGTAAAAAAAAATAATAATAATAATAACTGAATAATAAATAGGTCTTTCAGCCTAGCTCATTGCTTTCTGTGGTGGTGGGGCAGCCAGTGGAAAATACGGAGCGTAGGGGTTGGTAATATTCTTGTCACTCCCTGACCATAGAGAGCCTTTGTTTTTCTATGGTATAGTAGGTCAGGGCGTGACTGGGTGGTTTTCTTGTTATTATTTTCTATGTGTGGTTCTAGTTTAGTTTTTCTATGTTGGTGTTTGATTCCCAATTAGAGGCAGCTGGCTATCGTTGTCTCTAATTGGGGATCATATTTAAGTAGCATTTTTTCCACCTGTGTTTTATGGGATATTGTTTTAAGTTAGTGTATGTTACACCTATTTGTTACGGTTCATTGTTTGTTTCATTCTTTCTTTGTTGTTTTGTGCGTTTCTAATAAATAATATGTGGAAACCATATTGCGCTGCAGCTTGGTCCGATAATTATTCCAGCGAATGTGACACTTCTCTTTTTGCGTTGTGTTTAGCTCAGTGTTCTTTCACTCATGGGGACACTACGTCACTGCCAAATCTAAGGATAGAGCTCAAAAAAAATCAAGCTCCTTGGGTGTGCCATAGGGTTACATTAGAAGTGCCCATCCAAGAAGGTTCAAGGTCATTGGCCACAGATAAAATGACATCAAATCACCTTATATCTACAGTAGCTTTGATCATACTTTCAAAATCTTAGCTAGCAGTCATCATCATGAATCAAGTCGTCAATCTATTGGCAAATCCTTTTTGATCCTTGTCATATGAAGAGAAATAATGAAGAGAAATTATAGATGAAACATATCGGTGCTCATCGGCCATTGGACAAAAACATTACACAACAAGTTGGAGATCACAAATTCAATAATGAGTGGTTTGGAAGGAATCAGTGGCTAACTGCAAGCATTGCAAAGCAATCACTAGACTGCTATTCCGTAGAGTTGGTGTGTGGTCCCAATTCTGGGTTTAAGGGTCTCTTTTTCCAATCTTAGAATGATAAACATTCAACATTGGCCATGCAGTCAACCCAGCATGATTTCTGCCACGTTTAAAACAACTGTTTACTCGGAACTGGGAAATCTGACTTCAATGAGCTCAAGACAACTGAGAACTTTGGGAAAAACAAGCTCCTACTGGAATAATACATTTTGAATGGTCATCCAACTCGGAATTGTAAGTTGGGAACTCGGGCCTATTTCTAGGGCTACGATCTGAAGATCACTGATGTCATCATGATTCAACCTTGTTTTTTTCCAAATTCCCAGTTGAAAGCATCATCAATCCAGAGAATGTCAGACTTTGATGACAACGTTTGATGACAAAATTTGCCCACGAAGGACTGCCGCACCATCTTCCTGTTCAAGTGAACACAGCACAACAATAAATTATGTCAAATGCCAGGGAGGTATGTAAACTGTAGCTACTGTAAGAATGTGATACGAAGTGTATGTTGTGAAGTTACTATTAGTTGCCTCACCCTAATCATTTGGTCTATTTTCCCCTGTTAATTTCACCTACTGTTCTGACTTTGTGATACACATGTAGCCTATAACCTGTTTTAGAGCAATGTAATCATCGAATATTGTAAGAGCGTTCATTGTTTGCTTATATGCCCCCTTTATTTACCCTATGGTTCGGACTGGGTGTACAGGGAGAATTACTAAGAACAGCCCATATTCTGAATTCTGTCGCTGTACATTTCAAAAGTGCTGACCAAATAGTTATATTGACTAGGTCCGTCCTAGCTCGCTCATTAATGTCTTAATCAAAATAATTAAGGATTGCCTCTTAACATCTTGTCGTCCCCTTATGCCCTAGTTTGTACATCTCAATTGTTAGTAGAATCCACATTTGTTTAAGCAAGTCAGCCATATCAGCTATGTTTTTTTTAAGGCAGTAAATGAGGCTGAATGAACTATTTTGCTTCCAGACAAGGCTTTGAATATAGCCAGGTGTAGCAGTGGTAAGGTGTTGGGACATCTTTATGAAGGCCCTAGCAGTATGTGGGCACAATTTGTCACCGTTACAGTGTAATTAATCTATTGTTTAGTATTGCGTTCTGTTGTGCAGTGGCTTTGCTGGCATGCATCCCCCCAATTTTTTGTTTGTTTGCCCCACCAAGATTTACATGCTAAAATCGCTACCTGATTACAATCATTTGTAGACCGCAAACTGACCGCAAGAAGCCCAAACAGATATTATATTTCACTAAAACATAATAATTTCAAACCTTGCTTACATGTGTATATGATCACGTCTCTCTACTATGCATGGAAATCACAGGTCGGTGGAACCTTAATTGGGGAGAATGGGCTCATGGTAATGAGTGGAGCAAAATTAGAGGAACGTTATCAAATACATCAAACACATGATTTCCAGGTGTTTGTTGCCATTCCATTTGCTCCATTTCGGCCAAAATGATGAGCCGTTCACCCCTCAGCAGCCTCCACTGGTGGAAATACTTGGGAACAGATTTCCCCAATTAAAATCAATTGGAGCTGATTTCCTGGTATTTTACAGTTTTCTATGTCCAACATTGAAAATGCAAGAAAAAAAACCTAGATGTTTTCTTTTTCTTTTTTTTTACTAAGAAAACTTGGGGGGCCAAATAAAACCTTTTTCCTGGGGCTGTCAGTTGAGAAACCCTGCTCTGTGATCTATGAAGCCCAAAGACATGATTCTTCACACATTCAAGCAGGAGAATCTCTGAACATGCTTCCCTCGCACCAGGACAGCAACGTTAATTCACTAAGGATGGACTTCTTCTCCCTCGTATGACATCAAGCAGTAAATGAATTATTGAAATTGAATTCAGATTTTTTTTTGTTATCAACCAATGATGCAAAAGCATGTTTCACAAGGCAATGACAACCCTGTTGTTTTTTCTCCCTCTCTTTTTTGTGGAATGAGAGCCAACTGAGAGAACAGGGGGAATGTTCCACGTCTGACTATTTAGACGCCCGCTGTTCCTTTCAATTTGAAACAGTCTATTAGCTCTGCTAGCAGGCCACTCCATTAGGTGTTCTGAACCCACGTGCTCCATTGTCTCACTCCATTTCACTCTTGCTGCTCTCCCCCAAGCGTTAGCGCCAGTAATCAGCAGAGGCCTCCTTTTCTTCTTGCGTTCATCTTCACCCCCATTGTCATCACCACTCCATCCGGAAGAGATCCAAAGATGGATGGTGTTTGCAGGGGGGAATTTGGTGGCCATTGATTAGTGCATTTAAAAATAGGAAGAAGGAATGGTTAACCTGCACGTAGCAACAACAGCTTGAGGACCATCTGTCTTCCCTGTTTGATATGGAGGGGTTTAAAATCCAAAGCTTGTTCGTGGTTCAATACTTTTCTTTCATGTCTGTCATAAATTGACCATTACACAACATCCTGTACTTCAGATACATGTAGGTTGCAATTATTTTATTAGAACCATGAAAAAGGCTTTATATGATAAACACGTACTGTAAACTGATGCTGATATTTTTTTAACCAAGGATAAATGCATTGGTCATCACGACTGCAGATATTTTATTGCTATTCAGTGCTAGTAACTGTAGAATGCCATATTTAGGTCCCACTGTAGTGGCTTGCTGTTATCTTGTACTAGAGGCATCATGATGGATGGTTTAATTATCGAGACACAATGCCAGGCATTTATCTGGCTGTTCATACCACAGCAAAAACATTGTAAACTGGATATCGCTGATCAATCGCTAGGCTTCCTGCAATTAAGTGTTTAATGCTGCTGATTACGCTAGCCTGCAATGTGTCACACTAACGGTGGCTCAACCTTTAAACGCTACGAGGCGAGATGCACTCAATGGAAGAAGTTAATGTTTGCTTAGGAGATTAAGTCACATTTAGGTGCTTAGACCAGGGGTGTCAAACTCATTTTTCCCCTGGGGGCTGCATTCGTTCTTCAACGAGGTCTGGAGGGCCGCACTTAAAATTGGTTATATTTCCTCCCTATAAAAAAATGTGAAAAATACTCCTCTATCCATTGTTTTTGAAAAATGCGATGCTCCCTGACTGTCTAGCTTTCATTTTGGTGGTTATTAGCGAGCAGGACACAATCAAGAAACTGTATGAATGTAGAACCATTATCATTACTACCAGTGGTGGAAAAAGTACCCAATTGTCAAACTTGAGTAAAAGTAAAGAAACTTTAATAGAAAATGACTCAAATAAAAGTGACTCACCCAGTAAAATACCACTTGAGTAAATCTAAATATATTTGGTTTTAAATATACTTAAGTATCAAAAGTATAGTCATTTCAAATTCCTTATATTTAGCAAACCAGATGGCACCATTTTCTTGTTTTTTTAAATGTATTTACAGATAGCCAGGGGTACACTTCAACACTCAGACATCATTACACATTAAGCATGTGTGTTTAGTGAGTCTGCCAGATCAGATGCAGTAGGGATGACCAGGGATGTTCTCTTGATTCGTGTGTGATTTAGACAATGTTCCTGTCCTGCTAAGTACATTTGGGTTTCGGGGAAAATGTATGGAGTAAAAAGTATATACTTTTCTTGAGGAATCTAGTGAAGTAAAAGTATAAGTTGCTAAAAAGTACAGTAGTAAAGTAAAGTACAGATACCCAAAAAAACTACTTAAGTATTTTATTTAAGTACTTTACACAACTGATTACAACACTGTTTCAATTTGGTTTGGTTAATTTTAAAGTATATAGAGAGATGTTGTTTTATGTATGTTTGGCACCCCTGGCTTAGACCATGGTGAGTGTACAGTAGATTGCTGAAAAGTAAGAACATTCTCCTCTTCCTGTGAAACTGTTCCAGAACAGATGGCATCATCACCTTTGTTTTTACGAGTCGTTAGACTTGACTTGATGATGATGATGAAATGGAGCCTTTCCACTATACTGCCCATGCAGATGTGTAGCTCTATGGTTTGATGTTATCCACCAAGTCGCAGAGTGCCGTGCAGAAATAGCAATGTAAAATACAACCCAAACACACACAAGCATTAGATTTTCACAGTACAAGGCTTTTAATATTGCCTTTCCAAAGTGGGCACATTGTGTTTTCCCTTGACTGAGGCGGCAGAAGCACCACCCCTGTGCTCTGATAAAAGTGTAGTGTGGGGTTGTTATTCTGCATGCCTGAAATACACATATTCTCTCTCTCTCTCTCTCTCTCTCTCTCTCTCTCTCTCTCTCTCTCTCTCTCTCTCTCTCTCTCTCTCTCTCTCTCTCTCTGAAACACATACAACTCCTGTGTCTGAGGAGGCTTCCAGTACCCTGGGGTGTGGCAAATTAATGCCATCTACTTCCCTGTTCCTGGATGGTCTAAGCTCCTACTTACATTTCCTGCACATGCTACCATTTTCACTCCATTGTTTAGTCATCTTCTGCCTCTCCTGTGTCTCTCCTGGATTCTTTACGTTGGTCCTCATTCAGCCTGACAGGCTAACTGTAGTTCACTACGCCACCAGAGAAGACACGGCTTAGGACTGTGTTTAAAGTGTTTGTCATGGTTCTGTGGTTTTGTCAAAATTGTCACATTTCAATGTATTCCATAGTGGTGCTGAACAGTCTGCTTGTGAATGAGATGTTCCTTTTCAAATATTTGTTAAGTTTTTGGAGTAAAGGTTCAGTTGGGAGCAAATAGAACATGATGGGCATGGCTTGTCTTCTTGATATTCAATGTGAGGTTTTTAACAGCACACATCACTTTATTGTCTGTGTCATTTCAGAAAGGGAAATCTGGAGTGTTAACATTAGGCATGATTTTCAGTCTGAGGTCCAGAGTTGTTGTGGAGGAGGAATAGCAACGTTTGCGAATTCAAGCTCTTAAAATAATTAAAGTTGGCAATGATGACTGTGTATTCTAGAGTAGTCCAAGCTCAAAATGTACAGTGATGGAAAGTACTGTACCATCAACTGTATGCGATGTTATAAAAAAAAATGGCATGGGGTTAGAGTATAGAATAAGAATATAGAGTATAGAATAAGAACATATTATTTAATGGATGGTCTATCCCTTGTTTGTGAGGAGAGAATAAGGGCATGCCTCATCTCCTTGGTTACTGGACCCAATTTTTAAAAAAAAACATTTGCTCTATGTAGAAGAGAAAATGCTATTTACTCTATGAACCTTTCCTCTTGGATGCACTCTTGACATTGAACAATGTGGAAGAGCCGACTCGTCACTAGCCCCTTTGCTAATGAGGCAATTAAGTCTATCCTGCCGTGTTGGAGCACTGGGCTGAGTGTAGGGCCGAGAAGTCATCTGCAGTCTCAGCAATCAGCAAGTGTCTCTTCCTCCCTGGCTGCAAACAGAAGGCACAAGCAGGCTGTCTGGTGGGATTCACTCCCCCTCCATCCCCTCTCCCATCCTTCCTTCTCCTGTGGCCCTCCCTTGTCAATGTGACCCTCGCTCATCTCTTCAGATCACCAGCAGGGCCAGGCCGCATTGAAGCGTTGTCTAGCTAGTGGCCTCATAGAATCACGTTATCCATGATTGATGCTTGTGCGCTTCCTGTTTGGCGATGGGATGTGAAACAGTACATGGTCTTATAGTGTTGCTTCAGAGTTTTCCCTGTATGACTACTACCTTTGACTACTGTGTTTCAGTGAACCTGACCTGAGTATAACACGGTGCAGCAGCAGCGTTTTCCTGTTCGGTCACCCCGGGCCGTTAGTGGAGTATTTACCATGTTTCCTTTAGTCCATGAGTTATTCATGCCACCAAAAGCTCCTGCTCAGGGAGGGGACGTTAGGCTGCAGCAGTGTGGATGGAGGGATCCTACTGCAGCTGGAGGTAGTGTGGTGCGTGGGTGCTTGTTTCGCCTTTTCCTCCCTCTTCCATGACGCTCATAAGTAAAACAAGGCCCATCTCTCCTTCACCTGGTCACTCGTTACTAGAGAATCCTGTTTGTTAGTGTGTATGTTTATGTGTGTGTGTTAGTGTGTGTGTGCATGCGTGCATGTGTGCATCATGTGTTTCTTTAGATTGCATCTTCCTATTGTGTAATGGGGATGTTTATTAAAGCATGGAAATGCATTCACTTCAAGGCTGTTTTGCTTATTACAGGCTAATGTTGATTGTTTAAATTGCACTGATACTTCGCATTCCTCCTTTTGCCCATTTAAATTATAGTGACATTAGTTAGTATGCTTTTTCCTCTAAACCTCTATAGCTTCTCGCTGTTGTGTCATGTACAGAATTAGAGCCTAAGTTAATGTGTTTAAAGGCGGTGATAACGGCAAGGCTTACCGCTGTTCAGAAAGGGATTACGGGACATCGTTTTCTGTCTTCAAATAGCTGGTTTAACCGTCAGATTACTTTCTTCTTCTCTGGTAATGAATTGCTGGTGTTTCCTGACAGACGGCATGAAAGAGAACGCCTCACTCTGCGGAGAAGGAAGACGGCTACTCTTTAGTGCCGGAAAGGTATATTTCAACGCACAGTGCAGAGAGAGACAGGAGATGTCCGAAGCCTCCTCTTTCACGACCGCTTATCTAGTGATTGATCGGAAACATTTGACAAGCGATCCATGTGTGATTTGTAATGAGAGCGTTTGTGTGGGCATACAGGCATGTGCTCATGCATATAATAAAGCAATTGTACATGAGAGAGCGTGCTAAACTGCTTTTTTAGCACCGGTCATAGGTACGAGGTGGACCCGACTACCGTAGATCAACACAGCCATGCTAAAAAAGTTGTTTTGCACAACCTCGTGTACAATTGCTTTATTATATGCATGAGCACATGCCTGTATGCCCACACAAACACTCTCATTACAAATCACATATGGATCGATAGTCAAATGTTTCCGACACAGCTATGTTTGCTAGCCAAGCCAGCTGGACATTCATTCTATCATTTAGGTTGCCAGAGACACAACCCAGTTGTTAGGGCTTTTTGTTCTGTATCTATGTACATATTGCAACCCAGTCGTTAGTTCAAAATGTACCGTTACCATGCTGGCTGGCAACATTCTTATCCCTTGCTTGCTATCTAGCCAACTACAGCTAACACAGTCACGTCAAACCTTGCAGCTAGAATAACAGCAAAATAGCTGCATTTCTCCATTTTTGTTTCACCTGACATTTCTTTGTATATATCCATAGAAATTATTTCCTCTGGCTGAGAAAATATGGCCTTCTCGTCCTGACAGGTTCATTCTCAATAGGACAGTTAAAATCGAATTTCAATATTGAAACATTGTTGCAAATGTCAAGAGCCATACAGCAACGTTTGTACAAACCCCCGTTGTTGCAAACCAAATGTTATGCTAGAAGTAAGGAGAAATAATGTCTTGATGCTCTTTACAGTGGAGATCAAGTTAATGAATTGGCTGGCTGAGCTGATGGGACACTGGATGCACAGGGATTTCACAGATGGAATAGAAAACGAGATGCCCATTTTTGCATCATAGGCTTACCCATGTTATATCATGATGCTTGTTTTGACCAAACCGTTGTAGAGAGTACATGTATGTACATGTATAAAACAACATGTCAGTTGATTCCGTTTTGCAGAGAAAAGTCTATCAAGTATATCAAGTAGCAGTCCATTTATATAGGATTTCCACATCCTCTCCAGTTTTGAGAACAAAACAACAAAGGGTGACATATCGTTTGTCAAGCTCCATCTGCAGATCACATGAGCGGATCAATAGCCAGAGATCACCCCTGCGAGCAATTGACGCCTGTGAGGCAGCTGGATTGGGGGGTTTCAGTTACAAGTCACCTGGAGGGCAAACTGACAAGACCTTAGAAAAGTACCTTGTGAGCAATGGCCGACCATGTCTGCTCTATCATTGGCTGAACGGAGGGACACCAGATCCAGCAGGGGACGTGCTTGACAGCACAGCAGCATGCTGAAGGATAAATACTTTCCTGCCTTGCAGATGTACTCCTTTCCTCCAAATGCACTGCTTACAGGACCTTTATAAAGACATTAGACTGGAGAAATGACTCCTTATTCAATATTCAACCCACATAGCATGGCAGGATGAAACAGTGGTCTCTTACTTCTCTGGTTAGAGGACATGTATTGAGTGTGTACCCTGAGGACGCACATCCCAATGTACAGTAATGCTGTTGGATGTTGCAGGCAGTGGCACTCTGCTTATGGTTGGAGCTGCGCTGTATTTTGTGTTTCAGGAGGCTAGCTAACGAGTGCTCACCATTAGCCCATGGTAACTGCGCTGGTGAAGATGGATTGTCTTGGGAACGCTTTTTCTGAAGGCATGTCAATAGCTCCGTTATACCCCAGTGCATTCAAGTGCTTTGGGGAGCCTATTCATCAACTGACTGGTTAGCCCCATTTTTGTATTTTTTGTTGTTGTCTGGTCTCAGTTGCCTCTGAGGGGAAACCATTCAGTATGAGGGTGCATCAGTGCTTAACGAAGAGGGTTTATTCTAGCACTGTACTGACTAGGTATCCCCCTTTCTATTCCTTTACTACCAGTATGACCCAGTTACCTCACCAGTATGTCGCTCTCTTCCTATCTCCCCTCGTCTCCTTAGACCATCCTCCCATCAAGCGAATCATCTCCTGCAATTGATTTTACAGAACATTTGTGCAGGGGGGCAGGCAGTTCACCCGTCCTGTCCTGGGGGGGCAGACATTTGGATGTATCACGCCACGCATTATCATTTGAATGCATTAGCATGCCTGGCCAATGGCAAGGCTACATAGGTTTTGAAAACCACCATTATCTCACCTTTATATTTTTCAGCTGCACTGTATTGAGATCTGTTAAGGGAATACAGTATATTTACCGTACATTTGTTTTTGTTTTCAACACTGATCTATTAGAATTGGATTTGGAAGAAATAAGCAATAATGCATTTTTATAAATCCCAAATGTCTGTTTTGTGTTATAGTCTCCCTGTGTGTCTTTTGAATGGAACTGAAGCATGAATGATGTTTCACTTAGCTGACCCTATCAGACCATTAATCCTAATGTTTAGAGTGTAGCCACCACATACTCTCAGCCTCGGCTTGACTACAACTAATCATAGCCAGTAACGCTGTGTATAGTACAGCAACAAAACACTACAAGTGCAGAGCCATAGTCCACCAGTTTATATGACACTGTTGTTTTGTTTTACGTCTCACCCCTCCCTAATCTCTGAGTAATGGAACGGGCTATGTACGAGTGGAGCATCATGGACACAGCCTACAAGGTGGAAGTGGAAGTGGGTGAAAGTGCAGGGTGGAAGTGGAAGTGGGGTTGAGTTGGGTTGGCTGCAGGAACATATTGGAGGCTATTGCTTGGTAAAGGAATGCACTGTAGGGAGACACTAGGGGACAGAGTAGGAGAGCTATAAGAAGAGAGAGAGAACCATTGCGAGAAAGAAAGTCTGGGACAGTAAGCAAGTTGGAGAGGCAGAAACAGCACTTGAGAAGGGAGAGAGAAAAAAAGAGAGTGGGAGGGAGGGAGAGAAAGAGAGGAATATGGAGGGAGAGAAAGAGAGGAATATGGAGGGAGAGAAAGAGAAGGAGAGGGAGAGACAGGCAGGATCTGTCATTGATCTTGTGGCATTAGCCAGGGCCGTGGTCGCAATGAGGCCTGTGCTGTGCTCTCTGCTGTGTATGTGTGTTTGTCTGTGTGTGTGCATGCCTGACCATGGTGGAGGGAGGCAGCACAAATCGTCCATCATGTCCCCTCCTAGCCTACGGTTCCCTCAGAGGAGTGCGGCGCAGTCACGGTGACATTGGGCTCATTTACACAACAAACTCTGCACCCCACCCACGCTTGGCTCCAGCACCGTCAGAACCATCAGTCTCAGTGGGTCTGGTTCTCAGTCTCTTCTTTATGGCTGTATGTCTACCATGAAAGATTGCTAATCAGAGATGGTGTGAGGGACTTCTTTGTCCACCGTTTAGACACCGCTTCAGGTGGCCTGTCCACAGTCTAGACACCACTTCAGGTGGGCTGTCCACCGTTTAGACACCGCTTCAGGTGGGCTGTCCACCGTTTAGACACCACTTCAGGTGGGCTGTCCACCGTTTAGACACCACTTCAGGTGGGCTGTCCACCGTTTAGACACCGCTTCAGGTGGGCTGTCCACCGTTTAGACACCACTTCAGGTGGGCTGTCCACCGTTTAGACACCGCTTCAGGTGGGCTGTCCACCGTTTAGACACCACTTCAGGTGGGCTGTCCACCGTTTAGACACCACTTCAGGTGGGCTGTCCACCGTTTAGACACCGCTTCAGGTGGGCTGTCCACCATTTAGACACCGCTTCAGGTGGGCTGTCCACCGTTTAGACACCGCTTCAGGTGGGCTGTCCACCGTTAAGACACCGCTTCAGGTGGGCTGTCCACCGTTTAGACACCGCTTCAGGTGGGCTGTCCACCATTTTGACACCGCTTCAGGTGGGCTGTCCACCGTTTAGACACAGCTTCAGGTGGGCTGTCCACCATTTTGACACCGCTTCAGGTGGGCTGTCCACCGTTTAGACACCGCTTCAGGTGGGCTGTCCACCATTTTGACACCGCTTCAGGTGGCCTGTCCACCGTTTAGACACCACTTCAGGTGGCCTGTCCACCGTTTAGACACAGCTTCAGGTGGGCTGTCCACCGTTTAGACACCGCTTCAGGTGCGCTGTCCACCGTTTAGACACCACTTCAGGTGGACTGTCCACCGTTTAGACACTGCTTCAGGTGGACTGTCCACCGTTTAGACACTGCTTCAGGTGGGCTGTCCACCGTTTAGACACCACTTCAGGTGGGCTGTCCACCGTTTAGACACCACTTCAGGTGGCCTGTCCACCGTTTAGACACAGCTTCAGGTGGGCTGTCCACCGTTTAGACACCGCTTCAGGTGCGCTGTCCACCGTTTAGACACCACTTCAGGTGGACTGTCCACCGTTTAGACACTGCTTCAGGTGGGCTGTCCACCGTTTAGACACCACTTCAGGTGGGCTGTCCACCGTTTAGACACAGCTTCAGGTGGGCTGTCCACCGTTTAGACACCACTTCAGGTGGACTGTCCACCGTTTAGACACAGCTTCAGGTGGGCTGTCCACCGTTTAGACACCGCTTCAGGTGGGCTGTCCACCGTTTAGACACCACTTCAGGTGGGCTGTCCACCGTTTAGACACAGCTTCAGGTGGGCTGTCCACCGTTTAGACACCGCTTCAGGTGGGCTGTCCACCGTTTAGACACCACTTCAGGTGGGCTGTCCACCGTTTAGACACCACTTCAGGTGGCCTGTCCACCGTTTAGACACCGCTTCAGGTGGGCTGTCCACCGATTAGACACCACTTCAGGTGGGCTGTCCACCGTTTAGACACCGCTTCAGGTGGGCTGTCCACCGTTTAGACACCGCTTCAGGTGGGCTGTCCACCGTTTAGACACCGCTTCAGGTGGGCTGTCCACCGTTTAGACACCACTTCAGGTGGCCTGTCCACCGTTTAGACACCGCTTCAGGTGGGCTGTCCACCGTTTAGACACAGCTTCAGGTTGGCTGTCCACCGTTTAGACACCGCTTCAGGTGGCCTGTCCACCGTTTAGACACCGCTTCAGGTGGGCTGTCCACCCATTAGACACCACTTCAGGTGGGCTGTCCACCGTTTAGACACCACTTCAGGTGGGCTGTCCACCGTTTTGACACCGCTTCAGGTGGCCTGTCCACCGTTTAGACACCGCTTCAGGTGGACTGTCCACTGTTTAGACACCACTTCAGGTGGGCTGTCCATCGTTTAGACACCGCTTCAGGTTGGCTGTCCACCGTTTAGACACCGCTTCAGGTGGGCTGTCCACCGATTAGACACCACTTCAGGTGGGCTGTCCACTGTTTAGACACCACTTCAGGTGGGCTGTCCAACGTTTAGACACCGCTTCAGGTTGGCTGTCCACCGTTTAGACACCGCTTCAGGTGGGCTGTCCACCGTTTAGACACCACTTCAGGTGGGCTGTCCACCGTTTAGACACCACTTCAGGTGGGCTGTCCACCGTTTAGACACCGCTTCAGGTGGGCTGTCCACCGTTTAGACACCGCTTCAGGTGGGCTGTCCACCGTTTAGACACCGCTTCAGGTGGCCTGTCCACGGTTTAGACACCACTTCAGGTGGACTGTCCACCGTTTAGACACCACTTCAGGTGGGCTGTCCACCGTTTAGACACCACTTCAGGTGGGCTGTCCACCGTTTAGACACCACTTCAGGTGGGCTGTCCACCGTTTAGACACCGCTTCAGGTGGCCTGTCCACGGTTTAGACACCACTTCAGGTGGGCTGTCCACCGTTTAGACACAGCTTCAGGTGGGCTGTCCACCGTTTAGACACAGCTTCAGGTGGGCTGCCCACTGTTTAGACACAGCTTCAGGTGGGCTGTCCACCGTTAAGACACCGCTTCAGGTGGGCTGTCCACCGTTTAGACACAGCTTCAGGTGGGCTGTCCACCATTAAGACACCACTTCAGGTGGGCTGTCCACCGTTTAGACACCACTTCAGGTGGGCTGTCCACCGTTTAGACACCGCTTCAGGTGGGCTGTCCACCATTTAGACACAGCTTCAGGTGGGCTGTCCACCGTTTAGACACCGCTTCAGGTGGGCTGTCCACCGTTTAGACACCACTTCAGGTGGGCTGTCCACCGTTTAGACACCGCTTCAGGTGGGCTGTCCACCGTTTAGACACCACTTCAGGTGGGCTGTCCACCGTTTAGACACCGCTTCAGGTGGGCTGTCCACCGTTTAGACACCGCTTCAGGTGGGCTGTCCACCGTTTAGACACCGCTTCAGGTGGGCTGTCCACCGTTTAGACACCGCTTCAGGTGGGCTGTCCACCGTTTAGACACCACTTCAGGTGGGCTGTCCACCGTTTAGACACCGCTTCAGGTGGGCTGTCCACCGTTTAGACACAGCTTCAGGTGGGCTGTCCACCGTTTAGACACCGCTTCACGTGGGCTGTCCACCGTTTAGACACAGCTTCAGGTGGGCTGTCCACCATTTAGACACCGCTTCAGGTGGGCTGTCCACCGTTTAGACACCACTTCAGGTGGGCTGTCCACCGTTTAGACACAGCTTCAGGTGGGCTGTCCACCGATTAGACACAGCTTCAGGTGGCCTGTCCACCGTTTAGACACCGCTTCAGGTGGCCTGTCCACCGTTTAGACACCGCTTCAGGTGGCCTGTCCACCGTTTAGACACAGCTTCAGGTGGCCTGTCCACCGTTTAGACACCACTTCAGGTGGCCTGTCCACCATTTAGACATCGCTTCAGGTGGGCTGTCCACCATTTTGACACCGCTTCAGGTGGGCTGTCCACCGTTTAGACACCGCTTCAGGTGGCCTGTCCACCGTTTAGACACCACTTCAGGTGGCCTGTCCACCGTTTAGACACAGCTTCAGGTGGGCTGTCCACCGTTTAGACACCGCTTCAGGTGGGCTGTCCACCGTTTAGACACCGCTTCAGGTGGGCTGTCCACCGTTTAGACACCGCTTCAGGTGGCCTGTCCACCGTTTAGACACTGCTTCAGGTGGGCTGTCCACCGTTTAGACACCGCTTCAGGTGGCCTGTCCACCGTTTAGACACTGCTTCAGGTGGGCTGTCCACCGTTTAGACACTGCTTCAGGTGGGCTGTCCACCGTTTAGACACCGCTTCAGGTGGGCTGTCCACCGTTTAGACACCGCTTCAGGTGGCCTGTCCACCGTTTAGACACCGCTTCAGGTGGGCTGTCCACCGTTTAGACACCGCTTCAGGTGGGCTGTCCACCGTTTAGACACCGCTTCAGGTGGGCTGTCCACCGTTTAGACACCACTTCAGGTGGGCTGTCCACCGTTTAGACACCGCTTCAGGTGGGCTGTCCACCGTTTAGACACCACTTCAGGTGGGCTGTCCACCGTTTAGACACCGCTTCAGGTGGGCTGTCCACCATTTAGACACCGCTTCAGGTGGGCTGTCCACCGTTTAGACACCGCTTCAGGTGGGCTGTCCACCGTTTAGACACCGCTTCAGGTGGGCTGTCCACCGTTTAGACACCACTTCAGGTGGGCTGTCCACCGTTTAGACACCACTTCAGGTGGGCTGTCCACCGTTTAGACACCGCTTCAGGTGGGCTGTCCACCATTTAGACACCGCTTCAGGTGGGCTGTCCACCGTTTAGACACCGCTTCAGGTGGGCTGTCCACCGTTTAGACACCGCTTCAGGTGGGCTGTCCACCGTTTAGACACCACTTCAGGTGGGCTGTCCACCGTTTAGACACCGCTTCAGGTGGCCTGTCCACCGTTTAGACACCACTTCAGGTGGCCTGTCCACGGTTTAGACACCACTTCAGGTGGACTGTCCACCGTTTAGACACCACTTCAGGTGGGCTGTCCACCGTTTAGACACCGCTTCAGGTGGGCTGTCCACCGTTTAGACACCGCTTCAGGTGGGCTGTCCACCGTTTAGACACCGCTTCATGTGCGCTGTCCACCGTTTAGACACCACTTCAGGTGGCCTGTCCACCGTTTAGACACCGCTTCAGGTGCGCTGTCCACCGTTTAGACACCACTTCAGGTGGCCTGTCCACCGTTTAGACACCGCTTCAGGTGGCCTGTCCACCGTTTAGACACTGCTTCAGGTGGGCTGTCCACCGTTTAGACACCACTTCAGGTGGCCTGTCCACCGTTTAGACACCGCTTCAGGTGGCCTGTCCACGGTTTAGACACCACTTCAGGTGGCCTGTCCACGGTTTAGACACCACTTCAGGTGGACTGTCCACCGTTTAGACACCACTTCAGGTGGCCTGTCCACCGTTTAGACACCGCTTCAGGTGCGCTGTCCACCGTTAAGACACCACTTCAGGTGGGCTGTCCACCGTTTAGACACCGCTTCAGGTGGGCTGTCCACCGTTTAGACACCGCTTCAGGTGGACTGTCCACCATTTAGACACCACTTCAGGTGGGCTGTCCACCGTTTAGACACCGCTTCAGGTGGGCTGTCCACCGTTTAGACACCGCTTCAGGTGGGCTGTCCACCGTTTAGACACCGCTTCAGGTGGGCTGCCCACCGTTTAGACACCGCTTCAGGTGGGCTGTCCACCGTTTAGACACCGCTTCAGGTGGACTGTCCACCGTTTAGACACCGCTTCAGGTGGGCTGTCCACCGTTTAGACACCGCTTCAGGTGGGCTGCCCACCGTTTAGACACCGCTTCAGGTGGGCTGCCCACCGTTTAGACACCGCTTCAGGTGGGCTGTCCACGGTTTAGACACCACTTCAGGTGGGCTGTCCACCGTTTAGACACAGCTTCAGGTGGGCTGTCCACCGTTTAGACACAGCTTCAGGTGGGCTGCCCACTGTTTAGACACAGCTTCAGGTGGGCTGTCCACCGTTAAGACACCGCTTCAGGTGGGCTGTCCACCGTTTAGACACAGCTTCAGGTGGGCTGTCCACCATTAAGACACCACTTCAGGTGGGCTGTCCACCGTTTAGACACCACTTCAGGTGGGCTGTCCACCGTTTAGACACCGCTTCAGGTGGGCTGTCCACCATTTAGACACAGCTTCAGGTGGGCTGTCCACCGTTTAGACACCGCTTCAGGTGGGCTGTCCACCGTTTAGACACCACTTCAGGTGGGCTGTCCACTGTTTAGACACCGCTTCAGGTGGGCTGTCCACCGTTTAGACACCACTTCAGGTGGGCTGTCCACCGTTTAGACACCGCTTCAGGTGGGCTGTCCACCGTTTAGACACCGCTTCAGGTGGGCTGTCCACCGTTTAGACACCGCTTCAGGTGGGCTGTCCACCGTTTAGACACCGCTTCAGGTGGGCTGTCCACCGTTTAGACACCACTTCAGGTGGGCTGTCCACCGTTTAGACACCGCTTCAGGTGGGCTGTCCACCGTTTAGACACAGCTTCAGGTGGGCTGTCCACCGTTTAGACACCGCTTCACGTGGGCTGTCCACCGTTTAGACACAGCTTCAGGTGGGCTGTCCACCGTTTAGACACCGCTTCAGGTGGGCTGTCCACCGTTTAGACACCACTTCAGGTGGGCTGTCCACCGTTTAGACACAGCTTCAGGTGGGCTGTCCACCGATTAGACACAGCTTCAGGTGGCCTGTCCACCGTTTAGACACCGCTTCAGGTGGCCTGTCCACCGTTTAGACACCGCTTCAGGTGGCCTGTCCACCGTTTAGACACAGCTTCAGGTGGCCTGTCCACCGTTTAGACACCGCTTCAGGTGGCCTGTCCACCATTTAGACATCGCTTCAGGTGGGCTGTCCACCATTTTGACACCGCTTCAGGTGGGCTGTCCACCGTTTAGACACAGCTTCAGGTGGGCTGTCCACCGTTTAGACACCGCTTCAGGTGGGCTGTCCACCGTTTAGACACCGCTTCAGGTGGGCTGTCCACCGTTTAGACACCGCTTCAGGTGGCCTGTCCACCGTTTAGACACTGCTTCAGGTGGGCTGTCCACCGTTTAGACACCACTTCAGGTGGGCTGTCCACCGTTTAGACACCGCTTCAGGTGGCCTGTCCACCGTTTAGACACTGCTTCAGGTGGGCTGTCCACCGTTTAGACACTGCTTCAGGTGGGCTGTCCACCGTTTAGACACCGCTTCAGGTGGGCTGTCCACCGTTTAGACACCGCTTCAGGTGGCCTGTCCACCGTTTAGACACCGCTTCAGGTGGGCTGTCCACCGTTTAGACACCGCTTCAGGTGGGCTGTCCACCGTTTAGACACCGCTTCAGGTGGGCTGTCCACCGTTTAGACACCACTTCAGGTGGGCTGTCCACCGTTTAGACACCGCTTCAGGTGGGCTGTCCACCGTTTAGACACCACTTCAGGTGGGCTGTCCACCGTTTAGACACCGCTTCAGGTGGGCTGTCCACCGTTTAGACACCACTTCAGGTGGGCTGTCCACCGTTTAGACACCGCTTCAGGTGGGCTGTCCACCATTTAGACACCGCTTCAGGTGGGCTGTCCACCGTTTAGACACCGCTTCAGGTGGGCTGTCCACCGTTTAGACACCGCTTCAGGTGGGCTGTCCACCGTTTAGACACCACTTCAGGTGGGCTGTCCACCGTTTAGACACCGCTTCAGGTGGGCTGTCCACCGTTTAGACACCGCTTCAGGTGGGCTGTCCACCATTTAGACACCGCTTCAGGTGGGCTGTCCACCGTTTAGACACCGCTTCAGGTGGGCTGTCCACCGTTTAGACACCGCTTCAGGTGGGCTGTCCACCGTTTAGACACCACTTCAGGTGGGCTGTCCACCGTTTAGACACCGCTTCAGGTGGCCTGTCCACCGTTTAGACACCACTTCAGGTGGCCTGTCCACGGTTTAGACACCACTTCAGGTGGACTGTCCACCGTTTAGACACCTCTTCAGGTGGGCTGTCCACCGTTTAGACACCGCTTCAGGTGGGCTGTCCACCGTTTAGACACCGCTTCATGTGCGCTGTCCACCGTTTAGACACCACTTCAGGTGGCCTGTCCACCGTTTAGACACCGCTTCAGGTGCGCTGTCCACCGTTTAGACACCACTTCAGGTGGCCTGTCCACCGTTTAGACACCGCTTCAGGTGGGCTGTCCACCGTTTAGACACCACTTCAGGTGGCCTGTCCACCGTTTAGACACTGCTTCAGGTGGGCTGTCCACCGTTTAGACACCACTTCAGGTGGCCTGTCCACCATTTAGACACCGCTTCAGGTGGCCTGTCCACGGTTTAGACACCACTTCAGGTGGCCTGTCCACGGTTTAGACACCACTTCAGGTGGACTGTCCACCGTTTAGACACCACTTCAGGTGGCCTGTCCACCGTTTAGACACCGCTTCAGGTGCGCTGTCCACCGTTAAGACACCACTTCAGGTGGGCTGTCCACCGTTTAGACACCGCTTCAGGTGGGCTGTCCACCGTTTAGACACCGCTTCAGGTGGACTGTCCACCATTTAGACACCACTTCAGGTGGGCTGTCCACCGTTTAGACACCGCTTCAGGTGGGCTGTCCACCGTTTAGACACCGCTTCAGGTGGGCTGTCCACCGTTTAGACACCGCTTCAGGTGGGCTGCCCACCGTTTAGACACCGCTTCAGGTGGGCTGTCCACCGTTTAGACACCGCTTCAGGTGGACTGTCCACCGTTTAGACACCGCTTCAGGTGGGCTGTCCACCGTTTAGACACCGCTTCAGGTGGGCTGCCCACCGTTTAGACACCGCTTCAGGTGGGCTGCCCACCGTTTAGACACCGCTTCAGGTGGGCTGTCCACCGTTTAGACACCGCTTCAGGTGGACTGTCCACCGTTTAGACACCGCTTCAGGTGGGCTGTCCACCGTTTAGACACCGCTTCAGGTGGGCTGTCCACCGTTTAGACACCACTTCAGGTGGGCTGTCCACCGTTTAGACACAGCTTCAGGTGGGCTGTCCACCGATTAGACACAGCTTCAGGTGGCCTGTCCACCGTTTAGACACCGCTTCAGGTGGCCTGTCCACCGTTTAGACACCGCTTCAGGTGGCCTGTCCACCGTTTAGACACAGCTTCAGGTGGCCTGTCCACCGTTTAGACACCACTTCAGGTGGCCTGTCCACCATTTAGACATCGCTTCAGGTGGGCTGTCCACCATTTTGACACCGCTTCAGGTGGGCTGTCCACCGTTTAGACACAGCTTCAGGTGGGCTGTCCACCGTTTAGACACCGCTTCAGGTGGGCTGTCCACCGTTTAGACACCGCTTCAGGTGGGCTGTCCACCGTTTAGACACCGCTTCAGGTGGCCTGTCCACCGTTTAGACACTGCTTCAGGTGGGCTGTCCACCGTTTAGACACCACTTCAGGTGGGCTGTCCACCGTTTAGACACCGCTTCAGGTGGCCTGTCCACCGTTTAGACACTGCTTCAGGTGGGCTGTCCACCGTTTAGACACTGCTTCAGGTGGGCTGTCCACCGTTTAGACACCGCTTCAGGTGGGCTGTCCACCGTTTAGACACCGCTTCAGGTGGCCTGTCCACCGTTTAGACACCGCTTCAGGTGGGCTGTCCACCGTTTAGACACCGCTTCAGGTGGGCTGTCCACCGTTTAGACACCGCTTCAGGTGGGCTGTCCACCGTTTAGACACCACTTCAGGTGGGCTGTCCACCGTTTAGACACCGCTTCAGGTGGGCTGTCCACCGTTTAGACACCACTTCAGGTGGGCTGTCCACCGTTTAGACACCGCTTCAGGTGGGCTGTCCACCGTTTAGACACCACTTCAGGTGGGCTGTCCACCGTTTAGACACCGCTTCAGGTGGGCTGTCCACCATTTAGACACCGCTTCAGGTGGGCTGTCCACCGTTTAGACACCGCTTCAGGTGGGCTGTCCACCGTTTAGACACCGCTTCAGGTGGGCTGTCCACCGTTTAGACACCACTTCAGGTGGGCTGTCCACCGTTTAGACACCGCTTCAGGTGGGCTGTCCACCGTTTAGACACCGCTTCAGGTGGGCTGTCCACCATTTAGACACCGCTTCAGGTGGGCTGTCCACCGTTTAGACACCGCTTCAGGTGGGCTGTCCACCGTTTAGACACCGCTTCAGGTGGGCTGTCCACCGTTTAGACACCACTTCAGGTGGGCTGTCCACCGTTTAGACACCGCTTCAGGTGGCCTGTCCACCGTTTAGACACCACTTCAGGTGGCCTGTCCACCGTTTAGACACCACTTCAGGTGGACTGTCCACCGTTTAGACACCTCTTCAGGTGGGCTGTCCACCGTTTAGACACCGCTTCAGGTGGGCTGTCCACCGTTTAGGTGTGCGCTGTCCACCGTTTAGACACCACTTCAGGTGGCCTGTCCACCGTTTAGACACCGCTTCAGGTGGCTGTCCACCGTTTAGACACCACTTCAGGTGGCCTGTCCACCGTTTAGACACCGCTTCAGGTGGGCTGTCCACCGTTTAGACACCACTTCAGGTGGCCTGTCCACCGTTTAGACACTGCTTCAGGTGGGCTGTCCACCGTTTAGACACCACTTCAGGTGGCCTGTCCACCGTTTAGACACCGCTTCAGGTGGCCTGTCCACGGTTTAGACACCACTTCAGGTGGCCTGTCCACGGTTTAGACACCACTTCAGGTGGACTGTCCACCGTTTAGACACCACTTCAGGTGGCCTGTCCACCGTTTAGACACCGCTTCAGGTGCGCTGTCCACCGTTAAGACACCACTTCAGGTGGGCTGTCCACCGTTTAGACACCGCTTCAGGTGGGCTGTCCACCGTTTAGACACCGCTTCAGGTGGACTGTCCACCATTTAGACACCACTTCAGGTGGGCTGTCCACCGTTTAGACACCGCTTCAGGTGGGCTGTCCACCGTTTAGACACCGCTTCAGGTGGGCTGTCCACCGTTTAGACACCGCTTCAGGTGGGCTGCCCACCGTTTAGACACCGCTTCAGGTGGGCTGTCCACCGTTTAGACACCGCTTCAGGTGGACTGTCCACCGTTTAGACACCGCTTCAGGTGGGCTGTCCACCGTTTAGACACCGCTTCAGGTGGGCTGCCCACCGTTTAGACACCGCTTCAGGTGGGCTGCCCACCGTTTAGACACCGCTTCAGGTGGGCTGTCCACCGTTTAGACACCGCTTCAGGTGGACTGTCCACCGTTTAGACACCGCTTCAGGTGGGCTGTCCACCGTTTAGACACCGCTTCAGGTGGGCTGCCCACCGTTTAGACACCGCTTCAGGTGGGCTGTCCACCGTTTAGACACCGCTTCAGGTGGGCTGTCCACCGTTTAGACACCGCTTCAGGTGGGCTGTCCACCGTTTAGACACCGCTTCAGGTGGACTGTCCACCGTTTAGACACCGCTTCAGGTGGGCTGTCCACCGTTTAGACACCGCTTCAGGTGGGCTGTCCACCGTTTAGACACCGCTTCAGGTGGGCTGTCCACCGTTTAGACACCGCTTCAGGTGCGCTGTCCACCGTTTAGACACCGCTTCAGGTGCGCTGTCCACCGTTTAGACACCACTTCAGTTGGCCTGTCCACCGTTTAGACACCACTTCAGGTGGCCTGTCCACCGTTTAGACACCGCTTCAGGTGGGCTGTCCACCGTTTAGACACCGCTTCAGGTGGGCTGTCCACCGTTTAGACACCGCTTCAGGTGGGCTGTCCACCGTTTAGACACCGCTTCAGGTGGACTGTCCACCGTTTAGACACCGCTTCAGGTGGGCTGTCCACCGTTTAGACACCACTTCAGGTGGACTGTCCACCGTTTAGACACCGCTTCAGGTGGGCTGTCCACCGTTTAGACACCACTTCAGGTGGGCTGTCCACCATTTAGACACAGCTTCAGGTGTGCTGTCCACCGTTTAGACACCGCTTCATGTGGGCTGTCCACCGTTTAGACACAGCTTCAGGTGGGCTGTACACCGTTTAGACACCGCTTCAGGTGGGCTGTCCACCGTTTAGACACCACTTCAGGTGGGCTGTCCACCGTTTAGACACAGCTTCAGGTGGGCTGTCCACCGTTAAGACACCGCTTCAGGTGGCCTGTCTACTGTTTAGACACCGCTTCAGGTGGGCTGTCCACCGTTTAGACACAGCTTCAGGTGGCCTGTCCACCGTTTAGACACCGCTCCAGGTGGCCTGTCCACAGATTAGACACCACTTCAGGTGGCCTGTCCACCGTTTAGACACCGCTTCAGGTGGGCTGTCCACCGTTTAGACACCACTTCAGGTGGCCTGTCCACCGTTTAGACACCGCTTCAGGTGGGCTGTCCACCGTTTAGACACCACTTCAGGTGGCCTGTCCACCGTTTAGACACTGCTTCAGGTGGGCTGTCCACCGTTTAGACACCACTTCAGGTGGCCTGTCCACCGTTTAGACACCGCTTCAGGTGGCCTGTCCACGGTTTAGACACCACTTCAGGTGGCCTGTCCACGGTTTAGACACCACTTCAGGTGGACTGTCCACCGTTTAGACACCACTTCAGGTGGCCTGTCCACCGTTTAGACACCGCTTCAGGTGCGCTGTCCACCGTTAAGACACCACTTCAGGTGGGCTGTCCACCGTTTAGACACCGCTTCAGGTGGGCTGTCCACCGTTTAGACACCGCTTCAGGTGGGCTGTCCACCGTTTAGACACCGCTTCAGGTGGGCTGTCCACCGTTTAGACACAGCTTCAGGTGGGCTGTCCACCGTTTAGACACAGCTTCAGGTGGGCTGTCCACCGTTTAGACACCTCTTCAGGTGGGCTGTCCACCGTTTAGACACAGCTTCAGGTGGGCTGTCCACCGTTTAGACACAGCTTCAGGTGGGCTGCCCACCGTTTAGACACCGCTTCAGGTGGGCTGTCCACCGTTTAGACACAGCTTCAGGTGGGCTGTCCACCGTTTAGACACAGCTTCAGGTGGGCTGCCCACCGTTTAGACACCGCTTCAGGTGGGCTGTCCACCGTTTAGACACAGCTTCAGGTGGGCTGTCCACCGTTTAGACACAGCTTCAGGTGGGCTGTCCACCGTTTAGACACCTCTTCAGGTGGGCTGTCCACCGTTTAGACACAGCTTCAGGTGGGCTGTCCACCGTTTAGACACAGCTTCAGGTGGGCTGCCCACCGTTTAGACACCGCTTCAGGTGGGCTGTCCACCGTTTAGACACAGCTTCAGGTGGGCTGTCCACCGTTTAGACACAGCTTCAGGTGGGCTGTCCACCGTTAAGACACCGCTTCAGGTGGGCTGTCCACCGTTTAGACACAGCTTCAGGTGGGCTGTCCACCGTTAAGACACCACTTCAGGTGGGCTGTCCACCGTTTAGACACCACTTCAGGTGGGCTGTCCACCGTTTAGACACCGCTTCAGGTGGGCTGTCCACCGTTTAGACACAGCTTCAGGTGGGCTGTCCACCGTTTAGACACCGCTTCAGGTGGGCTGTCCACCGTTTAGACACCACTTCAGGTGGGCTGTCCACCATTTAGACACAGCTTCAGGTGTGCTGTCCACCATTTAGACACCGCTTCATGTGGGCTGTCCACCGTTTAGACACAGCTTCAGGTGGGCTGTCCACCGTTTAGACACCGCTTCAGGTGGGCTGTCCACCGTTTAGACACCACTTCAGGTGGCCTGTCCACCGTTTAGACACCGCTCCAGGTGGCCTGTCCACAGATTAGACACCACTTCAGGTGGCCTGTCCACCGTTTAGACACCGCTTCAGGTGGCCTGTCCACCGTTTAGACACAGCTTCAGGTGGACTGTCCACCGTTTAGACACCACTTCAGGTGGACTGTCCACCGTTTAGACACCACTTCAGGTGGGCTGTCCACCGTTTAGACACCACTTCAGGTGTTCTGTCCACCGTTTAGACACCACTTCAGGTGGACTGTCCACCGTTTAGACACCGCTTCAGGTGGGCTGTCCACCGTTTAGACACCACTTCAGGTGGGCTGTCCACCGTTTAGACACCACTTCAGGTGGGCTGCCCCTCAGTTAACCTTGGGCCTGACTGGGGGAGGATGGGGGAGGGGAGCAGAATTAGGATTGTTTATGAACCCCCCCCTGCATTCTTGGTGTACAGTATGTCTGCGTGCAATTGTCAATATGTACAGTATGTCTGTGTTTATTCTCCATGTGTGTGTGTGTGTGTGTGTGTGTGTGTGTGTGTGTGTGTGTGTGTGTGTGTGTGTGTGTGTGTGTGTGTGTGTGTGTGTGTGTGTGTGTGTGTGTGTGTGTGTGTGTGTGCGTGCGTGCGTGCTTGCGTGCCGGTGCATGATATGGAGGAGAACATGACTTCCATCATAAGCTGCAGTACCGGGAGAGAGAGATGGATAGGTGTCAAGGACAGGTGACATGCTGGGTAATGAACATACAATTCACTTGTCCCCGGGAGAGAGGGGAAGGAGAGACGAGGAAGATGGAGAGTGGTGTTGGGTCTGTTACAGCGGTCCTACTGGCTCCTCTGGACTTCTTAACCCTCTGTGACTGTTACTCTTCTACGTCACTGGGGCCTGTCATATGCAGTGTCATATGCAGTGCCTCCTGTACCACTCCCAGGACAACCTTTAAAGTGGACCCTGCTAGGATAAACAACCCCCCCTCCTGAGCTCCGCCCTCGGACCTTATGTAACGCTAGTCACCACATTTTAATGTCATGCCTACAGAAACAGCACATTGCACTCCTATCGTCCATCTCCTGCATTTCTGGGTGGGACTTATGAGGGGGTTAGGTGTTGGTCGGTTGAGGGGGGAGGGAGAGGGGGGGGGTAAATTCACGGCACGTTTCCCCCTTCCACCGCCCTGTGGCTGTTGTTATTTACAGTCCCTCGTCGTACCTACTCCCATCCTGCCTCACACACACACACACTGATGCTCACACATACATACACTGACCACACCACACACACACACACACACACACACACACACACACACACACACACACACACACACACACACACACACACACACACACACACACACACACACACACACACACACACATACATTGACACACATATGCGCACACGGTTACCAGTCAGCAATCAGCCTACTTTACAGTAACATTTACCCTACCCCATCCAGCTGACATGAAACAATAGCACACCAATCCCAGTACATACTGAAGTGGCACACGCGTCACAGAGAGAGGAAATGTCCTTCACTGTCCCATATCAGCATTTCCAACAGCGTCCTTCGTTTAGAAGACACTTGTGCATGGCAATTGATTGTTCCTGTGTCACCAGAAATCAGTGGTCACCCATCGTCCCTATCGCTGATCTCATTCCTCCCTTTGCATTGAGCTGGTAGTCCAGTGACCTTGCTGCTCCCACCTGACCTCAGGTTTCATTCAAGTGAGGATAAAGGTGAACGCATATTATTTATTGTATGACCCATGGCAGTATTGTCTTTCATATGGCCCCAGGAATAACTTGAACTGACTTCCTTCCTTCGTATGAATCAATAGCATGGGCCCTAAGAAATATTATGCGTATCATTTCACAAAGGATATGAGTTCTTGAATACACAAACCGTAGCCATAATCGAATCCCCACTGCAAATTAAAACTTTCCCGCTTCTGTAGCTGTTGTGGGTGCTGCAATACTTTTGTTTACAGTGACAGTGGACTTCAATGTAAGCTACACCAGATGCTTTTTCTGTGTACAAGTACAGTATCTTGCAATTTTTCCTGACATTTTTGAATTTTTATTTCACCATTATTTATCTAGGCAAGTCAGTTAAGAACAAATTCTATTTTCAATGACGGCCTACCGGGAAACACTGGGTTAACTGTCTTGTTCAGGAGCAGAAATTACAGATTTTTACCTTGTCAGTTTGGAGATTCAATCTTACAACCTTTCGGTTACTAGTCCAATGCTCTAACCACTAGGCTACATACAGTTGTAGCCTAGTGGTTAAGTTTACATACACTTAGGTTGGAGTCATTAAAACTCGTTTTTCAACCAATCCACAAATTTCTTGTTAATTAACAAACTATAGTTCTGGCAAGTCGGTTAGGACATCTACTTCGTACATTACACAAGTCATTTTTCCAACAATTGTTTACAGACAGATTATTTCACTTAGGAATCACTGTATCACAATTCCAGTGGTTCATAAGTTTACATACACTAAGTTGACTGTGCCTTTAAACAGATTGGCAAATTCTAGAAAATGATGTTATGGCTTTAGAAGCTTCTTATAGGCTAATTGACATCATTTGAGTCATTTGGAGGAGTACCTGTGGATGTATTTCAAGGCCTACCTTCAAACTCAGTGCCTCTTTGCTTGACATCATGGGAAAATCAAAAGAAATCAGCCAAGACCTCAGAAAAAAATGGTAGAACTTCACAAGTATGATTCATCCTTGGGAGCAATTTCCAAACGCCTGAAGGTACCACGTTCATCTGCACAAACAATAGTACGCAAGTATAAACACTATTGGACCACGCAGCCGTCATACGGCTCAGGAAGGAGACACGTTCTGTCTCCACGAGATGAACGTACTTTGGTGCGAAAAGTGCAAATCGTGCAAATCAATCCCAGAACAACAGCAAAAGACTGTTTGAAGATGCTGGAGGAAACAGGTACAAAAGTATCTATATCCAGAGTAAAACGAGTCCTATATCGACATAACCCGAAAGGCCACTCAGCAAGGAAGAAGCCACTGCTCCAAAACTGCCATAAAAAAGCCAGACTACGCTTTGCAACTGCACATGGGGACAAAGATCATACTTTTTGGAGAAATGTCCTCTGGTCTGAGGAAACAAACATAGAACTGTTTGGCCATAATGACCAGTGTTATGTTTGGAGGGAAAAGGGGGAGGCTTGCAAGCCGATAAACACCATCGCAACCATGAAGCACGGGGGTGGCAGCATCATGTTGTGGGGGTGCTTTGCTACAGGAGGGACTGGTGCACTTCACAAAATATATGGCATCATGAGGGAGAAAATTACGTGGATAGATTGAAGCAGCATCTCAAGACATCAGTCAGTTAAAGCTTTGTCGCAAATGGGTCTTCCAAATGAACAATGACCCCAAGCATACTTCCAAAGTATTGGCAAAATGACTTAAGGACAACAAAGTCAAGGTATTGGAGTGGCCATCACAAAGCCATGACCTCAATCCTATTGAAAATGTGTGGGCAGAACTCAAAAAGCATGTGCGAGCAAGGAAGCCTACAAACCTGACTTAGTTACACCAGCTCTGTCAGGAGGAATGGGCCAAAATTCACCTAACTTATTGTGGGAAGCTTGTAGAAGGCTACCCAAAATGTTTGACCCAAGTTAAACCATTTAAAGGCAATGCTACAAAATACTAATTGAGTGTATGGAAACTTCTGACCCAATGGGAATGTGATGAAATAAATAAAAGCTAAAATAAATCATTCTCTCAACTGACATTTCACATTCTTAAATAAAGTGGTGATCCTAACTGAACTAAGACAGGGAATTTTTACTCTGATTAAATGTCAGGAATTGTGAAAAACATACATTTATTCGGCTAAGGTGTATGTAAACTTCCGACTTCAACTGTAACTGAGAGGTTTTGTACTGTACCATATTGCATCTTATCCCACTGTAGCCCGGCACCGTGAAGGAATTCTGAATAGCACATTTCAATAATTCTGTCCTGGGAAAACTCTAATCTTTCTCTGCTGCATGGCATATGTCATCAACTTCCCCTAATCCCTATTGTGGTTGAGAAGCGAAGGTCACTGTCAAAACGGAGGAGTGATTAATTAAGTTAATCCACTTGTTTTGTGAATCTGATTTACCTCATTCTCCAAACTAGGAAACAATGTTCCAATACAAAGACATCTAGATGATAGTGGTGCATAAAGGAGGCCAGGCTAGAAACTGTCTGCTATCTGTCTACATGATCTGCATCCCTTCTTGTGTGTTTCCTAGTTATAGCAACCCAGTGGATTTCAAATGAATATATTCAAAACAGAAGACAGACAGACAGACAGACAGACAGACAGACAGACAGACAGACAGACAGACAGACAGACAGACAGACAGACAGACAGACAGGGAGAGAGAGACAAGCAAACAGAGAAACAGAGAAACAGACAGAGAAACAGACAGAGAAACAGACAGACAGTGAGAGAAAAGCAAAGAGAAAAAGTGAGACTTGAGTCCACATAAACAATTGTGTGATCTTCTTTATTTATGGCTCAATCTATGGAACTGCAGTAGAGAGACTGATGCATAGTGCCCCAGTGAGCAGTAGTCCAGCCCTAAGAGCAGCCAGCTCAGTGAGTCACACAGTGCAACTGCATACAGTTGCCTTCATTAGTAGCCGTATAGAGATGGTGCGGTTTACTACAGCGCAGGGCAACAGCCACATGCTCCTCAACCAAAACAACCAACCTCTGAGCTCTGCAAGAGTGTTTGCATATATACTTGTATGTTTGTGAATCAACACTAAGCAGGATCCCCACATCTGGGTTTCAGGGGAAAAGGAAGCTAGGTTGTAGATACTGTATCCCTGAAAACCTGATGTTTCCGGATGGTATCATTCCCGCTGAGGGTGTCCTAAACAATGGACATCTAGAAACCATGCCAGTCAGTCTTCTCTCTCTTACAATGGCGGACATGGTTGTTGTTCTATGCTTCCTTTGCCACGTGTTGTCCTCTTGAGCATAGCACTGCAGGTCTTTTGGATTCCATCGGTGGCTCAGTATGAATGTATTTGATTTGGACATGGTGTGATAGGAAGGCTAGAGGCTGGCTGTTTCAGAGAGAGTTCACATATTAAAGCCCTTCCTGTTTTTCTTTCTTCTCTGTTGTTCTCAATCTCACATATCCTCGACTGACTGCCGAGCTGCTTTGTTTTTCTGCCCTGCCTCTTGAGATTGTGTAAAGCACTCTCATCGCACTGGGGGTATCACGCAGACTTTTGAAGTTCATTCCTTTTCTCCATTTCTTTCTCTCTTCTTCTCCACCACTCAGGGTTTCTTAGTGTCCCTTTCAACCACGGAATGGAATTCACCAAACAAACTCATTCCTCTGAACTCTAACTCTAACTGTAGCTCATTTGGGAATTTTTGGTTTTTAAATAATATGAATTCCTTGCTTATCCTGAAATCCTGGTTGGTGGATTCCGGATTTCCTGCCTATTCCCTTCTGACTCCGGTAATCCTCCAAACGGGATTTCGGGAAAACAAGGGAATTTATTGATTGTTCCCGGAATTTTGCAAGCCAATCTAAATAGTTCACGATCCACATTATGAAGATTTTTATTTTTTATTTTATTTCACCTTTATTTAACCAGGTAGGCCAGTTGAGAACACGTTCTTATTTACAACTGCGACCTAGCCAAGATAAAGCAAATATGTGTGCGACACAAACAACAACACAGAGTTACACATGGAAAAAACAAACGTACAGTCAATAACACAATAGAAAAGTTTATATACAGTGTGTGGAAATGAGGTAAGATTAGGGAGGTAAGGCAATAAATAGGCCGTAGTGGCGAAGTAATTACAGTTTAGCAGTTAAATACTGTAGTGATAGATGTGCAGAAGATGAGTGTGCGTAGTAGAGATACTGGGGTGCAAAGGAGCAAAATAAAAATTACAATATGGGGATGAGATAGTTGGATGGGCTATTTATAGGTGGGATATGTACAGGTGCAATGATCTGTAAGCTGCTCTGACAGTGATTTTTGCAATTCGTTCCAGTCATTGGCAGCATAGAACTGGAAGGAAAGGAGGCCAAAGTAGGAATTGGCTTTGGGGGTAACCAGTGAAATATACCTGCTGGAGCGCGTCCTACGGGTGGGTGCTGCTGTGGTGACCAGTGAGCTGAAATAAGGTGGGGCATTACCTAGAAAATACTTGTAGATGACCTGGAGCCAGTGGGTTTGGCGACGAATAAGAAGCGAGGGCCAGCCAACGAGAGCATACAGGTCGCAGTGGTGGGTAGTATATGGGACTTTGGTGACAAAACGGATGGCACTGTGATAGACTGCATCCAATTTGCTGAGTAGAGTGTTGGAGGTTATTTTGTAAATGACATCGCCGAGGTCAAGGATCGGTAGGATAGTCAGTTTTACGAGGATATGTTTGGCAGTGAAGGATGCTTTGTTGCGAAATAGGATGCCGATTCTAGATTTAATATAGTGGATTGGAGATGCTTAATGTGAGTCTGGAAGGAGAGTTTACAGTCTAACCAGACAACTAAGCATTTGTAGTTGTCCACATATTCTCAGTCAGAACCGTCCAGAGTAGTGATGCTAGACGGGGGGCAGGTGCGGGCAGGGATCGGTTGAAGAGCATGCATTTAGTTTTACTTGCATTTAAAAGCGCAGCTGGTCTCGCTCTAATGGTGTAGAGCCGCTCTTCGGTGGTTTAGCCCCTTCGCGGACAAAGTTTGTCCGTAAGGAGTGTGATGCTGCTGTGGGTGGTAGGGAGTTGGTGGCAGCTCGCTTGTCCTCCAGGGCGGACGCAAGGTTTTTAAGGACTTGGTTGTGACGCCAAGTGTAGCGTCCTTGGGTGAGGCTTGTTTTACACCCTGTGAGAATGTGCCTGAGGTTGGCTGCCATGGAACAGAGGGCACAGTCCGGATCTTCACCATACCATTGGTGAAGATTAACTGGTGTTGGAAGGACGTCATATGTTGCTCTGATGGAAAAGCTCAACCGCCTCGCTTCCATGGCCCACAGATCCTTCCAGCTGATCTTCCTCTTCTCCACACTGTCCCATCGAGTCCACTGTCCCTGTTTGGCAAGAGAGGCGTACTTCCTGCACTACCATCTTCCGCCGCTGTGGTGCAGTGGCCTTACTCCAAGCAGCACGGCTAGCCCAAGGCCTCCTCTCCCTTGCTGAACATGACCCACAATGTCAGCATGTCTGAGGGCTGCTGTTGCCTCCTGGACTGCTTTTCCTGGCCTCCATTTGCGCCCAGTTGCCAAGCTCGGCGTGTTGTTGCTCACCACTGGGTCTCGAGATTCATTCAGTGTCATCTGGAGCCTGGTTTTTGCACACTTGAATTCCTCTGTTAGACTGGTGAGGGGCAGCTTGAGGACACCATCTCCATAGAGGCCTATGGTGGTAAGGCATCGTGGAACTCCGAGCCACTTCTTTAAGTAGCCTGTGACTCCTCTTTCCATCTTCTCCACTGTTGAGATTGGAACCTCATACAGTGCTAAGGGCCACAACACCCGGGGTAGGAGACCAAACTGCAGACACCAGGCCTTTAACTTTCCAGGTAGCTGGGTGTTGTCGATGGACTGTAGGCTACTACTGATGTCTTTCCGCAGCTGTTGCACCTGGTCTTTGTCCTTCAGGCTTGCATCATACCGCCTTCCAAGGCTTTTTACCGGCTGCTCAGACACTGTTGGGATTTGGTCATCTCCGATGAAGAATTTCAGGTCAGAGAGTACTCCCTTCACAATTGAGATGCTGCGTGACTTGGATGGTTTAATCTTCATACGGGCCCAGCTGATGTTCTCGTCGAGTTTTCTGAGCAGTCTTCTGGTGCATGGGACAGTGGTGGTCAATGTTGTAACGTCGTCCATGTAGGCTCTGAGTGGAGGGAGGCGGAAACCAGAGTCGACTCGCTGTCCACCAGCAACCCATTTTGAGGATCTGATGATAACCTCCATTGCCATTGTGAATGCCAACGGAGAAATGGTACATCCCGCCATTATACCTACATTCAGGCACTGCCATGAGGTGGTGAACTCTGAGGTGGTGAAGCAGAATTGCAGATCCTGGAAGTACGACTTCACCAGGTTTGTGATGGTGTCCGGTATGTGGAAAAATCTGAAGGCAGACCACAGGAGTTCATGGGGCACAGAGCCAAATGCATTGGCGAGGTCGAGGAAGACTACATGGAGGTCCCTTTTCTCCACCTTGGCCATTTGGATCTGGTGCCAGATCATGCTGGAATGTTCCAAGCAGCCAGATAACCCTGATATTCCTGCCTTCTGTACAGATGTATCGACGTACGCATTCCTTTGCAGGTACTCGGCCATCCTCTGGGCAATGACCCTAAAGAAGATTTTACCCTCGACATTCAGTAAGGAGATTGGGCGGAATTGGCTGATGTTCACTGCATCCTTCTCCTTAGGGATCAGGACCCCGCCTGCCCTACGCCACACTTTGGGTATTATCTTCTTCTGCCAAGCTGTTCTCATAAGCCTCCAGAGGAACCTCAGGACGTCTGGTGCGTTCTTATACACTTTGTACGGGACTCCATTTGGCCCCGGGGCTGATGCTGTTCTTGCCCGTCGAACTGTGTTTTCCACCTCTTTCCATGTCGGAGGGCTGGTCTCAATATGATGTTCCGGGGGTTCAATAGGTGGGATATCTGATGGGATGGCCAGATGTTCATGTCGCTTTGAGTCAAAGTTTGTTGTTCTCAGGTGCTCCTCTAGGTCTTTCTTTGTTGTTTTTAGAGCTCCACTTTTTTCCTTTGTGAAGAGACTTTTAAGGAACTTGAAGGGATCTTTATAGAATCGAGTTCTAGTTTGTTCTTTCTTCCTTCTGCGTTTCCGTAGGTTCTCTGCTCTACGGAGGGATGCCAACCGGGTTTTGATGTCAGCCTGAAGTGCCTCTATGCCCTCCTTTTCCACTTCCGAGGCCTTCTTCCACTGTTTCTTAAGCTGCCGCCTTTCTTGAACGAGGCGCTTGATTTCTTGTTGCCTCCTGGAAACTGGTGGGGTTGGAACCTTTCTCCCGCCTTTTGCCTCTTCCACTCCAAATCTTTCTGTCCCGTACTCATAGATGATGTCCCCCATCCTCTCCAACTTCTTCTCCACTGTGCCTCGAAGTTTCTCGAGGGTCAAGGTAAGGTCAGTATTCACTGTTTCCCACAACTTCTTGTCACTGGCGCCAGGCCACTTCACATACGGTCTGCGCCATGGTAGTCTCCTCTCGACTGCAGGTCTGGGAGGCTGGGTGAGTTCCACTCCTGTTGTTGGTTCCACCTCAGTTGCTACTTCGGTGCTTGAGTTTACGTCCTCCATGACAGTGGTACTGATGCACTGCACACTATGGTTTGGGTCCAGTTGCTGTGCTACATTCGACTGATTTGATCGCTTTCGCAGAAAGTAATCAATGCGAGTTCTCTGTCTCTCTTTACCCAAACACCCCTTCTTCCCCTGGTGGATCCTCAAGGTAATGATATCGCTTATGACTTTAAGCGTGGCTGAGGTGCACTCATGACCAGCTCGGAAACCAGATTGGAAACCAGATTGCATAGCGGAGAAGTTACGGTGGGATTCGAAATGGTCAGTGATCTGTTTGTGAACTTGGCTTTCGAAGACCTTTCAAAGGCAGGGTAGGATTGATATAGGTCTGTACCAGTTTGGGTCTAGGGTGTCTCCCCCTTTGAAGAGGGGGATGACCACGACAGCTTTCCAATCTTTGGGTATCTCAGACGATACGAAAGAGAGGATGAACAGGCTAGTAATAGGGGTTGCAACAATTGCGGCAGATAATTTTAGAAAGAGATTGTCCAGATAGCTGACTCTTTAGCGGGGAAGTTATTTTCCCTCACTCATCAACACTTTTCCTCTCTCGCTGGGGTTTAACAAATCTCACGGCCGCATCCATCATAATTATGTCCTAAATGAGTTATTGCCTAGCATTTCATTAGGAAAAGGTGGAGGCCAGAAACAACTTCATTACATGCCATTCCCCTGTTTTATTATTTTCTGGAGGACCATTTGTAATGGTGCATAGATAGGGAACTGCCCAGTGTGGGAGAGAGACAATGCTTCACTTCACTTTAGTTCTCATGGCACCAGCCAGATGTTACCTTTTGGGGACACGTGGTTCAGAGCACCAGTCTCGTAGACTCCGTGCTATCCCTGTGGCATATACTGAAATGCTACAGATGCAGGATCGTAATTTGAGCCAGTTTTCTACAACATAATTTTTTCCCCGCAGCAACAGGAAATGTGAATTATTATGTGAATTAATCAACATTTTTGTAGAGGTGATACATTTTTATTTAGGAGAAATCAAATCTGAAATTTCAAAGTAGAAATTACAAACTTTAGAAGTTATATTAAAACTCAAATACACAACAAGTTTTAATTTCCTGCTTTACAGGAAAATTCTCAGTAACAAATGAGTGATCAAATGAAGGTCCTACATCAAATCTTAACAGCCTATAATGGCTTTAACTGTTAAGCCGTGTTGTCTGTCTGCACATTTCTTTGGGTTATTAGACTTAGACTGTACGTTAATTCAGTGTTAACAGCCTGGGTGACCTCATTGTCTGTCTAATTCATATTACATTTGATCTTCACCATCTTAGGTACATTAATCAGGAGTGGCTGGGAATTTGAGTTCCTAAAGTACACAATTAATGAGATAGTGAGAAATTCCAACCCCTGAGGGATTATTTAAATGAGCTTTTTTTCTAAATATGTGTTCCAGAACTGTTAAACTATAGTTTTAGACACACCGTTTGTATATTCCTTTTTCTTTACCTCCAAATAACTCACCAAGCAGACAGACTGTCTCGGTCCCCCTCTAGACTGCATGATCAGTGTCTGCTTGAAGAATAGACCTACCTGTCCATTCCAATTATCTCCTGGGAGCTTGGGCACAATGATCCATTTGAGAAGGAAACAATCCCCTATTACTCTGAAATTGAACATGGCACACCTCAGCCAGTCCTGATGGCCACAGGTAGGGCAGGGCAGGCCTCCTCTCATTGGAACAGTAAATGGCCCTAAATGAGTCAATCTGGGCACTTGAGCTGTTTCCCATGCTTTCCAATCAATCACAGCCCCTATTTGGTTTAGTCTCTATTTACAAAACAGATTGCCACAGAGAGCTGTAAGGTTTGCCAGGGGAAATTTGGGAAGGCAGACAAATAGACAAAGTAGCATAGCTCCTGGTTCAGGCATGACTAATAAGAAACTTATTTAGTGAACTCTGCATCGGAGCTAAAAGGATTTTAGGAACTGAGAGAATCATTGATAGCAAGTCTACAGTATAGGAGACTAATAGAGAAAGGCTCCCGCACTGTTTTATGCTGTTTCATCCTAACCTGTTCTCTGGAGGAAAGGGAGGGAGAGGGATTGAAGCTGGCTCAGCCCGAAGTGTGTGCTGCATGAGTGCACTGTCATTGTTAGATGAGGACAGGAGGAGATCTGAGGAGGCTCCAGAGTTAGACTCTTCACTCTCATCAGAGAGAACCATCTCCCCCCTTTCCCTTGCTCTTCATATCTCACCATCTCTCTTTTTAGCTCTCTCTCTTAGTTTATATCTTTCTCTCTAGCTCTTTCTCTAGTTGGAATTATTATTATACTTTACCAATAAATCAGCCAAGTAATTCCTGTTAGTATAAAACCAATATCATAAATTATTTAATGGAGATATGCGTTTGCATATGTACATATATGTTTGTGAAACAACTTAAATGACTTTAGCTTCTCTCTGTCACATTCTGATTAGTTTATCTCTGTCACATTCTGATGAGCTTCCCTCTGTCACATTCTGATTAGCTTCTCTCTGTCACATTCTGATGAGCTTCCCTCTAGCTTCTCTAAGTCACATTCTGATTAACTTCTCTCTGTCACATTCTTATTAGCTTCTCTAAGTCACATTCTGATTAGTTTCTCTCTGTCACATTCTGATTAGCTTCTCTCTGTCACATTCTGATTAGCTTCTCTCTGTCACATTCTGATTAGCTTCTCTCTGTCACATTCTGATTAGCTTCTCTTTGTCACAGTCTGATTAGCTTCTCTCTGTCACATTCTGATTAGTTTCTCTCTGTCACATTCTGATTAGTTTCTCTCTGTCACATTCTGATTAGCTTCTCTCTGTCACATTCTGATTAGCTTCTCTCTGTCACATTCTGATTAGCTTCTCTCTGTCACATTCTGATTAGCTTCTCTCTGTCACATTCTGATTAGCTTCTCTCTGTCTCTTGGCAGCCCCATTAATAGAAGAGTGGGAGGGAGTGAGAGTGAGTGAGGGAGAGAAAAACACTCTAAATGTGCAGATGTTTAGGCGTGTTTATCGTGTCACGTATGTAGCGGGTCACAGAGCTGATACATTAAAGACACGTGGTGCCCCTCCACTAGTTATTAAGTCCAGCTCATAATAATCCGGGGGGGCAACACCTAATGACTGTGTCTAGTTGTGTGTATGGCTGTGTGTACGTTTCTGTGAATTGTCAATTTATGTGTGACCAGACCAAAATGATCTCTATCCAATTACTCAGTCTAAACAGTAGACATCTAAAAACCATGTCAGACAGTCTTTGTCTCTCTTAATTGCTGACATGATTGTGTTTCTATGCTATGGTTTAGGGTGGCAGGTAGCCTAACGGTTACCGTGATGGTTATGAAAGGTCACTGGTTTGAAGACCATACACCACCTCCATCTCTCTCATTCCCTCTCTCTCTATCTCTACATCTCTCTCTTTCTAGTTTTCTCTTTCTATCAGTTCATATCTTTCTCTCTAGCTCTTTCTGTAGTAGGAAGGATTATTATGTACCGAGAAATTAGCCTTGTGTAATTCCTGTTATTATGAAACCAATGTCATAAATAATATCATGGAGACAGTCGTGTGAGATGCAAGAAGTGCACTAGATAAAGTGTTGTGTAGTTGGCGAGGACGGTTTACATTTACTCTTCTTGAGGCCTCATATTCTGACACCTTTGCTCCAGTTCATGTGTATAGATGCTATTTTCTAATGACAACAAAGCTGTGTCTCCAGACAATCTACAGTATCTAGTGTGAATACTCTGGCTGGTAATCAACAGCACACACTGCTGGATGTTCCCAGTGCTTTCCATAACAGGTCTGGCTGTGTGTCTGTGACTAACTCAAACTCGTAAGTGTTTTTGTCTCTACTCTGTGACAGCTGAAATTCAATGTTATTTTTTTCAAACCTTTATTTATAGGCAAGTCAGTGAAGAACAAATTCTTATTTACAATGTCAGCTAATACGCCACTTGCAGTCACCACTTGCAAATGGATGGATCTTTATTTGTTATTATTCACATAAACTGAACCTCATATAAGCTAAAACATTGTACCAAGTCATGCTTCAGTATAACATTTGGCTAAATTTTCTACAATAGCATTGTTTTTGTCACAGACTGGTCTGTTCCACAAACAGGATTAGCAGTAAAAGCCTTCACAGAACCACCCTGTTCTGATGTGTTATAAAGTGGGGAGGTAGTTTGTGAGTCTGCATCCACCAATCCTGGTGACTGTCTGGTTATAGTAAACAGGAGGCCCGGGGTCTTGGAATCTGGTTTCATAGTGCGGTTGGACGCCAGATGTCCACGGACATGCAAGGTCCCTACTCCCAGCTTGGCATGACTCAGGCTTTTTTCTCCTTGGCATTACACAGTGTGGACACCCCACCATCCTCAGCCTCAGTCCTACACTCAGCCCCAGTAGTGCAGTCAGCAGCAAGATGTCAAAGCGACCAAGCCCTGATTAAATTACTGAACTCTTCCACTCCTCCTCTCTTACTCACCATAGCCCGCTCTTTACAACAGAGCACTCTGAAAAATAAAGCAGTCACCCAAAAAGCAAGCAAAGGCAGTTAGTCTAAATGGTGCTGCCTTCTACCTGTTTGGTACAGTAAACAAGCTTTGTTGAATGTAATGACTGCAGAGATGCTAGCTAGCTAATTATGCCAATTGTTTTGATTACGTATTTTCCTGATCATTTATTATAATGACATGCAGTTGCTCTGTGATTATAATTATTACCCCCAAGTGTGTTTTCCAGTGGTCCTGATTGCCTTGGTCCCATTTTATTTGGAGAGCACACCATGGATGAGTTGAAGCTTCACAGGTCCTCGTGTGATTGAGATTCCCTGATCAATGATGGAACAGGGCCAATGTCTACTGTCTCCATCCATCACACCCCATATCCCAAGGTTACTGAGTCTCTCGGCCTCAGATAGCTCATCCTATGTTTATGGGCTTTGCTAAGGAAATAGCATCCTGATAACCCGCCCCGGGGGTCAACCAGGTTGTCTCTCCACCTGACCCTATGGACCCATGTGATCAAGCCCCCTGCTGCCATGATGTAGGAGGACCTGTTAGCATGATGGGGAGTTCCCATGTGTCCCTCAGGCTGATTAAAACATGGTGCTCTGTATTTGCTGCCACAGGCCAAGGAAGTGACCCACAGGAGGCTCTAAACGCTCCAACCCCATCCCACTACTGCCTTGTGAGGGGTTGGGCCGAGGGCCAAGATGGCTGCTGCTGCTCTCCACCTCTGGAGGTGTCATCCCTGGCAGAGTGGCGTTTAGGATTGGCGAGGATGGGTGCTTTTGAATCATGAGAATTTGATGTGTGGTTTTCATGTCTTTGTGTGCACTACCTTGTGTCTGTCTGTGTGTGCGTGCCTGCCTGCCTCCCTGCCTGTGTATGCGTGCCTGCCTCCCTGCCTCTGTGTGTATACACAGTATACACAGTGTCTCACTGCAGCTGAATGCTTGTCACTGATAGTGGCCCTGCAGTGAAGTGAAGGTCACGGTACTCTGTGTCTTTCATCTGGCCCTCTCTGAGGGACACTGTGCATGTCAGCTGATGAGACAGGGGAGCGCGATCAAGATGGGAAGAGAGGGAGAGAAAGGGAATAGGTAGCCAGGGGTGGGGGAGAGATTACTGCAACAAACAAGAAGAGGGAGAGAAGGGTGGGTGCGGAGAGTTTTACACATGTAAATAGGAGGCAAGGAGAGAGAGAGCTTGAGAGACTGGGAGAGACCGGGAAAAAATAAAGACAAGGAGCTCCACCCTGGTCATATGTAGTGTGGTTGTTAGCGCACACAGACATTGTGTACTCTACTATATCCCAGGCAGCTTTAGGCTTCAACATGTACATGAAACAGACATTGTTTAATGAGCAATATCTCCGATTTAGGCTTCAACATGTACATAAGGCCAGTCTCCATGGCAGAAATACAGTTAGGTTGCAACAATGTTGATACATGACTCATCAGCCCTGTGACATCATTACACAAGTGTAGCACCTGTTATTCATTTACATACAGTATGCATATGGAAATCCAGCCACAAGCCACCATGTCCCTTTAATTTCCCTCATGTTTGTGTAACAGCTTAATTTACATGGTCATTAATGGACAAAACCCTCAAGCTCTTCATGCATCTATTCCCAATATCAAGTGACATCGTAACATTTTACTTTGTGCCCAAATCAATAGGCTTGACCATAATTTCCATGACTAGTTAAAAATCGTTCTAAGCGCCCTCCATTAAAGTATGTCAGTCGTGCATAACGTTACTGTATGTAGCCGTAGATGTAGCGCTCTTCATTCATTTATAATGAGCCTGTTATGACTCCCTGGAGCCACTGTGGAGAGTGGAGTTTTATTGTGCGCTGAACTGGAACCTCCTGTTGGACAGTGTTGCCAGTGAAGTGTCAGAATGTATGCAGAGCATATATACTGAACAAAATATAAATGCAACATGTGTTGGTCCCATGTTTCAGGTGCTGAAATAAAAGATCCCGGAAATGTTCCATACACACAAAAATCGTGTTTCTCTCAAATGTTGTCCACAAATTTGGTTATATCCCTGTTAGTGAGCATTTCTCCATTGACAAGATAATCCATCTACCTGACAGGTGTGGCTTATCAAGAAGCCTATTAAACAGCATGACCATTACACAGGTGCACCTTGTGCTGGGGACAATAAAAGGCCACTAGAATGTGCAGTTTTGTCACACAACACAATGCTACAGATGTCACAAGTTTTGAGGGAGTGTGAAATTGGCAAGCTAACCCCAGGAATGTCCACCAGAGCTCAAATCACACCAAATTGTATTGGTCACATACACATATTTAGCAGATGTTATTGCATGTGACAGCAGAGGGAACACCCCCCTATCCACATCGATGGAACAGTAGTGGAGAGGGTAGCAAGTTTTAAGTTCCTCGGCATACACATCACAGACAAACTGAATTGGTCCACTCACACAGACAGCATCGTGAAGAAGGCGCAGCAGCGCCTCTTCAAACTCAGGAGGCTGAAGAAATTTGGCTTGTCACCAAAAGCACTCACAAACTTCTACAGATGCACAATCGAGAGCATCCTGGCGGGCTGTATCACAGCCTGGTACGGCAACTGCTCCGCCCTCAACCGTAAGGCTCTCCAGAGGGTAATGAGGTTTGCACAACGCATCACCGGGGGCAAACTACCTGCCCTCCAGGACACCTACACCACCCGATGTTACAGGAAGGCCATAAAGATCATCAAGGACATCAACCACCCGAGCCACTGCCTGTTCACCCCGCTATCATCCAGAAGGCGAGGTCAGTACAGGTGCATCAAAGCTGGGACCGAGAGACTGAAAAACAGCTTCTATCTCAAGGCCATCAGACTGTTAAACAGCCACCACTAACATTGAGTGGCTGCTGCCAACACACTGACATTGACACTGACTCAACTCCAGCCACTTTAATAATGGGAATTGATGGGAAATGATGTAAATATATCACTAGCCACTTTAAACAATGCTACCTTATATAATGTTACTTAACCTACATTATTCATCTCATATGCATACGTATATACTGTACTCTATATCATCGACTGCATCCTTATGTAATACATGTATCACTAGCCACTTTAACTATGCCACTTTGTTTACATACTCATCTCATATGTATATACTGTACTCGATACCATCTACTGTATCTTGCCTATGCTGCCCTGTACCATCACTCATTCATATATCCTTATGTACATATTCTTTATCCCCTTACACTGTGTATAAGACAGTAGTTTTGGAATTGTTAGTTAGATTACTTGTTGGTTATTACTGCATTGTCGGAACTAGAAGCACAAACATTTCGCTACACTCACATTAACATCAGCTAACCATGTGTATGTGACAAATACAATTTGATTTGATTTGATTTGAGGTGTAGCGAAATGCTTGTGTTCCTAGCTCCAGCGCAGTAGTATCTAACAATTCACAACAATACACACAAATCTAAAAGTAAAAGAATGGAATTAAGAAATATATAATTATTAGGATGAGCAATGCCGGTGTGGCATTGACTAAAATACAGTAGAATAGAATACAGTATATACATATGAAATGAGTAAAGCAGTATGTAAAAATTATTAAAGTGGCCAGTGTTCCATTATTAAAGTGACCAGTGATTCCATGTCTATGTATATAGGGCAGCAGCCTCTAAGGTGCAGGTTTGAGTAACCGGGCGGAAGCCAGGTAGTGATGGCTATTTAACAGTCTGATGACTTTGAGATAGAAGCTGTTTTTCAGTCTCTCGGTCCCAGCAAGGGCTGTTGCGGTGACCGTACTAGTCATGAAGGCAGTCAAATTCCACGTGACTGTTTAGTCAAGGTGATTAGGCTTCTCCAAGCTCTGATGCTGCTGCTCGTCATTAGTAGCCTACCAAACGTGTTAACTGCCTCTGCACTCCATTGTCCCTATAATCACTCTGACATCAATGCAAAAGTAATTAAAAATCGAATGAAACACTTCATTAGAGCTCATGAGCTCATGTTGCACAACATTTCTATAGTCTATGCAATTGTGCAAGAAAACAGTGATGGCCTCTACTAAAAATAGGCGGATCTCATCAGCTTTCTGTAGGCTAGGCCTACTATATTTATTTCTCAACTTTCCTAATATTAAGCTCATTAATTATAATTACAACAGGAGAAAAGCCTACCTGGCTGGCTTGAAAATGAACCACGGGAAAAGCTTCCTCCATTCGCTATTTAAGTGCATAGATAAAATGTATTTTTTTCCAGCTGCCCCTACAGGTGCATGAAATTGGTCCATTCTAAATCGAAACAAATTTCACACTTATGTTATTTAGTATATGTAAAGATAAGATTAAATCAAGAATAGTCTGATGGGTGACAATATTAGCCTATCACTTGTGAATTATATATTATCACCTGCCCAGCATAAGAAACAATGCCTTTTTTGCAACTTTTTCTAATCATAGTTGCACACCTCATGTAGGTCTATACAGTTGACGTTGGAAGTTTACATACACCTTAGCCAAATACATTTAAACTCAGTTTTTCACAATTTCTGACATTTAATCAGAGTAAAAATTCCCTGTCTTAGGTCAGTTAGGATCACCACTTTATTTTAAGAATGTGAAATGTCAGAATAGTAAAGATAATTTTTTGTTTCAGCTTTTATTTCTTTCATCACATTCCCAGTGGGTCAGAAGTTTACATACACTCAATTAGTATTTGGTAGTATTGCCTTTAAATTGATTAACTTGGGTCAAACGTTTTGGGAAGCGTTTTGGCAAGCTTCCCACAATAAGTTGGGTGAATTTTGACCCATTCCTCCTGACAGAGCTGGTGTAACTGAGTCAGGTTTGTAGGCCTCCTTGCTCGCACATACTTTTTCAGTTTTGCCCACACATTTTCTATAGGATTGAGGTAAAGACTTTGTGATGGCCACTCCAATACCTTGACTTTGTTTTCCTTAAGCCATTTTGCCACAACTGTGGAAGTTTGCTTGGGGTCATTGTGCATTTGAAAGACCCATTTGCGATTTGTCCTCCCTCATGATGCCATATATTTTGTGAAGTGCACCAGTCCCTCCTGTAGCAAAGCACCACCACAACATGATGCTGCCACCCCCGTGCTTCATGGTTGGGATGGTGTTCTTCAGCTTGCAAGCTTCCAACTTTTTCCTCCAAACATAACAATGGTCAATAAAACTGTTCTATATTTGTTTCATCAGACCAGAGGCCATTTCTCCAAAAAGTACTATCTTTGTCCCCATGTGCAGTTGCAAACTGTAGTCTGGCTTTTTATGGCAGTTTTGGAGCCGTGGCTTAGCGGCCTTTCAGGTTATGTTGATATAGGACCCATTTTACTGTGGCTATAGATGCTCCAGCATCTTTACAAAGTCCTTTGCTGTTGTTCTGGGATTGATTTGCACTTTTCAGACCAGATTTGCACTAGGAGACAGAACGCGTCCACTTCCTGAGCGGTATGACAGCTGCGTGGTCTCATGGTGTTTATACTTGCGTACTATTGTTTGTACAGATGAACGTGGTACCTTCAGGCATTTGGAAATTGCTCCCAAGGATGAACCAGACTTGTGGAGGTCTACACATTTTTTCTGAGGTCTGGGCTAATTTATTTTTATTTTCCCATGATGTCAAGCAAGGAGGCACTGAGTTTTAACGTAGGCCTTGAAATACATCCACAGGTACACCTCCAATTGACTCAAATTGTGTCAAGTAGCCTATCAGAAGTTTCTAAAGCAATGACATCATTTTCTGGAATTTTCCAAGCTGTAAACTTCTGACCCACTGGAATTGTGACACAGTGAATTATAAGTGAAATAATCTGTCTGTAAACAATTATTGGAAAAATTATTTGTGTCAAGCACAAAGTTGATGTGTCAAGCACAAAGTTGATGTCATAACTTGCCAAAACTATAGTTTGTTAACAAGAAATTGGTGGTTGAAAAATGAGTTTTTATGACTCCACCCTAAGTATATGTAAACTTCCAACTTCAACTGTATGTTTTGATAGGGTTCTTTCACAACTAAAGTGGCCAAATAACTTTTAATAACTAAATTAAGCACATTAATCCGCTTTACAAGGGCTATAGAGCCTAACTGGCTCTTCAGTATATTTATATTTATTTTTCACAACAGAATAGGTCGACTTTTGTAGGATGGGGGACAGTAGAATGACATAGGCTAGTGCCTACTCTTCATGTTTGCTGACGAAAAGTAAATGGAGAGTTCTTCCAATATCCTCAATATGCACATCGGAATTGGATGAGGACACATGCAGTTGTGTCCCCGGTGTGTCTGCCTTCACTTGTAGCCTGTGAGAAAGACCCGATCACGTGATGGAGAGCCATGTTAGTGAGAGGTGATTCGGAACGCAGGGAGAAGGGCACAACGGCCAATGGCCGCAACAGGCCTGACATTTTTTAGGGTGCAATAAGGCCACACAAAGGGGATGCCACTGTGAAATTCTAGGGATTATCAAGTGCTTGTCAAATTGTGAATGAGTGACTGATTTAGTGTGTACATTCGTGGCTAAAAGTTTTGAGAATGACACAAATATACATTTTCACAAAGTCTGCTTCCTCAGTTTGTATGATGGCAATTTGCATATACTCCAGAATGTTATGAAGAGTGATCAGATTATTATTATAATAATAATTATTATAATTATTATTATTAATTATTATATTATATATATATATCAGATGAAAGTCCCTCTTTGCCATGCAAATGAACTGAATCCCCCCCAAAATATTTCCACTGCATTTCAGCCCTGCCACAAAAGGACCAGCTGACATCATGTCAGTGATTTTCTCGTTAACACAGGTGTGTGTGTTGACGAGGTCAAGGCTGGAGATCACTGTGTTATGCTGATTTTGTTCGAATAACAGACTGGAAGCTTCAAAAGGAGCTTGGAATCATTGATCTTCCTCTGTCATCCATGGTTACTTGCAAGGAAACACGTACCGTCATCATTGCTTTGCACAAAAAGGGCTTCACAGGCAAGGATATTGCTGCCAGTAAGATTGCACCTAAATAATATAATAATATAATATATGCCATTTAGCAGACGCTTTTATCCAAAGCGACTTACAGTCATGTGTGCATACATTCTACGTATGGGTGGTCCCAGGAATCGAACCCACTACCCTGGCGTTACAAGCGCCATGCTCTACCAACTGAGCTACAGAACCACTAAATCAACCATTTATCGGATCTTCAAGAACTTCAAGGAGAGCAGTTCAATTTTTGTGAAGAAGGCTTCAGGGCGCCCAAGAAAGTCCAGCAAGTGCCAGGACCGTCTCATAAACTTGATTCAGCTGCGGGATCAGGGCACCATCAGTACAGAGCTTGCTCAGGAATGGCAGCAGGCAGGTGTGAGTGCATCTGCACGCACAGTGAGGTAAAGACTTTTGGAGGATGGCCTGTTGTCAAGAAGGGCAGCAAAAAAGCCACTTCTCTCCAGGAAAAACATCAGGGACAGACTGATATTCTGCAAAAGGTACAGAGTTGGACTGCTGAGGACTGGGGTAGAGTCATTTTCTCTGACGAATCCCCTTTCCGATTGTTTGGGGCATCTGGAAAAAAGCTTGTCCGGAGAAGACAAGGTGAACGCTACCATCAGTCCTGTGTCATGCCAACAGTAAAGCATCCTGAGTCCATTCATGTATGGGGTTGCTTCTCAGCCAAGGGAGTGGGCTCACTCACAATTTTGCCTAAGAACACAGCCATGAATGAAGAATGGTACCAACACATCCTCCGAGAGCAACTTCTCCCAACCATCCAGGAACAGTTTGGTGACGAACAATGCCTTTTCCAGCATGATGGAGCACCTTGCCATAAGGCAAAAGTGATAACTAAGTGGCTCGGGGACTAAAACATCGATATTTTGTGTCCATGGTCAGGAAACTCCCCAGACCTTAATCCCATTGAGAACTTGTGGTCCTCTTGATCCTCAAGAGGCGGGTGGACAAACAAAACCCACAAATTCTGACAAACTCCAAGCATTGATTATACAAGAATGGGCTGCCATCAGTCAGGATGTGGCACAGAAGTTAATTGACAGCATGCTAGGGCGGATTGCAGAGGTCTTGAAAAAAAAGGGTCAACACTGCAAATATTGACTCTTTTTCAATAAAAGCCTTTGACACTTATGAAACGCTTGTAATTATACTTCAATATTCCATAGTAACATCTGACAAAAATATCTAAAGACACTGAGGCAGGAGACTTTGTGAAAATTAACATTTGTGTCATTCTCAAAACTTTTGGCCACGACTGTACAGCCTGTGCAAAAACAAAGTAGAGTTCATGCCTTTCAAGCTACTTTTTAAAAATCATCATTAGAGTTGCAACATGCAGCCTTACAATGTATTAAAAATCAAAACGTATAGCCCAATGTTTGTAGAACAACTAAAGTTACATTAATACTCTTTATTTAACCAGGTAGGCTAGTTGAGAACAAGTTCTCTTTTACAACTGCGACCTGGCCAAGATAAAGCATAGCAGTGTGAATAGACAACAACACAGAGTTACACATGGAGTAAACAATTAACAAGTCAATAACACAGTAGAAAAAAAGAAAAAAGGGTCTATATACATTGTGTGCAAAGGGCATGAGGAGGTAGGCGAATAATTACAATTCTGCAGATTAATACTGGAGTGATAAATGATCAGATGGTCATGTGCAGGTATAGATACTGGTGTGCCAAAGAGCAGAAAAGTAAATAAATAAAAACAGTATGGGGATGAGGTAGGTAAATTGGGTGGGCTATTTATCGATGAACTATGTACAGCTGCAGCGATCGGTTAGCTGCTCAGATAGCAGATGTTTAAAGTTGGTGAGGAGATAAAAGTCTCCAACTTCAGCGATTTTTGCAATTCGTTCCAGTCACAGGCAGCAGAGAACTGGAACGAAAGGCGGCCAAATGAGGTGTTGGCTTTAGGGATGATCAGTGAGATACACCTGCTGGAGCGCGTGCTACGGGTGGGTGTTGCCATCGTGACCATTGAACTGAGATAAGGCGGAGCTTTACCTAGCATGGACTTGTAGATGACCTGGAGCCAGTGGGTCTGGCGACGAATATGTAGCGAGGGCCAGCCGACGAGAGCATAGAGGTCGCAGTGGTGGGTGGTATAAGGTGATTTAGTAACAAAACAGATGTCACTGTGATAGACTGCATCCAGTTTGCTGAGTAGAGTATTGGAAGCTATTTTGTAGATGACATCGCCGAAGTCGAGGATCGGTAGGATAGTCAGTTTTACTAGGGTAAGTTTGGCGGCGTGAGTGAGGCTTTGTTGCGGATTAGAAAGCCGACTCTTGATTTGATTTTAGATTGGAGATGTTTGATATGAGTCTGGAAGGAGAGTTTACAGTCTAGCCAGACACCTAGGTACTTATAGATGTCCACATATTCTAGGTCGGAACCATCCAGGATGGTGATGCTAGTCGGGCGTGCGGGTGCAGGCAGCAAACGGTTGAAAAGCATGCATTTGGTTTTACTGCTGTTTAAGAGCAGTTGGAGGCCACGGAAGGAGTGTTGTATGGCATTGAAGTTTGTTTGGAGGTTAGATAGCACAGTGTCCAAGGAAGGGCCAGAAGTATAAAGAATGGTGTCGTCTGCGTAGAGGTGGATCAGGGAATCGCCCGCAGCAAGAGCAACATCATTGATATATACAGAGAAAAGAGTCGGCCCGAGAATTGAACCCTGTGGCACCCCCATAGAGACTGCCTGAGGTCCGGACAACATGCCCTCCGATTTGACACACTGAACTCTGTCTACAAAGTTGTTGGTGAACCAGGCTAGGCAGTCATTAGAAAAACCGAGGCTACTGAGTATGCCGATAAGAATATGGTGATTGACAGAGTCGAAAGCCTTGGCCAGGTCGATGAAGACGGCTGCACAGTACTGTCTTTTATCGATGGCGGTTATGATATCGTTTAGTACCTTGAGCATGGCTGAGGTGCACTCGTGACCGGCTCTGAAACCAGATTGCGCAGCGGAGAAGGTACGGTGTGATTCGAGATGGTCAGTGATCTGTTTGTTGACTTGGCTTTCGAAGACCTTAGATAGGCAGGGCAGGATGGATATAGGTCTGTAACAGTTTGGGTCCAGGGTGTCTCCCCTTTGAAGAGGGGGAGGACTGCTTCCCAATCGTTGGGGATCAGACGATATGAAAGAGAGGTTGAACAGGCTGGTAATAGGGGTTGCGACAATGGCGGCGGATAGTTTCAGAAATAGAGGGTCAAGATTGTCAAGCACAGCTGATTTGTACGGGTCCAGGTTTTGCAGCTCTTTCAGAACATCTGCTATCTGGATAAGCTGGGGAGGCCTGGGCGAGTAGCTGCGGGGGGGATAGCTGTTGGCCGAGGTTGGAGTAGCCAGGAGGAAGGCACGGCCAACCGTGTTACCTAGCCTCAGTGCAGTGGGCAGCTGGGAGGATGTGCTCTTGTTCTCCATGGCCTTTACAGTGTCCCAGAACATTTTGGAGTTGGAGCTACAGGATGCAAATTTCTGCTTGAAAAAGCTGGCCTTTGCTTTCCTGACTGACTGCGTGTATTGGTTCCTGACTTCCCTGAACAGTTGCATATAGCGGGGACAATTCGATGCTATTGCAGTCCGCCACAGGATGTTTTTGTGCTGGTTGAGGGCAGTCAGGTCTGAAGTGAACCAAAGGCTATATCTGTTCTTAGTTCTGAATTTTTTGAACGGAGCATGCTTATCTAAGTTGGTGAGGAAGTTACTTTTAAAGAATGACCAGGCATCCTCAACTGACGGGATGAGGTCAATATCCTTCCAGGATACCCGGGTCAGATTGATTAGAAAGGCCTGCTCGCAGAAGTGTTTTATGGAGTGTTTGACAGTGATGAGGGGTGGTTGTTTGACTGCGGACCCGTAGCGGATACAGGCAATGAGGCAGTGATCGCTGAGATCCTGGTTGAAGACAGCGGAGGTGTATTTGGAGGGCCTTTTTTTACCTGGTGGGTTCCTTGATGATTTGTGTGAGATTGAGGGCATCTAGCTTAGATTGTATGACTGCTGGGGTGTTAAGCATATCCCAGTTTAGGTCACCTAACAGAACAAACTCTGAAGCTCGATGGGGTGCGATCAATTCACAAATGGTGTCCAGGGCACAGCTGGGAGCTTTAGGGGGGTCGGTAGCAGGCAGCAACAGTGAGAGACTTATTTCTGGAGAGAGTAATTTTTTTAATTAGTAGTTCGAACTGTTTGGGTATGGACCTGGAAAGTATGACATTACTTTGTAGGCTAAGTCTGCAGTAGTCTGCAACTCCTCCCCCTTTGACAGTTCTATCTTGATGGAAAATGTTATAGTTGGGTATGGAAATCTCAGAATCTTTGGTGGCCTTCCTAAGCCAGGATTCAGACACAGCAAGGACATCAGGGTTGGCAGAGTGTGCTAAAGCAGTGAGTAAAACAAACTTAGGGAGGAGGCTTCTGATGTTGACATGCATGAAACCAAGGCTTTTTCGATCATAGAAGTCAACAAATGAGGGTGCCTGGGGACATGCAGGGCCTTCGTTTACCTCCACATCCCCCATGGAACAGAGGAGGAGTAGTATGAGGGTGCGGCTAAATGATATCAAAACTGGTCACCTAGAGCGTTGGGGACAAAGAATAAAAAGAGCAGATTTCTGGGCATGATAGAATATTTTCAGGACATAATGCGCAGACAGGGGTATGGTGGGGTGCGGGTACAGCGGAGGTAAGCCCAGGCACTGGGTGATGATAAGAGAGGTTGTATCTCTGGACATGCTGGTTGTGATGGTTGAGGTGGGACAAAGGAGGTATCAGAGGTATGAAGAGTGGAACTAGGGGCTCCATTGTAAACTAAAACAATGTTAACTTCTTGTGTCGAGCCATCCCGGATCCGGTATCGTGACTACAGCCTCAAGCTCATTGCCATAACGCAACGTTAACTATTCATGAAAATCGCAAATGAAATGAAATTAATCTATTTGCTCTCAAGCTTAGCCTTTTGTTAACAACACTGTCATCTCAGATTTTCAAAATATGCTTCTCAACCATTGCAAAACAAGCATTTGTGTAACAGTATTGATAGCTAGCGTAGCATTTAGCATAGCATTTAGCGTTAGCATTCAGCAGGCAACATTTTCACAAAAACCAGAAAAGCATTCAAATAAAATCATTTACCTTTGAAGAACTTCGGATGTTTTCAATGAGGAGACTCTCAGATAGCAAATGTTCAGTTTTTCCTGAAAGATTATTTGTTTAGGACAAATCGCTCCATTTTCTGCGTCACGTTTAGCTATGAAAAAAACCTGTATCCAGGATTGTGTAAATCTATCCGCAAGCTCATTAGCATAACACAACGTTAACTATTCATGAAAATCGCAAATGAAATGAAATGAATCTATTTACTCTCAAGCTTAGCCTTTTGTTAACAACACTGTCATCTCAGATTTTCAAAATATGCTTTTGAACCATAGCTAAACAATCATTTGTGTAACAGTATTGATAGCCTAGCATAGGATTATGCCTGTCTTTCAGCATGCAACATTTTCACAAAAACCAGAAAAGGATTCAAATAAAATCATTTACCTTTGAAGAACTTCAGATGTTTTCAATGAGGAGACTCTCAGTTAGATAGCAAATGTTCCGTTTTTACAAAAAATATTATTTGTGTCGACTAATCGCTCCGTTTTGTTCATCACGTTTGGGTAAGAAAAAAAAGATATAATAATAATAATAAGTACGTCATTAAAACGCGAACCTTTTTCCAAATTAACTCCGTAATATCGACAGAAACATGGCAAACCGATGTTTAGAATCAATCCTCAAGGTGTTTATCACATATCTATCGATGATAAATCCTTCGTGGCAGTTGACTTTCTCTTCTGAAGAAATGGAATGCGCATGGACCTACAGATTACGCAATAATTTCGACACAGGACACCGGGCGGGACACCAGGTAAATGTAGTCTCTTATGGTCAATCTTCCAATGATATGCCTACAAACACGTCACAATGCTGCATACATCTTGGACGAACGGCAGAGCGCATAAGCTCGTTCACAGCATATTCACAGCCTTATAAGGAGACGATAGTAAAACAGAGCGTCCAAAGCTGGCAATTATATGCATAGTCGAGCATCTTTTCGAGACAAAATATTGCGCTTAAAATGGCACGTTTTTTTTATCCAATAATGACATAGCGCCTCCATAGGTTGAAGAGGTTAAGTAACCTGAACAGTATAAGAGGCATATTGATATTTGAGAGAGGCCTGGCAGTGGCGTTAGCCACTATAGCCAATCGGTAGCAGCGGTGATCCGGTGCCAAGGTCCAGAGTTTACAGCAAGGATCGGTGAAGTATCGGGCTCTAGACGTGTATGAGTGGGGTTCGGGTGAACAGCTGAGTAGGCCGGGAAGTGGGCCTCAGGGATAGTTTCGGTACTGGGTACCACAGTGATCTAGCTAACTGCAAGCTGTGAGCTAGCTAGCTGCACGCTAGCTGTGAAGATCAGAAGTAGTCGTCCAGGGATTACGTCAGGAATCCGCCGTTGTTGTGGAGAGACAGTCCAATACTAATAGACTGGTCCTTCTGTAGCTCAGTTGGTAGAGCATGGCGCTTGTAACGCCAGGGTAGTGGGTTCGATCCCCGGGACCACCCATACGTAGAATGTATGCACACATGACTGTAAGTCGCTTTGGATAAAAGCGTCTGCTAAATGGCATATATTATTATTATTATTATTATTATATTATATTATTATTATCCAGGCTAAGAACAGGGCTGGTATCTGTGCAGAAGGTAAAAGCTGCTAGCAGTGGCTAACAATGACTGAATAGCTAATTAGCTGGTTAGTATCTGGAGGTTCTTGAATGTGTTCTAAAATTAAAAATAATAGCGATTCCGTATCACATTGGGTGAGGCAGGTTACCGGAAGGTATAATCAAATTAAAAATCGAGAAGAGATTGAAAATAAAATTGACATATATATACAAAAAATACAAAAGTACACGAGACACGAACAAAACACGTCTTCACTGCTCCGCCATCTTGGACGAATGGAAGCCAGGAGATGCTAAATAATTAAGCATATAGGAATAACTATTTTTTTGTTAACGCTCAACAAAGATTTGCCACATGTGCGCACTCCCTCTAATCGTTTGGAGAAATTATTATTTTATTTTATTTAGCTTTTGTTACGATAAATGAGTGATGAGGTGTGGAGTCAGGCGCAGAGAGCAAAATATGTGGGAAAAAACACGCTTTAATGTCCCGGAAACATAACATGAACAAAAGTGGGGAAGAAAACGGACAGCGTGAAACCCAAATGCAAACAAAAATACACTCAAACAACAAAACAGACGAACAAGCCCGCACGAAACAGAAGCGGGCTGAACAGACTATATATAACCCTACCCTAACAACCAAACAAGAAACAGGTGCTACCAATTACACAGAACTGAAGGAACACAGAACAACGGATCGGCGATAGCTAGTAGACCGGCGACGACGACCGCCGAGCGCCACCCGAACAAGAAGGGGAGTCACTTTTGGTAATATTCGTGACAGCTTTGTTCAATTCTAGGGCACCGCATCTCGGTGCAAGAGGCGTCACTACAGTCCCTGGTCAAATCTAGGCTGTGATAGTGAGTCTCATAGGGCGGAGCACAATTGTCCCAGTGTCTTCTGGGTTTGGCCGGGGTAGGCCATCATTGTAAATAATCATTTGTTCTTAAAACTGACTTGCCTAGTTAAATAAATGTTCAATTTAAAAAATAATAATAATATCTGCTAAATGACCTAGTGTAATCCACAGCCATTTGTCATAGCGAGATCAGGACCTAACATAGGGACAACTCAGAGTATGCTATTCTGTTCTTCGGAAATAAAGGGCTGCAACAATGGAAGCCAGGAGATGCTAAATATGTTTATGTTAATTAACGGTCAATTACCGTGAGACCGACAGTTATTTGGTTGACAATCACGGGCTGACAAAATGTTGTAATGGCCACAGCCCTAGTCCCAGCTTTGATGCACCTGTACTGGCCGTGGCTTGGGTGGTTGATGTCCTTGGTGATTTTTTTTAGGCTTCCTGTGACATCAGGTGCTGTAGGCAGTGTGCCCGTGGTGATGGGTTGAGCAGGCAGCACAAACCTCTGGAGAGCCCTACTGTTGTGAGCGGTGCAGTTGCCATACCAGGCAGTGTTATAGCCCAACAAGATTTTTGTGCATCTGTAAAAATTGTGAGGGTCTCAGTGTAATGAACATGATGTTAGACAGAGAGCTGTTTTCAAGTGCAGGGCTTCAGGTGTATATTGTAAAGGACCACAGGAGGAGGCAGGCAGCTTGGTCTAGGGGCAGGCAGAAGGTCATACACAAAAAGGCAACAGTACAGGCAGGGAAAAGGCTATTCATGTCTTCCGGGAGATCAGGCAATATGTTGATAACAGGAAATACAATAGGCTAAAGTACAGACAGGGAATAGGCAAAAAGCGTTGTTAGTGAGGAAGGCAAAAACTATCATACATGGGAGGATTAAATTACTGGAAAAACAGAGCTCAGACTAGAAGTGTCACAAAACAAACAATACCTCACAATGATGGGGTGCAAAGAACTGAACTAAATAGTGTGTGATAATGACATACAGGTGTGTGAACAGGTGATCAGAATTCAGCTGATTGGGATCTGGAGCGTGATCTGTGTTCTAGGGATCTATGTGTTTGAGACTGTGAGCTGGAAAGTTGGCTGGAAAGTGAGCTACGTTCAGGGGATCTACGTGTGTGAATTGGAAGCAGAGTGTGATTTGGAAGCAGACGTTACACTTAGGGGCCAAGCCAGATTTCTTCAGCCTCCTGAGGTTGAAGAGGTGCTATTGTGCTTTTGTGCCTTCTTCACCACATTGTCTGTGTGGGTGGACTATTTCAGATTGTCAGTGATGTGTACACCAAGGAACTTGAAGCTGTTCATCTTCTTAACTTCTCAACATCTTCTCAACTTTTCATCTTCTCAAATATTCTCAACTGCGGTCCCGTTGATGTGGATAGGGTCTCTCTGCTTTTTCCTGAAGTCCATGATCAGCTCCTTTGTTTTGTTGATGTAGAGGGAAAGGTTATTTTCCTGGCACCACTCCGTCAGGACCCTCACCTCCTCCCTGAAGGCTGTCTCATCATTGTTAGTAATCGGACCTACTACTGTTGTGTCGTCTGCAAACTTGATGATTGAGTTGGAGGCATGCATTGCCACGCAGTCATGGGTGAACAGGGAGTACAGGAGGGGGCTGAGCACGGACCCTTGTGAGGCCCCCGGATTGAGGATCAGCAAAGTGGAGGTGTTGTTTCCTACCTTCCTCACCTGGGGGCGGCCCGTCAGGAAGTCCAGGACCTAGTTGCACAGGGCGAGGTTCAGACTCAGGGCCCCAGCTTAATGATGAGCTTGGAGGGTACTATGGTGATGAAGGCTGAGCTATAGTCAATGAACGCATTCTTACACAGGTATTCCTCTTGTCCAGATGGGATAGGGCAGTGTGCAGTGTGATGGCGATTGCATCATCTGTGGATCTATTGGGGCAGTATGCAAATTGAAGTGGGTCTACGGAGTGATATTCATTTAGTTCAGTTGCTTTCTTGGGTACAGGAATGATGGTGGACATCATGAAGCAAGTGGGGACATCACACTGGGATGGGGAGAGATTGAATATGACCATAGACACTCTAGCCAGCTGGTCTGCGCATGCTCCGAGGACGCGGCTATGGATGCCGTCTTAGCCAGCAGCCTTGTCTTACTCACGTTGGCCACGGAGAACGAGAGTCCACAGACCTTGGGAGCCTGCCGCATCGGTGGCACTGTGTTATTCTCAAAACAGGTGAAGAAAGTGTTTAGCAAGTCCGGGAGCAAGACATTGGTGTCCAAGACATGGCTGGTTTTCCCTTTGTAGTACATGATTGTAGGCCCTGCCACATATGTCTCGTGTCTTAGCCGTTGAATTGCGACTCCACTTTGTCTCTGTACTGACGTTTTGCCTGTTTGATTTCCTTACGGAGGGAATAACTTCACTGTTTGTATTCAACTATATTCCCAGTCACCTTGCCATGGTTAAATGGGGTGGTTCGCACTTTCAGTGCACCCTGAATGCTGCAATCTATCCACGTTTTTTGGTTTGTTTAGGTTTTAATCGTCACAGTGGGAACAACATCCCCTATACACTTCCTGATGAACTCAGTCACCGTGTTGGTGTTACGTCAATGTTATTCTCAGAGGCTACCTGGAACATATCCCAGTCCGCGTGATCAAAACAATCTTGAAGCATGGATTGGTCGGACCAGTGTTGAATAGACCTTAGCACGGGTACTTCCTGTTCTAGTTACTGCCTATAGGAAGAGAGAAGAAAAATGGAGTTGTGATCTGATTTGCCGAAGGGAGGGCGGAGGAGGATCTTGTATCCATCCCGGAAGGGGGATTTTTGAATGAACTCAGGTAACTTGTTCTTCAAATTTGCTTTGTTAAAATCCTCAGCTACAATAAATGCGGCCTCAGGATGTGTCGTTTCCAATTTGCACAAAGTCCAGTGTAGTTCCTTGAGGGCCATCTTGGTATCGGCTTGAGGGGGAATATACACGGCTGTGACTATAACCGAACATAATTATCTTTGGCGGTAATGCGGTCAGCATTTGATTGTGAGGCATTCTAGGTCGGGTGAACTAAAGGAAAAAAACTAAATTCTGCAAAGTTGCTTTTAGGAGCTGCCATGTCTGTCAGCGCCATCTTGCATCTAAAACTGAACCGGAGAATTTAATGTACATTTTTCTAACATAAGCCACCCACAACATCGTTTTAGGGAATTTGACAGTACTTTCAACCGGCCTCATAACCACAGGCCACATGTAACCTCGCCAGCCCAGGACCTCCACATCCAGCTTCTTCACATGTGGGATCATCTGAGACCATCCACCCGGACAGCTGATGAAACTGAGGAGTATTTTTGTCTGTAATAAAGCCCTTTTATTGGGAAAAGCTCATTCTGATTGGCTGGGTCTGGCTCCCAAGTGGGTGGGCCTGGCTCCCGAGTGGGTGGGCCTATGCCAATTTTGGTTTTAGTGGGAGCATACTGTGCTTTCAATACAAATCCAACTTCAATACAAATCATACTCGAAGTTCAGAAAAAGCAGGAAGAAACCAATGCAGACAGAGTTTCTCTTCCCAGCAGGCCTCACATACACATTACAGTGACAAGAGCAGTACATATTTTTTATCTAGCTCAGATCGTCCCAGAACCACTCAGGTGTTTGGAACTCAGGAAATAGGGGCTTAGAGTGGGGACGAGTCTGGTGCCAAACGACTGAACCACTGTAAACATTGTGGGAGCACCAGAGTACTCTTCATCTCCCTGTCTCCTGCAGCTCAGCCCCCTCCCTCCTTTCCTGTCATTCCGAACGGTATGATGGCTGTGGATGGAAAACACTGAGCCTTAGGACAGGAGGAAACGATGTCAGCTCTCCCATGAAAGGCAATGGGTCTCCACCATGCCTACATAAGGCCAGCAGACTGGCAGTGTGTGTGCGTGCTTGTGTGTATATAGCACGGCAGGCAGGCGGACGTGTGGCGTTCACAGCCACAGGGCCTGACGGGGCTCTGCTCTGCCTCACCTAATCTAAACAAAGAGCTTCGGCAGAGCTGCAATGAGTAATGTGTACTCTGTTAGTCATGGCAAAAGAGAAGGTTGTGAAGCTGTGTGTGTGTGTGTGTGTGTGTGTGTGTGTGTGTGTGTGTGTGTGTGTGTGTGTGTGTGTGTGTGTGTGTGTGTGTGTGTGTGTGTGTGTGTGTGTGTGTGTGTGTGTGTGTGTGTGTGTGTGTGTGTGTGCTTGAGATTAAACACACTCTGAACTTGAACCTGGAGCCTCTTGGCAGGCAGGCTATCCCCAGTTTCACCTGATTGCCATGTATAGTCATAGCGAGGTGATAAATTCACCCTGCAACCAGATATTCAGGCTGCACACGGATCACACACTACCGAGCCCCCACACAACACCAACCCCATCAGCCTGTTTCTTCCTCCTCTACGTTTCTGAGATCTTTGCTTAGGTGGCTTTCTGATTCAGAGCGCCTCCTCCGAGCTAACAGAGAATGAGCTCTTTTATTACTCAAAACTAGAAACCTGATATAATTTTCATTCCATTCCAGAAACATTAGTGATAGCACATTCCCAGTGGGCTCTTTTCTTAAATTCCTGTTATGTTTCAAAACCAAAATCACAGAGAGCAAATGTTTCCTTGCGTTAATCTTCCAATGGGCACACGATTCCGACTGTAATCTGTTTGTTTATGAGCAGAGGGATCATTTTCATAGTCCTGGCACCAGTCTAGGACCTTGCCAAATGGGGATGTCACCATGTCAGCGTAGTCAGAAGGGACATAGAGTTAGGTTGGCATGTGACGCTCAGTGCTGTGTTGCTACTGTGGCTGACTGACTGGCTGATGTGTGTGTGTGTCATATCAGTCGAACAGTGTCCCCAGAGTCTGTTGGGCCACAGGCAGGGCTTAAGGGCAGTCCTGTCTGTTTTGACCTCTGCCCCACAATTCCCCTCTACAAAACCAACCAATCAGGTCCCTACATACATTATCACTAAATAGTATAAGGTATCCACTGTTCTTTGTATGTACACTATTGACTTGGGTCAATGAATGGTTCTCGGTTCTGTTCCCACACAGTGTAACCTAATGTTGCTTTGGCAGTAGTGAAACAATGCACCACAGAATCAGCCCAATTGCAAAATGGCTCGTGGCCAAATCAGGTTTTGACTCCCCCATCATAGAACATGTCTCTGAAACCACCATCACCTCATTTGTCCCCTCCCATCCGTCACACCCAGTTGCAAACAACACTGCTATTTTACTGGGCCAATTAAAAGGCAGTGACATTCAAGCGTGGGAGACGGAGTGACATTAAGAATAATTTCTGGTAAAACCCAGTGACATTACGCTGCTGATCAGCTGGCGAGCACACAGGCACGCTTGTACCTACTGGCCAGGAGCACTACTACAGCATACAAAACCGCTGCTGGGGACCCGATGTCAATATGAAGGCCTTCAAATGTCATTAGATATTTTTTTCTATGCGTTTGGCTATTAATCTGCTCTTCATAAAGTGAAAGGGGGTCTATTGTGCTTACCTCAGTGGCAGTTATTATTCAGTATATTATTCAATTTGATATACCAAACATGCAAGTCTCTCTCTCTCTCTCTCTCTCTCTCTCTCTCTCTCTCTCTCTCTCTCTCTCTCTCTTTCTCTCATCCACATTCATCTATATATCCTTCCTGCTTTGTAATGAGTGAAAGGGGACCTGGCTTGCCATGAAGGACATCTGAGGGAGGAAGGACATTGGGGCTGGAAGGTCGCACTATGGAGTCTGTAGCATTTCGCTAAGGGCAGCATTACTGCTCCAGTTGCCTCCGTACGTGTGTGCGCCCTCCTAAGACCCTGCTCCAGGCCAATAGCCACTGCTCATTAAATCATACAAGTCATTTCTCCCTCTCATCCACACCAGACCCATAATCAGCATGCAGTCCCACCCTGATCCTCTCCACCTATGTCTGCATTAAGAAGTCCTGTGCCTGCCTGACCCCCCCCTCCACCACCTATTAGAGGAGTCTCTCACGCAGAGCCACTTGTGTCGCAGCACATCACTGGAATTCAGGCGGAACTAATAGAAATATTAGAGTGAGAAAAATGGTGAAGGTTTTTTCTATGAGTTGAGCAGATTAGACTGGACTAATCCGGTCCGGCGATAGGGAATATAAATTGCACCCAGAGCCTGTGTGATTGGCCACGGTGGGATAAATAAGCCCGGAGCAGAGCGGGCTGGTCTGAAACATATCCTGCTAACCTCAACGTCGCCCGGCTCGGCTCGGCTCTCCTCTCCTCAAATCCGCTGGCTTGCTGCTCCAGTTGAAGAGACCGACCGGGCTACTGCATGGCATCTGGGCCGGAAACAAAGCTGATTGAATCAGTTCTTGTTTATTGGATCCCTGGGAGAATGTTGTCATTGCCCTGGCATTGGCCCACCCATGCATGGCAAGAGCATTATTCCCCTTCACCGAACAGTCGCCATGCAGGGCGAGACTGTGTGTTTGTGTTGTAGTATGTGTTCTGTGGGTGCACTGTAGGCTTGTCTACATCAAGGCAAAAGAGGTTGGTGGAGAAGGATTGGAGGCAGGAACAGGTTGAAGGATAAGGGTTGGGATGAATGGAAGAAAGAAAAAACGTCTCACTGCAGGCTCCTGAAAACATTCCCTCACCCTCTTCCCCCCAGAACCCTCTCTCCCTATCCCCATCTTCCCCAATGCAGCAGAGAAGCATAACAGCGATGGTGAATCTGGTTTGAAATGGTCCTCTTCCACACAAAGGGAGTAGCCTGAGAGTGAAGTGTATCACCACTAGTAATGCGGTGCCTCTTAGACTGGGATGGTTGGGTGGCAATCAGACAGACAGCATAACAAAGTCTATTTATACAGCTTCACTCTGTTTGCCTCCAGACCTCACTGTAGTTCTGAATAGGAAGATGCTGCAGTTCGCTGTTTGATATAATCTTCTTTGAAAAGTATGTTGGACAATGGCAGATGCTGAAGCTTTGTGTTATAGGTTTAGTACCTACATATTACCTGTGATGTTTAATATGACCAGACGATGATGGGATCACCGGTTCACTGTGTTGTGAAGTCATGACACCCAATGATGTTCTCATCACACCCAGAAAACAAAGCCCACAGTCTGCTGCTGTGGAATAGGATTTATCTGGCACGGACACAGTCAAGTGGAGAATTCTATAAGATGGATGGCATTCGCAGCATGATGTTTTTAGGTTTTATGAATATGGAGTACTTGATTCCACATATGTATGTGATGCTGCATGGTACAGGGCGGCATATAAATGGCATATGAATCAACTCCTGAACATAAAGGACATCAAATCAAATCAAATTGTATTATCACATGCGCCGAATATAACCTTACAGTGAAATGCTTACTTACGAGCCCCTAACCAACAGTGCAGTTTTAAAAAATATGGTTAAGAATAAGAGATAAAAGTAACAAGTAATTAAAGAGCAGCAGTAAAAAATAACAATATATACAGGGGGGTGCCGGTACAGAGTCAAGGTGCGGGGACACCGGTTAGTTGAGGTGGTATGTACATGTAGGTAGAGTTAATTAAAGTGACTGTGCATAGATGACAACAGAGAGTGAAAGGGGCATGGAGAGGGGAGGGGTCAATACCAATAGTCTGGGTAGCCATTTGCCTAGATGTTCAGTAGTCGTATGGCTTGGGGGTAGAAGCTGTTTAGAAGCCTCTTGGACCTAAACTTGGCACTCCGGTACCGCTTGCCATATGGTAGAACAGTCTATGACTAGGGTGGCTGGAGTCTTTGACAATTTTTGGGCCTTCCTCTGACACCGCCTGGTATAGAAGTACTGGATGGCAGGAAGCTTGGCCCCAGTGATGTGCTGGGCCATTTGTAATACCCTCGGTAGTGCCTTGCGGTCGGAGGCCAAGCAGTTGCCATACCAGGCTGTGATGCATCCAGTCATGCTCTGATCTGAGGAGCCATGCCAAATCTTTTCTGTCTCCTGAGGGGGAATAGCTTTTGTCGTGCATGCTTCACAACTGTCATGGTGTGCTTGGACCATGATTGTTTGTTGGTGATGTGGACAACAAGGAACTTGAAGCTCTCAACCTGCTCCACGGCAGCCCCGTCGATGAGAATGGGGGCATGCTCGTTCCTCTTTTTCCTGTAATCCACAATCATCTCCTTTGTCTTGATGACGTTGAGGGAGAGGTTGTTGTCCAGGCAGCACATGGCCAGGTCTCTGACCTCCTCCCTATAGGCTCGTTGTTGTCGGTGATCAGGCCTAGCACTGTTGTATCATCGGCAAATTTAATGATGGTGTTGGAGTCGTGCCTGGCCGTGCAGTCATGAGTGAACAGGGAGTACAGGAGCGGCTGAGCACACACCCCTGAGGTGCCCCTGTGGTGAGGATAAGGGTGGCGGATGTGTTGTTACCTACCCTTACCACCTGGGGGCGGCCCATCAGGAACTCCAGGATCCAGTTGCAGAGGGAGGTGTTTAGTCCCAGAGTCCTTAGCTTGTTGATTAGCTTTCAGGCACTATGGTGTTGAAAGCTGAGCTGTGGTCAATGAATAGCATTCTCATGCAGTCCCAAATCAGGAGTCGTTTGTCCTTTTTAGAACAGATGATATTCTATTCTAACATGGTTGCTGCCTTCAAAAACGTGGCAATGGTATTATTTGGGGTAATGGTTTTCATTTTCCTGCTTGAAATCTGATTTGTCAGCAGGAGAAAGTGAAAAAGTAGGCATTTTCAAATGAATCTGAGGTTCACTTTTTATTTCTTTGTTAGGAGGGTAAAAATGGGAGAGGAGGAGAGAAAGAATTGCTTCACTGAGTGAGCAGAACATTCTGTATAGTGTGGCGCATAAACCTTTGCCGGTTGGAGGTTGTTCTTAACCTCTGAGTTGGATCCAAACGCCAATGAGCCAAACGTCTTTCATTAATCTTGAAACAAAGCCCCTGCATCAGCAGAACCGCAGACTCCACGGCAGTGAGGATCATACCAAAAACTCTGACAAGAAATACAACAAGAAACCCACCCGCCTCAACAGTAGCTATCCCTCCTCTGCTCCTTGCTCCCTTTTTAATTAAGAGGAATAAATTGCCCCAAGGGTTGATGCATAAGAGACAAAGCACTTAGCATGTCTGGCCTTACAGAACATTTTATATTCTGTTGCCTAAAATAAATAAATGTATTCAGCCCTCGAGCGTACACTTTTTTCATGGCTAAAAGGGCCCTGTGTTGATTCTAGTTTGGCTGCCACTCTACATAAGCACTCATCTAGGGCTGTGTTGCTGTGTTTAAACAAATTAATGGAAGGTGTGAATTTACATAACATATCAAGAGAGGGAGGAGAGGGGGAAGAAATGGCTTAACGAAGGAGAAGAGGGAGAGAGACTAATTTCAGTCTCCGAAAAGAAAATATCTGTTAAATTACAGTTTTTCTTAATTGCTAAAACACTAAAACCCATTGGCTGAACAAAGTTCTCAGTTGCCTGGACTCATTTAGCTAATTATGCAGTCTGTTGACAATACCTTAAACCATTTCACATGGTAAAATAAAATTTGCAGATCTCACTTAGACTTTTCAGCAAAACTCTAAACACATTCTCATTCTCAAAACACGTTCTGCACTCTAATGCACATGTCATCCATACTGGTAAACACAAGTGGCAACAATCAAATACAAATAGAGAACATATGTCATTGATTGAACACAACCACTCAAAATGGATTGAACCTGTTTCAAATGATGCGACACAACCAATATAAGCCAGTTCAGAGAGCAAACAGGTTGTTGAAGGTGGGAAGGAGAAAGTCTGAGAATGGATATTGTAGTACAGTGCATTGTAGACTGTATACTGTACAATGGATGAATTGTATGGCCCTGAACATTGTGCTTTCCATTTATTAACAGTACTGACTGCTCAATAGATTTTTACTGGTTGCAGGTTCATATCAACAAAGAACAAGAATTACAGTATCACAAGGACAAGTTTGTGAGATGCAGGGTACAGTACTGTAAAAATAGGGGTACAAGGAGGAGGAAGAACAAAAAACAAAATTGCAAAGAGCAAAGCAGAGTAGTAATTTCTGATCAATTTTGAGCTACTATGATAGAACCTGTTTTCGTTCATCAAAAGACGATGAAGGAAAAATATGAATATTTTTTAAAATTAAAAATGTACTTCTCCCTGAGAATTGTATGTTTTGAACAATGTGTTTTCTATTTTTTGGTCTATTGTTTACTGACTGCTTGAGAGTGTATATCATTTTGAACACTTTGTTTATGATTTGAGAGCGGTGTTTGATTTTGAACACAGGTAAAACTGTTTTGAGGCGAATGTTTCATTTTGCAAGAGGAGTCAGAAGTTATGTAAATAGTGTTTGAAGATTAGGTTTTGTGTTTAATGTTTTCAGGAAATGGAGCAAGGTTTCAGAAATTGTGGTTAGCAACTGAGAAAAAATGTAATATCTAGAGTCCTCTGACATATCCTCAGATACCTTCTTGCACATTAATCATCATTTACACCCATTTGAAACCAGAAAGAGAGGAGAAGGGGAGAGAGAGAGAGAGAGAGAGAGAGAGAGAGAGAGAGAGAGAGAGAGAGAGAGAGAGAGAGAGAGAGAGAGAGAGGCTGTTTTGCTTTGTGTTGCTCACTACATGTCCCGGGTTGATGTCACAGGGGATCAAGTCATGGAGGCTCGGGCCTGGCTCATGATTCACACAGAGCGATGAGGAAGCCAATGCGGACAGGGGAAGAACCTGAGGACAGGAGAGGAAGGGATAGCAGGAACAGCAGCAGCCTCCCTATCTCTCTCTCTCTCTCTCTCTCTCTCTCTCTCTCTCTCTCTCTCTCTCTCTCTCTCTCTCTCTCTCTCTCTCTCATTCTCCCTTTCTCCTTCTCCTCTCTCCTCTAATTTCAAATGGGTGTAAATGATGATTAATGTGCCACATGAAGGGAGCTGTTTGAATAGGAGGAGGAGAATAATAAGCTTAGCCTGCATGTATATTGTGGCAAGGCTGGCTGAGTTTAATAGGGCACTCTCACAGCAGGTAAACCACAACTAACTAAACTCACACCGCATCACTTGGAGCACATGTTCAACCACAGAACTAGCCTGTCCTGTGCCAGGTTTCCCCCATTCTGCCATTGTTATTGTGTGTGTTTATAGTGCTGGGTATTTTGTCATCTACGTGGTTTGCTCTCTACTGGCTGAGCTGTCTTCGAAATGTATTACGTGTCCAGTAGGTCCAGTGTCTTTTTAATGGTTCTCTTAATTAACTAACGGTAAAATGTTAGTCCTGTCAGAGAGGATGCCCAAGCATGCAATTTAGCACAGGGTAATGAGATTAGTCTCTCGTTGGCCAAGCAAATGCAGATCAAACAGTATGGCTGAATTAAAAACAAGGTTTTTCTTTATTTACTTGAGTATAGCGCAGGGCAGCGGCCAGCAAATCAGCCACAATTATTTTAGCAGTGACATAGCTGAAATGTGGTGATATGGAGTGTGTTTGGCATTGGGTTGTGAGTGTGGCCAACCAGCTACATGTCAGAGGGAACAGGGACAGTTCCTGGAGCAGGGGCTGGAAAAAAAGTATGCCACTTTCCCTCGCTCAGGAGGGCCATTGTTGACAACCAATGAAAGCAGACCCTTAAACACTCACAAACACCATCTGCCCTGAACACACACACACACACATTTAGCAGAGTCCTCCGCTGGCCAACAGAAAATCGTCTCCAAGCTGGAAAAACAAGACCTGTGCAGTTGGTTTGTTTTTTCTCTTTCTTCCCCAGTCCCCTTAAGCACAGGCCAACACTCTCCACGTTGCTCAACTTCTCTGTACTGTGCACATCTGATGTCCTGGACAACTGGAAAATGTACTTTATACCACATTGCTGTAAAACATTCAAGTTTGGGGGAGGGGCGTGAGTTACCATATGTTGCATTTCATTGGACAAGGCCTTACATCCAGTACAGTAATTGCAGACAGGGGTATTAAAGTGTCATTTTAGTAACTCAACAATACAATTTTACAGTCTAAGGTATAATTAGTAACTCTAGCAATTGTAGATCTGTGTCAATTTCTTTCACCCTTTTCACACTCCTGGATTAGACAGGGACGTTCCTATTTCACACTCCTGGATTAGACAGGGACGTTCCTATTTCACACTCCTGGATTAGACAGGGAAGTTCCTATTTCACACTCCTGGATTAGACAGGGAAGTTCCTATTTCACACTCCTGGATTAGACAGGGAAGTTCCTATTTCACACTCCTGGATTAGACAGGGACGTTCCTATTTCACACTCCTGGATTAGACAGGGACGTTCCTATTTCACACTCCTGGATTAGACAGGGAAGTTCCTATTTCACACTCCTGGATTAGACAGGGAAGTTCCTATTTCACACTCCTGGATTAGACAGGGACGTTCCTATTTCACACTCCTGGATTAGACAGGGACGTTCCTATTTCACACTCCTGGATTAGACAGGGAAGTTCCTATTTCACACTCCTGGATTAGACAGGGAAGTTCCTATTTCACACTCCTGGATTAGACAGGGAAGTTCCTATTTCACACTCCTGGATTAGACAGGGAAGTTCCTATTTCACACTCCTGGATTAGACAGGGACGTTCCTATTTCACACTCCTGGATTAGACAGGGACGTTCCTATTTCACACTCCTGGATTAGACAGGGAAGTTCCTATTTCACACTCCTGGATTAGACAGGGAAGTTCCTATTTCACACTCCTGGATTAGACAGGGAAGTTCCTATTTCACACTCCTGGATTAGACAGGGACGTTCCTATTTCACACTCCTGGATTAGACAGGGAAATTCCTATTTCACACTCCTGGATTAGACAGGGAAGTTCTTATTTCACACTCCTGGATTAGACAGGGACGTTCCTATTTCACACTCCTGGATTAGACAGGGACGTTCCTATTTCACACTCCTGGATTAGACAGGGACGTTCCTATTTCACACTCCTGGATTAGACAGGGACGTTCCTATTTCACACTCCTGGATTAGACAGGGACGTTCCTATTTCACACTCCTGGATTAGACAGGGAAGTTCCTATTTCACACTCCTGGATTAGACAGGGACTTTCCTATTTCACACTCCTGGATTAGACAGGGAAGTTCCTATTTCACACTCCTGGATTAGACAGGGAAGTTCCTATTTCACACTCCTGGATTAGACAGGGACGTTCCTATTTCACACTCCTGGATTAGACAGGGAAATTCCTATTTCACACTCCTGGATTAGACAGGGACGTTCCTATTTCTCACTCCTGGATTAGACAGGGACGTTCCTATTTCACACTCCTGGATTAGACAGGGACGTTCCTATTTCACACTCCTGGATTAGACAGGGACGTTCCTATTTCACACTCCTGGATTAGACAGGGACGTTCCTATTTCTCACTCCTGGATTAGACAGGGAAGTTCCTATTTCACACTCCTGGATTAGACAGGGAAGTTCCTATTTCACACTCCTGGATTAGACAGGGACGTTCCTATTTCACACTCCTGGATTAGACAGGGACGTTCCTATTTCACACTCCTGGATTAGACAGGGAAGTTCCTATTTCACACTCCTGGATTAGACAGGGACGTTCCTATTTCACACTCCTGGATTAGACAGGGAAGTTCCTATTTCACACTCCTGGATTAGACAGGGAAGTTCCTATTTCACACTCCTGGATTAGACAGGGACGTTCCTATTTCACACTCCTGGATTAGACAGGGACGTTCCTATTTCACACTCCTGGATTAGACAGGGAAGTTCCTATTTCACACTCCTGGATTAGACAGGGACTTTCCTATTTCACACTCCTGGATTAGACAGGGAAGTTCCTATTTCACACTCCTGGATTAGACAGGGAAGTTCCTGTTTCACACTCCTGGATTAGACAGGGACGTTCCTATTTCACACTCCTGGATTAGACAGGGAAATTCCTATTTCACACTCCTGGATTAGACAGGGACGTTCCTATTTCTCACTCCTGGATTAGACAGGGACGTTCCTATTTCACACTCCTGGATTAGACAGGGACGTTCCTATTTCACACTCCTGGATTAGACAGGGACGTTCCTATTTCACACTCCTGGATTAGACAGGGACGTTCCTATTTCACACTCCTGGATTAGACAGGGACGTTCCTATTTCACACTCCTGGATTAGACAGGGACGTTCCTATTTCACACTCCTGGATTAGACAGGGACGTTCCTATTTCACACTCCTGGATTAGACACGGACGTTCCTATTTCACACTCCTGGATTAGACAGGGACGTTCCTATTTCTCACTCCCAAAATGTTGCCGTTTGCCCTCATTTTTTTGGCACCGTTGGTTGTCAGTTTCAACCCCATGGCCTACATTGCACTGCTTTATTTCACACAAAAACACAATGTAATGTGACAGATTCCCACCAAACCCCTTTTTAGACAGAACCTAATTTAATTACATTCATCAGTGCTCCCATTTCACTGAGAAGTCTGAATCAGGGTAGATCAATTATTGTGTCTGAAGCAAATTCGGAGTGCATTCTTGACGTGTCTGGAATTAACTCTTGAGACTTCAGCAACAAATCAGAGAGACTGTAGGTCTGCCCTTTGCCCTGTTTTTCTAGCTTGGGCTGTCGCAGTGAGCCCACGCCCTGCCTCTGAGCACTGAGTTCTCAGCCTTGGCCCCAAAAGCTCCGCATCTCGTTTAATCATGCTTTGGGGAGTGAAATATGGGCCTGGCGAGCCTGCTGCACCAAAGTCACATTCATCTGGTTTCAATCTCCTCTCCACCCTCGGATGTGGCCGCGTGGAAATTCCTTATCTTGCTGACGGGCCGGGAGGGACAACCCTGCCCTGAGAGAGACTGACTGAGCTGATCAGCCCAAAGGCCAGCCTTATTTATTGGGGGAGTATGTGAGAGCTGTGAAGCTTATGCCACATGTGGATGCATGGGGACCTCTGCTCTGCTAGTGCTGCTGGCCCCCAGAGAGGGGAGAAAGTTTTAGGCCTTTCCTGGTGCTCTCTTTAAAAGGGCTTTTTAGGCATGTTGTGTCCTTGTGCTGTAAGATGTTTGGTGGCTATGAAGGTTCAATGTGCTATGCCCATTCCAAACCTAACACATCACATGCATTATTTTGATGGATATCTAGTGTATGGCACATTACAAATGGACAAAGTACAATAATTATGATTTAAAGATTCCTCTCAATTGTTTACTATTGATAGGCTGCTATATTAGGCCTACTGAACTGCTGCATAGTTTCCTTAGGCCAGCAAGTAGTAACTGTCTGTGTGTACCTAGCAGGCACTCAGTGTCTGTCTGATCCATTGGACCTGAGTAGCCAGCAGGACAGATGGTAACCTGGGCCATTAGCGATCCTCTGAGCGTAAACGGGACCTTTCCTGTAAGCGCTGGCTCCATTTTGCCCTGCACAGCCACAGCCACAGCAGCACTTTGTCTTTGTCTGATACCTCACAAATCAACGCCTTTCACAAGCTGTGAAAGCTGTCATGGCACCTCTTCACCTCAAAGGAGATCAAATCGAGCTTTTTTTATACAGCACATTTCGGAGATGAAATGCAACAAAATGTGCTTCTCGGGAAAAAACAAATAAAAACAATGAGAAAAAATACAGAAATATTTACAGTTAAAGTCGGAAGTTTACATACACCTTAGCCAAATACATTTAAACCCAGTTTTTCACAATTCCTGACATTTAATCAGAGTAAATATTCCCTGTCTTAGGTCAGTTAGGATCACCACTTTATTTTAAGAATGTGAAATGTCAGAATAAAAGTAGAGAGAATGATTTATATCAGCTTTTATTTCTTTCATCACATTCCCAGTGGGTCAGAAGTTTACATACACTCAATTAGTATTTGGTAGCATTTACTTTAAATGGTTTAACTTGGGTCAAACGTTTTGGGTAGCCTTCCACAAGCTTCCCACAATAAGTTGGGTGAATTTTGGCCCATTCCTCCTGACAGAGCTGGTGTAACTGAGTCAGGTTTGTAGGCTTCCTTGCTCGCACACACTTTTTCAGTTCTGCCCACAAATGTTCTATAGGATTGAGGTCAGGGCTTTGTGATGGCCACTCCAATACCTTGACTTTGTTGTCCTTAAGCCATTTTGCCACAACTTTGGAAGTATGCTTGGGCTCATTGTGCATTTGGACAACCGATTTGCGACCAAGCTTTAACCTCCTGACTGATGTCTTGAGATGCTGCTTCAATATATCCATTTAATTTTCCTCTCTCATGATGCCATCTATTTTGTGAAGTGCACCTCCCCCACAACATGATGACGCTACCCCCGTGCTTCACGGTTGGGATGGTGTTCTTCAGCTGGCAAGCCTTTGTCACGCCTTGGTCTTAGTATTTTGTGTTTTCTTTATTTATTTGGTCAGGCCAGGGTGTGACATGGGTTATTGTGGTGTGTTTTTTGTCTTGGGGTTTTGTGGGGTGTCTACGTAGTCTATGGCTGCCTGAGGCAGTTCTCAATCAGAGTCAGGTGATTATCGTTGTCTCTGATTGCGAGCCATATTTAGGCAGCCATATTCTGTCAGTGTTTCGTGGGTGATTGTTCCTGTCTTTGTGTTTGCACCAGATAGTGTTGTTTCGGTTTTCGTTATTTCATTTCGTTATTTTTGTAGTTTCTGTATGTATAGTTTTCCTTCATTAAAATATCATGAATCATCATCACGCTGCATTTTGGTCCGATCCTTGTGCTACCTCTTCGTCAGAGGAGGAGATAGAAGAGAGCCGTTACAGAATCACCCACCACACCCGGACCAAGTGGCGTGGTAACAGGCAACAGTGACAGCAGGAGCAGCGATCACAGGACTTCTGGACTTGGGAGGAGATATTGGACGGAAAAGGACCCTGGGCTCAGCCTGGTGAATATCAACGCCCCAAAGAAGAACTGGAGGCGGGGAAAGCGGAGAGGCGCTGGTATGAAGAGGCAGCACGGCGACGCGGATGGAAGCCTGAGAGTCAGCCCCAAAAATTTATTGGGGGGAGGCTCACAGGGAGTATGGCCATGCCAGGTAGGAGACCTGCGCAAACTCCCTGTGCTTACCGGGGGGCTAGAGAGACCGGGCAGGCACCGTGTTATGCTATGGAGCGCACGGTGTCTCCAGTGCGGGTGCATAGCCCGGTGCGGTTCATACCAGCTCTTCGTATTTGCCGGGCTAGAGTGGGCATCGAGCCAGGTAAGGTTGGGCAGGCTTGGTGCTCAAGAGCTCCAGTGCGCCTGCACGGTCCGGTCTATCCAGAGCCACCTCCACACACCAGTCCTCCGGTGGCAGCTCCCAGCACCAGGCTTCCTGTGCGTGTTCTCGGTCCAGTTCCACCAGTGCCAGCACCACGCATCAGGCCTACAGTGTGCCTCCCCTCTCCAGCTCTGTCGGAGTCTCCCGCCCGTCTAGCGCTATCAGAGCCTTTCTCCTCTACAGCGCTGCTGGAGTCTTCCGCCTGTTCAGCGCTTCCAGAGCCTTCCTCCTCTACAGCGCTGCTGGAGTCTCCTGCCTGTTCAGCGCAGCCTGAGCTGCCAGTCTGCATAGAGCAGCCAGAGCTGTCAGTCTGCATGGAGCTGCCAGTCTGCATGGAGCAGCCAGAGCTGCCAGTCTGCACAGAGCTGCCAGGTTGCATGGAGCAGCTAGAGCTGCCCGTCTGCATAGAGCAGCCAGAGCTTCCAGTCTGCATGGAGCTGTCAGTCTGTATAGAGCAGCCAGAGCTGTCAGTCTGCATAGAGCAGCCAGAGCTGTCAGTCTGCATGGAGCAGCCTGAGCTGTCAGACTGCATGGAGCAGCCAGAGCTGCCAGTCTGCATGGAGCAGCTAGAGCTGCCAGGTTGCATGGAGCAGCCAGAGCTGCCAGTCTGCATGGAGCAGCCAGAGCAGATAGATCCGCCAGTCAGCCAGACTCTTCCAGATCTGCCAGTCAGCCAGACTCTTCCAGATCTGCCAGTCAGCCAGTCAGCCAGACTCTTCCAGATCTGCCAGTCAACCAGACTCTTCCAGATCTGCCAGTCAACCAGACTCTTCCAGATCTGCCAGTCAACCAGACTCTTCCAGATCTGCCAGTAAACCAGACCCTTCCAGATCCGCCAGCCAGCCAGGATCTGCCGGAGCCAACTACCTGCCTGAGCTTCCTCTCAGTGCTGAGCTTCCTCTCGGTGCTGAGCTTCCTCTCAGTGCTGGGCTTCCCCTCAGTGCTGGGCTTTCCCTCAGTGCTGGGCTTCCCCTCAGAGCTGGGCTTCCCCTCAGTGCTGAGCAGCCCCTCAGTCCCGAGCTGCCCCTCAGTCCCGAGCTTCCCCTCAGTCCCGAGCTTCCCCTCAGTCCCGAGCTTCCCCTCAGTCCCGAGCTACCCCTCAGTCCCGAGCTGCCTCAGTCCCGAGCTGCCCCTCAGTCCCGAGCTGCCCCTCAGTCACGAGCTGCCCCTTAATCCAGTGGGGTTCTGGGTGAGGACTACTAGGCCATGGTCGGCGGCGAGGGTGGACTATCCCAGGACGCGAGGGGGAGGAACTAAGACATTTATGGAGTGGGATCCAAGTCCCGAGCCGGAGCCGCCACCATGGACAGACGCCCACCCGGACCCTCCCTAGGGTTTTGAGGTGCGTCCGGGAGTCCGCACCTTTAGGGGGGGGGGGTTCTGTCACGCCTTGGTCTTAGTAGTAGTCTATGGCTGCCTGAGGCGGTTCTCAATCAGAATCAGGTGATTATCGTTGTCTCTGATTGGGAGCCATATTTAGGCAGCCATATTCTGTGAGTGTTTCGTGGGTGATTGTTCCTGTCTTTGTGTTTGCACCAGATAGGGCTGTTTCGGTTTTCGTTATTTCATTTCGTTATTTTTGTAGTTTCTGTATGTATAGTTTTCCTTCATTAAAATATCATGAATCATCATCACGCTGCATTTTGGTCCGATCCTTGTTCTACCTCTTCGTCAGAGGAGGAGATAGAAGAGAGCCGTTACAGCCTTCCCCTTTTTCCTCCAAACATAACAATGGTCATTATGGCCAAGCAGTTCTATTTTTGACCAGAGGACCAGAGGACATTTCTCCAAAAAGTATGATCTTTGTCCCCATGTGCAGTTGCAAACCGTAGTCTGGCTTTTTTATTGCGGTTTTGGAGCAGTGGCTTCTTCCTGGCTCAGCGGCCTTTCAGGTTATGCCGATATAGGACTTGTTTTACTGTGGATATAGATACTTTTGTACCCGTTTCCTCCAGCATCTTCACACAGTCTTTTGCTGTTGTTCTGGGATTGATTTGCACTTTTCGCACCAAAGTACTCTATGAGACAGAACGTATGACGTCTACGTGGTCCCATGGTGTTTATACTTGCGTACTATTGTTTGTACAGATGAATGTGGTACCTTCAGGTGTTTGGAAATTGCCCCCAAGGATGAACCAGACTTGTGGAGGTTTACTATTTTTTTCTGAGGTCTTGGCTGATTTATTTTGATTATCCCACTATGTCAATCAAAGAGGCACTGAGTATGAAGGTAGGCCTTGAAATACATCCACAGATACACCTCCAATTGACTCAAATAGTGTCAATTAGCCTATCAGAAGCTTCAAAAGCCATGATGTCATTTTCTGGAATTTTCCAAGCTGTTTCAAGGCACAGTAAACTTAGTGCATGTAAACTTCTGACCCACTGGAATTGTGATACAGTGAATTATATGTGAAATAATCTGTCTGTAAACAATTGTTGGAAAAATGACTTGTGTCATGCACAAAGTAGATGTGCTAACTGACTTGCCAAAACTATAGTTTGTTAACAAGACATTTGTGGAGTGGTTGAAAAACGAGTTTTAATGGCTCCATACAAAGTGTATGTAAACTTCCATTTCCAACTGTAACACATTAGAGCTGGTAAAAGTTCATACAAATAATATTAAATCAAATGTATTTTGTATTATTTTGTATTATTTCCTCTTCTTTGAAATGCAAGAGAAAGGCCACATTGCATTATTCCATCTTAGGCGAAATTTAGATTATGTCCACTAGATTGCAGCAGTGTATGTGCAAAGGTTTAGACAAATCCAATGAACTATTGCATTTCTGTTCAAAGTGCATCAAGTCTTCCCAAAGGTGCCTAATTGGTTTATTAATACATTTTCAAGTTCAGAACTGTGCACTCTCATCAAACAATTGCACGGTATCCTTTCACTGTAATAGCTACTGTAAATTGGAGTGCAGTTAGATTAATAAGAATTTAAGCTTTCTGCCCGTATCAGATATGTCTATGTCCTGGGACATGTTCTTGTTACTTACAACCTCATGCTAATCCCATTAGCGCACATTAGCTCAACGTTCCAGCGGGGGTGACACCGATCCTGTAGAAGTTTTAAGAATGGAAGGTTGGAGATTGGCCGAAAATTGCCAAAAGCTGAAGAATCTAGATTACTTTTCTTTAGAAGGGGTTTCACCATAGCAGTTTTTAGTGCAGTGGGAATGTCCCTATGAACAGGGAATGATTAACAATAGCTTGCACTCCTTCAGATATACAATTAAAAACTATCTTGAAGAAGGTGGTGGGGATAGGATGCTGCTCCAGTTTCAACTGTTCTGCCTGTGGCTATGTTACCCTGACCTGTTCACCGGACGTGCTATCTGTCCCAGACCTGCTGTTTTCAACTCTCTGGAGACAGCAGGAGCGGTAGAGATACTCTTAATGACCGGCCATGAAAAGCCAACTGACATTTACTCCTGAGGTGCTGACTTGCTGCACCCTCGACAACTACTGTGATTATTATTATTTGACCATGCTGGTCATTTAGGAACATTTGAAAATCTTCTGTTCTTCATGTTCTGTCATAATCTCCACCCGGCACAGCCAGAAGTGGACTGGCCACCCCTCATAGCCTGGTTCCTCTCTAGGCTTCTTCCTAGGTTTTGGCCTTTCTAGGGAGTTTTTCCTAGCCACTGTGCTTCTACACCTGCATTGCTTGCTGTTTGGGGTTTTAGGCTGGGTTTCTGTACAGCACTTTGAGATATCAGCTGATGTAAGAAGGGCTATATAATGTAAATACATTTGATTTGACAGGATCAGAGGCAGGTAGAAGGCTTAAATTGTGATATCACTTTCCTGAGCATGTCAACCAGGGGAAATTAATCCATAGTGCCTTTGTGTGGAGATGGCGTCCATTGGTGTGCCCTTCCCAGTCATCAGACAGGATGGACAGGGTGACTCCACTCCTAGGAAGCAACAGCAGCATTAGGCATCCACTCCTGGTTTCAGGTGTACTGCGTTTGTTGTTTTCTGCTTTGTCAGTCAAGTCAAATTAGGTAGCCTAGTGGTTAGAGTGTTGGACTAGTAAGCGCAAGGTTGCAAACTCAAATCCACGAGCTCACAAGGTAAAATAGTTTGTTCTACCCTCGAACAAGGCAGTTAACCCACTGTTCCTAGGCTGTCATTGAAAATAAGAATTTGTTCTTAACTGACTTGCCTAGTTAAATAAAGGTTAAAAAAAAATAATAATAAGTCAGATACATACCATAAGTCTGGAGATAGTGCTAATACGTTGCTGGCGAGCTAGCAGCCTCGGATCAGGGGAGGGAGTTAGCGTCCCCTCTGTTTTCAATTAGCTTGTGAAATGTACAACATAGGAGCCGCTCTGTTGTTGTTCCGATCATATTCGTCCATGGACACAGCCCAGCGCTTCAGTGCCTTTGCTCAGAAATGCTCTGTCTAACCCTGGGTGAACTCAAGGGCCTCGACACTGACAGACAGTGGCAGTGGACAAGCTAATGAAATGAAATGTGTGTGGAGAGGAGAGGAGAGGAATCAGGGAAGGATCCAGACCCCCAGCAGCACGCTCAAGCTGAACCCACAAAATGTAGCATGTCCAATCCCAGGGTGTTTTATGCTGTCTAAAGCCATGGTTTAGATTTAGCATGTCCAAACCCAGGCTATTTTATGCTGTCTAAAGCCATGCTTTAGTGTTAGCATGTTCAAACCCAGGCTGTTTTATGGTGTAAAGCCATTCTTCAGCTTTAGCATGTCCACATCCAGGCCGTTTTATGCTGTCTAAAGCCATGCTTTAGCGTTAGCATGTCCAAACCCAGGCCGTTTTATGCTGTCTAAAGCCATGCTTTAGCGTTAGCATGTCCAAACCCAGGCCGTTTTATGCTGTCTAAAGCCATGCTTTAGCGTTAGCATGTCCAAACCCAGGCCGTTTTGTTTTCAAACAGCCCTGTTTTCACGTACCACCACCATCCTTTGTGTTTTATTGTCTTCCCACATCTTGTAAAAGGAGTTAAAGAGACTCCTTTAAAACATCATCATCAAAGTATTGAACTGCATTTAATAAAAGTTAATGGCACAATACTTGAGGCAGACAGCATCTGATGTTTTTATTGGTTGTACAGTACGCTGCTACAGAGCATTCATCACCACAGAGACTGGGCGAACATCATGCATTCCACTTCCTGTGGTCATCCACCTAGTCAGCTTTATTTTCCACCTAATGGACATAAAAAATAGCAGATTGCATCTAAATGGACTTGGCAGCACCATAGGGTATTAAGTATTGATCTTCGGAGGCCAATGCACAAATTCAGGCAGCACCAACAATGTGAGTGGAGTTCACCTGCAGCCAGCCTCAAATGGAGATTAGACCGCATAAATAACAGGGAAATAAGCGTTGTCTATTTTGTGTCCTGAATAATGGAGAGAAATGCACACCTGTTGTGCCAGGTGAAATAGTACACAAAAAGGTTGTTGATATATGTATGGATACCATGGCAATTGTGTTTGGTCTCAGGTCTTCTCCATATGTCTGTCCCAAGCATAATCTAGCTTCTATAATGCCAATACCCAACAGGACAGCTCCTGTTATCAGTAGCAGGTGAGGCAGTATTAAACAGTGCTTTAATTCATAAGGCCAGCTTCCTTGTTGACTGCACCATCTGTTTTGATGTCAGGGTCAAGCCAAGCCTGAACCCCATGGAGGCAAATCTATGACTGTTTGTCTTTTTCTAGTTATTGTTTCTTGTTTCTTCACCAGCTAACTGTTACAGTAATAATCCTCTGTGATTAATATTTCCTTTCTGTTTGCACAATCCTGGAAAATAACCTTTCTGTTTGCCAAGAAAAATAACTTAATGGCACTCAAAGCGAAAAATAGGCCCAGCTCAGAAAACAATAGTTTGGCTTAATTCTTGGAGAAACTGTGATTGTGCTTGAATTAAATACAGGTTTTCCTAATAGTTTCTGTGAAAATACATGTAATTTCTTAACAGGATGTATAATTGTTGTCTTTAAATATCCCAAATTTCTGACTCAGTCAAATATTGCCATTGTTTTCCATCCTTACTTACTGTATATACACAAGTGAAAATTATTTTCAGCGAAGTTGTCTAATGTTTCTGTGGAAATGGCAAAAAAGCAGTCTATTCTAGCCTGTCTGAGAATGTCTTACCGTGTCAAGGGATTTCAGTCCCCTGTCCATGAAATGTGGCCACTCTAAGCTGTGGGGCATTGGGGGCTAGCAAAGGTTTTGCAAGGGTGTGTGTGTTCGTGTGTCTCTCTCTTAGTGTGCGTCTCTGTGTGTCGCTCTCTCCCTCTCTGTGTGTGTGTGTTCTGGGGGGAATGTGCCCTTTACAAGGCCCACACCCCAACCACATGTGAAGCAAACACACACACACACAGAGAGAGAGAGAGAGAAAGAGAGAGAGAGATTCTGCCAAGGACCAGCACATTAGTCATTTCAGCTGTTTTCTGTGAGGAGTAAGTCTAAACTTCTCTCTCTCACGCTCTCTCACTCTTTTCTGTGAAACACATTGTGTTGCATTCCATGTCTGAAATGTTCTGTATAAATAAAGCTTGATTTGATTTAATTTGAAGAGAAAGCTAAGTACGTACTGTATATAGACACTCTCGTCATTTGTAGCGAAGTGAATGCACACACATGCTGGTATGTTTTGTAGTGGCCAGATGTGGGGAGGATGTGTTGCCACAGCAGAGAAGAGGGTCTTTGTCCAATCCCCACAATTCAGCTGAAGCGTGTTATCTTGCGCAAGCCAGGCCATTTGACATTTGGGGGGGGCTTGTTTATTTAGAACACATCATGGAAATAGGAGGTCCTTTGCATGGTGTTATTTCAAGCTGAAAATAACACCTTAAACAGTTTAACCTGGAATCTCTTAAGATGCATTGGCATAATTCAAATGTAAATGAAGAATGTATTTTTTATTTTTCCTTTATTTAACTAGGAGAGTCAGTTAAGAACACATTTTTATTTTCAATGACGGCCTAGGAACAGTGGGTTAACTGACTTGTTCAGGGGCAGAACAACAGATTTTTACCTTATCAGCTCTGGGATTTGATGTGGCAAACTGTTGGTTGAATGTCCATTCCAAATGATGAATATGCATTTTAATTCAAACTCGACCAATGACTATCAGTCTTTGTGTTTGAGCACTTTTAAGTCCTGTGCCACTTGTTAGGGATACAGGTATCCTGTGTGTGTTTGTTTTCTCTCCTTCTGTCCTAGTCACTGGTGGCAGTCATCTGTCGCCAATCAGTCACCACTGAAGACACACCTGCTCCTTTTCCCTTACCCAATCACATTCCCTTTCCCTTGGTTTAAAAACCCAGTCAGTTGTTTCCCAAACTCTCTCTCTCTCTTTCTGGATTGATACATCTCTTTTTTGTTGTTGCGCCAAGATCTCATTTTGTCCGTTATCTTGTGAGTATGTATGACTGTTAGTTTTTTGGTGGGAAAAGGGTATATGAAGCCAAGTTGCCCATGGGCATACATTACCCATAGGATAACTCTGTCTAAGTACCCTAGTTAGAACTGGGTGGACTACCCACTGTATTTTATTGGTTAGGTAGCTAACTGTTCTTGAAGCAGGTAAGACTAGATTAGGTTTTAAAATGTATATTTATTAGTTCTTTCCTTGGGTCCAGCTCAGGTTGTCTGTGAATTTCTTTTAGTTCTCACTGTTCCTTTTCACGGTTATGATTTGCATGAGATATGTTACGGGTCTTGTTTCCATCCCCCCTAGACTGCAGGGCCAAAAGGGTTCGTAACTCCACTCTGTCATATGTGGAGCTACGGTTTTACTGAGCCACATAAAGGTAAAGGGAGGAAGTGGGGCGGCGGTGGCTGCTTATTGGAACGCCTCGAGTACCACGTGGTACACTCTGGAGCCCTGGTCGTTTAAGCTAACGCTAACGGCTAAGCAGCTGACGGAACATCCATAGGATCTTGGATAACACCCATGTATACAGTATGATGACGACAGCTGCAGGGTTTGGAAGATGTAAGCAGGATTCCGTGACTTGGCGTTCCTTTGGGAAAAGTTGTAATTAGCTTTTTGAGGCATTTATCTGCTGCTAGTTTATTGAAAACTTTTGGGTGAATTAAAAGGGCTCGGCATGAAACCAATTTAGCATCTATTTTAGGATTCTATCAGTGGGATGGTGTCCGTTTTGCTTGCTTGATGTGACATAGATGACAAGCCCTTGAAATAAATGTTAATGAAGCCAACAATGGCGCTTGAGGTGAAAACGTACCACAGGGTCGTATATTATTCAGACCTTAGTGGAATTTCATCTCCAATTCCTTATTTCCCATAGGCTCTCTCCCTTTCCCTGTTTCTCTCCTCCAGGTCATATGGATTATCCTTGAAGCGATTCCATTCCTTTGTATCCGCCTGCTCTAGCCAGGCTCTTAGGAATCCATCATCGCAGATGAGTGTGTACATGACTGGGCCCATTTGAAACATTTTCCTCTCAAGCCCCGGCTCTCTCCATGCTTGAAATGGCCCTGATCTTTAATAGTGCTGTTAGTGGCATGGAGAAAAGGTCCATATTAGCAGAAGGGGTGTTGGTTGCTGGGCGCAATGCAGAGAAGGATTATGGGTACTTCTTTATCCCTTCAAAAAGCAGCCTCCAGTCAGTGAAAACACAGCCCTCTTGGATTCCACAGGAGAAAAATATGAATGACTTGGACCAAGAATTAGGGAGTGCCTGCAACGCGTACAATTTAATGTTAAGGTGTGATCTCTGGTAGAGTTAAAAAAATATTTAATCCCTTCAGAAGAACTAATTAAAAAGAGCCTGTATATGAGGCTGCATAAAGGAGTCTCTGTGAGAGGTCTGACGAGGGTTGTTTTTGTAGCCTGTTAGTTTGTACTAGTGTCTCCGAGCATGGCTCTTATCTGGGGAGCCATCAGAGATGTGAGAGCATTTCAGTGTTTCAAGTATAAATGAGAGCATATGCTTTACCTCCCTCTGTGCCCATCGCTGTAATAACTGTTTCCTTGTGAAGAAAGCACCAATATATTTACCATTTGTATAGCAACAGGTTGTCAACAAACCCACAAGTATTAATTTCACTGATCTTTTTGAACACCAAGCTGTACTTCTGGCTGTGACCAATGTTCCCTCTAAGCTAGCCCCGAGATTGCTGCACATAAATATTAGCTCACAGAGATAATCAAGAGATTGAACTTCACTCAACTTTCTAGAGCACCAAGCGGTTGATCGGGATCGACGAGTCAATCTCTAAGGCATTCCTAGTCGATCGCTAAACATTTCTGCAAAAAAATGATAAAGCCTTTTTTTTGTCTCAGACGGTACTGTAGGTGCACCCGATTCAGGATTCTGCTGCCCTGTGTGCCAGATAGGCAAACTGTTGTCAATTTGAACCATTTAATGTGTGAGGGTACAAATCAAGATGACTGTCTGCAGTAATGTAGCAGGCATAAAAGAAAGCTTGATACTGTGAGATTTCAGAATGTTTTAAAACCATGACTAGAGAGACTGTCAACAAAATCAACAAAGAGCTGCTGTTTTTATGAGTGAGTTTAAGTTCTTACTCGGAGCTGTCAACACTTTGTATTAATCACTTTTATAAGCCATAAAATGCGCATTCTTCCTATTTCCTTTCAGCTTCACAGAAAGCACCGCAGCAGTAACTAATGAGTAGGAAAGTGTATCTATAGGCTTGCATTCTTATTATTACTGTGTCTTTTTTCATATCAATCAAATCTATTTATAATGCCCTTTTTACATCAGCCGATGTCAAAGTGCTGTACAGAAACCCAGCAAGTAATGCCGATGTAGAAGCACGGTGGCTAGGAGAAATGTCAAGATGTTCAAACGTTCCTAGATGACCAGCAGGATCAGATAATAATAATCACAGTGGTTGTAGAGGGGGCAACAGGTCAGCACCTCAGGAGTAAATGTCAGTTGGCTTTTCATAGCCGATCATTCACAGGTAGAGACGGCAGGTGCAGTAGAGAGAGAGTCCAAAACAGCAGGTCTGGGACAAGGTAGCACATCCGGTGATCAGGTCAGGGTTCCATAGCCGCAGGCAGCATGACCAGGTGAACTGGGGACAGCAAGGAGTCCATCAGGCCAGGTAGTCCTGAAGCATGGTCCTAGGGCTCAGGTCCTCTAAGAGAAAAAGAGAGAGCGAAGGATGGAGCATACTAAAATTCACACAGGACACCGGATAAGGCAGGAGAAAAACTCCATATATAAGACTGACCCCAGCCCCCCGACACAAACTATTGCAGCATAAATACTGGAGGCTGAGACGGGAGGGGTCGGGAGACACACTGGCCCCGTCCAACGATACCCCCGGACAGGGCCAAACTTTGCCAAAGCACAGCCCCCACGCCACTAGAGGGATATCGTCAACCACCAACCTACTACCCTGAGACAAGGCCGGGTATAGCCCACAATGATCTTCCCCATGGCACGCACCCGAGGGGGACACCATCCTGGAGAGGAAGATCACGTCAATGACTCAACCCACTCAAGTGAAGCACCCCTCCTAGGGATGGCATGAAAGGGCACCAGTAAGCCAGTGACTCAGCCTCTGTAATAGGGTTCGAGGCAGAGAATCCCAGTGGAGAGAGGGGAACTGGCCAGGCAGAGACAGCAAGGGCGGTTCGTCGCTCCAGTGCCTTTCCATTCACCTTCACACTCCTGGGCCAGACTACACTCAATCATAGGACCTACTGAAGAGATGAGTCTTCAATAAACACTTTAAGGTCGAGACCAAGTCTGCGTCTCTCACATGGATAGGCAGGCCATTCCATAAAAATTGAGCTCTATATGAGAAAGCCCTGCCTTCAGCTGTTTGCTTAGAAATACTAGGGACAGTAAGGAGGCCTGTGTCTTGTGACTGTAGCGTACATGTAGGTATGTACAGCAGGACCAAATTCTTTGTGGGTTAGCAGGTAGACCTACAGTAATATTGAGGAATATTTCACTTTCTCTGTTCACAGGAGTAACAACATGTGCATGATGCAGAAATATGCTGTTTGGCTCGAGTTTCGTCATCAGCTGGAAGACTGTGTCCCTTGTTTGTCAGTGTCAGTGGAGGAAAGGGAGAGCGGAGGAATGTTGAGAGGCGGACCGTCAGTCTGCTGCTCTCTCCTTCTGCTGAGACTGACCGTCAGATGCAGGCACCATCAGCACAGTAAAATAAAAAGCAAATTATTTAAATGTACGCTCACTCAGCTGTGCTTTACAAGTAATATAACAACGGATCTATTACCTGTATGATCATATAGGCTACCTCAAATTTTGAAATATGATTTTTTTTTAATGTCCTGAACAACAATGCATTGGCAAAGCCAATGTGCAGTGATAATGTATTTTTTTTATTTACAGGGACAGTGCACATTAATCAACGTTTCAGTAAACGTTTGAGCCTATAGCTTACTGAGTGGTAGATCTTGGGTTGCATTTTGACTCGTAGTGATCTTGACTCGGTTGGTGACCACTGTTCTAGAGTTTTCCCTGTTAACACTATTGACGTTTCTCTGTACTGTGGCAATTGTGATTGAATCAATGCAATATTATCCCATTTCAATGCAACATACCAAAACTAACTATGCAAGAGATTTTTGTTGTAGGCAGAACACATCGGAGTAGGATTCTATTGCATTGACATGCACTACTCAGCCAGTACTCTACACAGACCCGTGCAGCATAAACAATCAGCGCTGCAGTAGGCCTATATGCAAATAGACCATAGACCATCTGTCATTTACTTTGAACTGGACTGTGCTTACAGCATGAGTAGATGCGCTTGTTTTGAGATCAAAGCGAGAGCTTCATGTAGCCACGTCTGCACATCTTGTTCATATCCTTTGCTAGTTAGTGAGTTATTAGCCCAGTTATATATAATTTATAGTCAGCAATAGGGGAGTGATTGCTTCCTACAGGAGCACAAAATGTATACATTTCTAGACATCTTTAAAAAGTGAGTCAGGTTTTTTGTCTTAAAGTGTTGCATTTTAAGACTGGCTTGAATAAGCTAAGTAGCCAATAGGCAGAGGGTAGCATAATTTGTCTGATTCTCTCTAATAATGGCATGGAAATAATAATGCATTTTATTTTGTGAAGTAATTTATTGCATCAAACAACACCACATTTCCAGTCACCTCCTTCACTGAATGACAAGTGGATAAACAGGTTATAATGTCAAGCCCTGCATGTTTCAAAAGTCTCATGTAATGTAGGCCTACATTGAAGACCACACATTGGATGCTACTGTAGACTGAATGATAGAACAGCTACTGTATTTCCATGTTGAAATGTTATGGCTACATTATGATCAAATAGCCACAGTAGTCTACAAGGCCACTGTTAAAACTGTAACTTAAAGCGGGTACAGCCTCCGTGTTAACAGTAAACGCGCGCTGGAAGATGCACAGAATTGTCATAACGTTCAAGTTTGTGCTCAGCAGACCTGAAATATGCTCGGTGCCAAACATTTTTTGAGGAAACTTTGGTTGTGACCTCTGACTATTTCAGCGTTTTCCATCATTTGAATGTGTCCCCAGCTCAACTGTGTGTCACCAGTTGCTTCTGATGCATTTCACACATATAAGTCATACCATGGAGCTAAGCCAAATTCATTGTACCTGGTTATCCGGGAGGCATTTCTCTATGTCCCAGCCCATTGTTCTCTGAGTAATTCTCCCTGTCCGCTCCCTCTGTTTTCTTCTCCTGCCAGAGAAGCCTGTCAGTGGAGCAAGATAACACTTTAGTATAGAGTGACTGTGCTGAGAGATGAATGCTGCAGTCCTCTCTCCCTGTCTGGACCTTGTGTGGATCAGCTGGTAACTCCTATGCAATTTGAAACTCTGTATGCCCTACGACTGCTATATTCTACTTCACATGTTTGCACAGTGGCCTTGATTTACCGTCAGCATGAGATAGGTCTTGTTTTCCCATTATGCAGATGGAAGTATGAAAGTGCATTTCTGAGACCGCAGATGTTCACACAAGGCATGCAACACACACACACACACACACACATGCACCCACATACTGTTCACACACACATGCACTCTTATTACAAAGGACAAATACATATAGAACTCTAAAGGAGTTAGTTCTGCGTCCTCCCCTTTTCCCACTGCTTTTCCCTAGAGCTACGGTGAGATTCAAGCTCATTGTGGCCAGAATCTGTTGACCATGGCGAACAGAGTGGACTTATTAAACACAAGACATTGGGCCTTCTTTTCTCTTTTTCCTCCCCTGATCTCTACAGTTGTGAGAGCCAGAGGTCAGGAGCTTTAGCGGTGCTGAGGCCCCAGCCAAGCCAACGTGCTGAATGGGACGTGGAGCTTGACTTTGGGCAATGTGAAAGATCTGGGGCCGCTGCCTGCCTGCATCCCACTAGCTGCTCTATAATAAGACTGTACCATTCTGCGGGGAGGTGGATTTACTGGAGCACAACTCCCCCTAGGGCATTTTCATAGAAATTGGTTCCTCCACTATAGTCGCCCCAGCTCTCCCTCACTCTCTCTGTCCCTCTGTCTCTCTCTAAGCCTATGCTGCTGCCAGGTCCCCTTTTGTTCATTATAATACATTTCTTTAGCTCTTTTCTTTGCTTGGGTAAAAACTGAGCCCTGTCAAATGTGTCAATTTTCAGCCATGTTGATCCCAGTCCAGAGAGTAGAGGAAATGAGAGAAGAGGGGGAGAGAGGGGGGTGTCTTGTCAGAGCCAGAAGTTATTAACATAGTTACCTTATCGCGAAACACCCCCTTGACTCACAGCTCTCAGCTAAGATGGCCTCCTTAACATACAATTTCCCAGGGCCCTATGGAATGTCAAGAAGACGTGAACACATAGAGGCCTCGTGATTAGACCTGGGATCAAATACATGTGTATTTGAGTATCTGGTATTTAAAATACTTTTTTTTGTGTATTTCAGTATTTTCAAATACACAGCCCAAAACAAGTACTTGTATTTGAATGGTTAGTTGTAAAAAAAAAAAAAAAAATAGTCTGCCAAATTGTATTTCAAATACACTGACAAAACACACTCATGCATTTAATCCAGGGATTTGAAAATAGTATTTGAAATAAGTATTTTACAATACTGTAATATACTTTCCAATTGTATTTCCAACTAAATAAAAATATTCAACCACCCCACTGGGCACAGACATCAATTCAACATCTATTGCACGTTGGTTTAACTTAATTTCATTGAATGACGTGGAAACAACATTGATTCAACAGTGTGTGCCAAGTGGGACTTGTCTTTTCAAGTAAAATATATCTGAAAGGTTACTTTGAATGTACTGTATTTGAGATATTTGAAATAGTATTTGAACCGAGGTCTGCTCGTGATGTTTTGACTATTTTGCTGTGCCTGACAGTAGATAACTTCTCAGACTATTTACTGTGTCTCCGGTATTCATAGTAATTCAACCATGCTGCCCACCAGTTCTAGTTTGTATGGAAACGAGCAAGTCAAGAAATATTATGCTGAGTTAGGGGTTCAGCTAAACTCTTTTTCTCTTGCAAAGGTAGCAACAGCCAAAGTAGCCAGTATGCTAGCAGAGCATAAATGCTCCAAAGACCCAGGCCTGGATAATATTCCAGCAAGGTTTCTTTGAAATTCTGCTGAGTAAATTGCCCCTTGTATTACACATCGTTAATCTCTCTCTTGAACAATGCATCTTTCCCATGGAAACAAGCTAAAGTTATACCTCTCTATGAGAAGGAGGGATAAAGTCTTACCATAGGAATTATAGGCCTGTATCTATCCTCAGTATAACATCAAAGATCCTGAGTCCACATACTCACATAGGCAGGAGCTGCTTTCAGGAACTCGGCTGGCTGCCTGTTGATGCTAGGGTGTCCCTGATTAAAGTCTGATTTACACTAGTATTTATGGTTCTGCGTCCAGATATCTGACTGATTACTTTCTGCATGTTAGGGATGCACACAACCACAGCACCAGATCAGGTGTTGCTAATGTGTGCTTATACAGGTTCAGAAGTAATGCTGGGAAAGGTACTTACTTGTATACTGGAGTCTCAGAGTAGAATGAGTTACTTAACAATAAAGTACCAAACTGTTTGTCTTCTGTGCCCATATTAATGTACCCTGCGATGTAACTGCAGTGATGACAGATGTTCTTCTTCTTTGGTTTTATGTTTTATTACTCAGTGCCATACTGTGTTCGATCTTGCCTAGCCATCTTGTCTCAAGAGGACCACAATGGAAATAAGTCCCAGACTTTATTGTGTGTTATCCTCCATGATTTTACTCATGTGCACCTATGGCTTTTTAAAGGTTTATGTGCGATTTTTATTTTTATTTATTTTTTAAACGGCTGAAATAACAAACTAAAGTAAACTGAAATATCCCACTATATTAGACCATTGAATGCCAAGGGCATAAACTAAAGACTACCTGAGGTTCCTATACAGAGTCACCATAGTATGCTGTGACACCCTGGTATGCCGCATACTGGGTATCTCACAAATGATGGTTTCCATCGGTCCAAACCGCCACAGCTGTGAACACTGTGAATGAAGCCAATCCAAAAAATCTGACAACAAATCGACTTCAAGGTAGACTTATTTTGGACCCCAGAGCACAAAATCCCCTCTCCACAACCATAAACTGAGGATGTAAAAGCTGATTGTAGTGTTACTATAAAGGCATTGTATTGTTTGTCATGTTGTTGGCTGAAATTGAGATAATTTCATATATGGTAAATCCATTGACCGATGATAATGTGAAGCCTAATTCCAAACCCATGCTGTCTGTATTGGCTCAGTGTGCTTGTTGGAAGGTCGTTGAGAGTTTGCTAAAGGAGTAGGCGATATACAGCACAGTTAATTGCACATACAACACACAACCTTCTATATACTGCCTTTGATAATTGGTCCTACTCATATCGCTCCCATGCAAAACTCTCTCTCTCTCCCCGACTCCCCAGCCTGTGAGTCCCCTGGCGAAGGGAGGAAGTAGGGCAGGTGGTGGAGAGGTGAGGTGAGCTTACTAACTGTTATCAGGCCCAGCACACCGAGCAGGGGGTTCAGTTCCGTGGTGACAAGTGTGAGGGCACTGACTAGACAGCACGGCTTGAACAGGCCTTGGCCAGCAGCATGCACTGGGCTCCCAACGGACCATCACCGGGCCCTAACACTCAACGGTCACTCACTCTCACACACACACACACACACACACACACACACACTCCAGCCAACCTCCTCCTTCCTCCTCCTCCTCAAAGTGATTAGGAGCTATGCTGAGAGGATGCCCACAGTCCTCTGTTCTGGCTGGATCATTCTCTCCTAGGCTCCCCTCCATGACTTCCATCCAAGTAATATCTGCGGGGTGCCCACAAGATGAATGGCTTTGCAAATGCTGCATTAAAAAGTCATGAATGGGGATACCTTCAGGGGAGTTGGGAGCTCCTTGGCTTGAAATAGGTGGTCGTTTTTTCTGATGAGTAATGATTTCAGCAGAGCAGGGGAGAGTGAGAGCAGTAGGAGGACCTCAGTAATGCGCCCTGTCACCAGGGCTGTATTGAACAGACTGAGGGCCCTGCTGTACTGTAATATGACCTCCTTTCCTGTGGTGCTGGGTGCCAGTCAGAGAGGGCTTCTGGAGTTGGGTCAACGTGGTGACTCAGATGGATGTGAGTGACTGGTGTGGAGCCCAGGGTTATTGCATCAGGGAAATGTGAAAGTCAAATAAAGTTTTAGAGCTGCACACAAAGTTCACAGAGTAATGATGTCATCATTATGAGTCATTCAACCTCTTATGAATAACAGGTTTGCAGGTATGATACCTCCCTCCATGTACCAAATAAAATATATTTGCCATAGTTGTCGACGACAACTTTACCATGAAATGCTTGCTTATCAGCCTATCCCAACGAGGCAGAGTTGAAAAATAATAATACAACATTTAAATAGAAACACGGGGAGTAAAATGCACGAGAATGGAGCTACATCCAGGGAGTACCAGTATCAGATCAATGTGGAGCTACATCCAGGGAGTACCAGTATCAGATCAATGTGGAGCTACATCCAGGGAGTACCAGTATCAGATCAATGTGGAGCTACACACAGGGAGTATCAGTATCAGATCAATGTGGAGCTACATCCAGGGAGTACCAGTATCAGATCAATGTGGAGCTACACACAGGGAGTACCAGTATCAGATCAATGTGGAGCTACATCCAGGGAGTACCAGTATCAGATCATGTGGAGCTACATCCAGGTAGTACCAGTATCAGATCAATGTGGAGCTACATCCAGGTAGTACCAGTATCAGATCAATGTGGAGCTACATCCAGGGAGTACCAGTATCAGATCAATGTGGAGCTACATCCAGGGAGTACCAGTATCAGATCAATGTGGAGCTACATCCAGGGAGTACCAGTATCAGATCAATGTGGAGCTACACACAGGGAGTACCAGTATCAGATCAATGTGGAGCTACACACAGGGAGTACCAGTATCAGATCAGTGTAGAGCTACACACAGGGAGTACCAGTATCAGATCAAAATGGAGCTACATGGAGAACCAGTATCAGATCAATGTGGGCTACATACAGGGAGTACCAGTATCAGATCAATGTGGAGCTACACACATGGAGTACCAGTATCAGATCAATGTGGAGCTACATCCAGGGAGTACCAGTATCAGATCAATGTGGAGCTACACACAGGGAGTACCAGTATCAGATCAATGTGGAGCTACATCCAGGGAGTACCAGTATCAGATCAATGTGGAGCTACACACAGGGAGTACCAGTATCAGATCAATGTGGAGCTACACACAGGGAGTACCAGTATCAGATCAATGTGGAGCTACACACAGGGAGTACCAGTATCAGATCAATGTGGAGCTACATCCAGGGAGTACCAGTATCAGATCAATGTGGAGCTACATCCAGGGAGTACCAGTATCAGATCAATGTGGAGCTACATCCAGGGAGTACCAGTATCAGATCAATGTGGAGCTACATCCAGGGAGTACCAGTATCAGATCAATGTGGAGCTACATCCAGGGAGTACCAGTATCAGATCAATGTGGAGCTACATCCAGGGAGTACCAGTATCAGATCAATGTGGAGCTACATCCAGGGAGTACCAGTATCAGATCAATGTGGAGCTACATCCAGGGAGTACCAGTATCAGATCAATGTGGAGCTACACACAGGGAGTACCAGTATCAGATCAATGTGGAGCTACACACAGGGAGTACCAGTATCAGATCAATGTGGAGCTACACACAGGGAGTACCAGTATCAGATCAGTGTGGAGCTACACACAGGGAGTACCAGTATCTGATCAAAATGGAGCTACATACAGGGAGTACCAGTATCAGATCAATGTGGGCTACATACAGGGAGTACCAGTATCAGATCAATGTGGAGCTACACACAGGGAGTACCAGTATCAGATCAATGTGGAGCTACACACAGGGAGTACCAGTATCAGATCAGTGTGGAGCTACACACAGGGAGTACCAGTATCTGATCAAAATGGAGCTACATACAGGGAGTACCAGTATCAGATCAATGTGGGCTACATACAGGGAGTACCAGTATCAGATCAATGTGGAGCTACATACACGGAGTACCAGTATCAGATCAATGTGTAGAGGTACCAGGTATTCCAGGTAGATATGTACATGAAGGCAGGGTAAAAGTGACAGAACTTTTAAGATGTCGCCCTCTTTACCACATCCCTACACCAAGTCACCTATTTTATGAGGCAGACGAGCGATCATTCTCATTGACTCTGACCGCTCTTACGTGTGCTGTTCCTGAGAGGCTGGCCACTGTATAAGAAGAAATGTGCCTCCGGCTGAGGCATTGACCACATATGGTGATCCACTGAACATTGACAACATGTGATCGAGGGTGATAGGGCACAAAGGCATTCTTTCAATGAGTCGCTGTCTGTTTAATCTCTCAAGCCCCGATATACCCAGGGCCAGCCCACAGGAAAAAACATTGTTTGTATACCACATTGTATATTTAGTGATTTATTGAACCACTCAGCACCTAATCAGCGACACACCACTGAGTAATAAAAACGAGTATATTTAGCCGAACAAGCGTTTGATAACTTTATTTAGAGCACTTTGAAGCCAGGCTCTTAGCCGGCTCTCTGCAGTGGCTAAATGAAATGTGCGTTAGGTTAATGCTGAAGCACCAAAAATATCTAGCGCATTTGAGCGAGTAAGCCGGAGGCGTCATGGGGGCTGTGGAGCATGTGCATTGTTTTCCCTGTGCTGGGTCTACCAGTGGAAGGGAGTCGTATGTCCCCTTGATCACCCATCGGCCCCCACGAGCTCCATCCCTCTTTAAATCCCCCTGACGCCTCTGTTTAAATCCCCTCAACCCAGCGGGGCTGTCCAGCATCCTCCAATAAATGAACCCTGCGACCCCCACTGCATAGCATGCCCTGACAGTCTGGCCACTGGCCAGGGTCCAAGCCACAAGCCCCACATACATAGCTGACGGAGCCTAGTGCAACTCAGACCCTGTCGTACAGCAAACAACCTGACAGCTAGGTGAGCTTGGGAGAAATTGACTCTAGTTATAGTCTTTGTCTCATTTTGGTTTAGATGGTTTTGTTTGTTTGATTCTGTCTCTAGTATGTGTTATGTCCTAGTAATTCTGATGGGGTTTCCTATCTCACTAGGTTTTTTACTCCAGATATTTTCTGCCTGTGGCTGCTGTCTGGTGGTGTATCTGGTTCTAGTTATCTGACAGTGTCTCTCTCTCTCTCTCTCTCTCTCTCTCTCTCTCTCTCTCTCTCTCTCTCTCTCTCTCTCTCTCTCTCTCTCTCTCTCTCTCTCTCTCTCTCTCTCTCTCTCTCTCTCTCTCTCTCTCTCTCTCTCTCTCTCTCTCTCTCTCTCTCTCTCTCTCTCTCTCTCTCTCTCTCTCTCTCTCTCTCTCTCTCTCTCTCTCTCTCTCTCTCTCTCTCTCCAGTGCTGCTGAGCCTGCTGACGGCCGGCGCCCAGACAGAAATGAAGAGAGTCGTCGGAGACAACACCACCCTGCCGTGCCACCATCAGTTCTGGCAATCCAATGTGCAGTTGCTTGACATCGAGTGGCTACTGCAGAAGCCCAACTCCAAGCAGAGAGTGGTGAGGAAGTCCTTTTCTCTCTTTCTTTCCTTCTTTCTCTCTCTTCTCTCTCCTTTTCTATACCCCCCCTCTCACCCTCAATCTCTTTGTTGCAACCAATCTGATTTATTTGATTTATTTGAAGGCACACTAATACAACACAATGTTCCTCCAATTTGTTTTCTTCCCATCTCATTTCTTCCTACAGTCTACTCTTACTCTTGCACAGTTTGTTACGTTACAGCCTTATTCTAAAATGGATTAAAACGTTTTTTCCCCTCATATCTACACACAATAACTCATAATGACAAAGCGAGAAAAAAAAGGTTTTAAGAACTGTTTGTAAATGTAAAAAAAATATATCACATTTACATAAGTGTTTAGACCCTTTACTCAGTACTTTGTTGAAGCACCTTTGACAGTGATTACAGCCTCAAGTCTTCTTGGGTATGACACTGCAAGCTTGGCACACCTGTATTTGGGAAGTTTCTCCCATTATTCTCTGCAGATCCTCTCAAGCTCTGTCAGGATGGATGGGGAGCATTGCTGCACAAGTATTTTCAGGTCTCTCCAGAGATGTTCGATCGGGTTCAAGTCCAGGCTTTGGCTAGGCCGCTCAAGGACATTCAGAGACTTGTCCCAAAGTCACTCTTGAGTTGTCTTAGCTCTGTTCTTAGGGTCATTGTACTGTTGGAAGGTGAACCTTCACCCCAGTATAAGGTCCTTAGTGCTCTAGAGCATGTTTTCATCAAGGATCTCTCTGTACTTTGCTCCGTTCATCTTTCACTCCAACCTGACTAGTCTCCCAGTCCCTGCTGCTGAAAAAAATCTCCACAGTATGATGCTGCCACCACCATGCTTCACCGTAGGGATGGTATAGGCCAGGGAATGAGCGGTGCCTGGTTTCCTCCAGACGTGATGCTTGGCATTCAGGCCAAAGAGTTCAATCTTGGTTTCATTAGACCAGAGAATCTTGTTTCTCGTGGTCTGAATGTCCTTTAGGTGCCTTTTGGCAAACTCCAAGCGGGCTGTCATGTGCCTTTTACAGAGGAGTGGCTTCCATCTGGCCACTCTACCATAAAGGCCTGATTGGTGCAGTGTTGCAGAGATGGTTGTCATTCTGGAAGGTTCTGCCATCTCCACAGAGGAACTCTGGAGCTCTGTTAGAGTGACCATCAGGTTCTTGGTCACATCCCTGACCAAGGTCCTTCTCTCCCGATTGCTCAGTTTGGCCAGGCAGGCAGCTCTATGAAGAGCCTTGGTGGTTCCAAACATCTTCCATTTCAGAATGATGGAGGCCACTGTGTTCTTGGGGACCTTCATTGCTACATACATTTTTTGGTACCCTCCCCCAGATCTGTGCCTAGAAACAAACCTGTCTCGGAGCTCTACGGACAATTCCTTTGACCTCATGGCTTGATTTTTGCTCTGACATACACTATCAACTGTGTGACCTTTTATAGACAGGTGTGTGCCTTTCCAAATCATGTCCAATCAATTTAATTGAACTCAGGTGGACTCCAGTCAAGTTGTAGAAATATCTCAAGGACGATCAATGGAAACAGGATGCACCTGGGCTCAATTTTGAGGCTCATAGCAAAGGGTCTGAATACTGAAGTAAATACGTTTTTTACATTTTATTTTTTATAAATTTGCTAACATTTAAAAAAAACTGTTTTTACTTTATCATTATGGGGTATTGTTTGTAGATTGATGAGGAAAATGTTTTATTTAAAATATTTTAGAATAAGGCTGTAATGTAACAAAATGTTGAAAAAGTGAAGGGGTCTGACTGAATACATTCCGAAAATACTGTAGACTTTTTCAGATTCCCTGAAGTGAAACGATATTGACTGAGATACAGTAGTAAACAAATTACTGTGGCTGAAAGTCCTCCTGAGACACAGTTACTAAATAAAGCCTGTACATTAGACCAGAGAAGCCTGTACATCACAACAGCTGTGAAAATAGTATACCTAGACATTCCAGTCCCTGAGATATGAATTAGACAACATCAATACTGCCTGCTATTAATATAATAAAAATAGATCCATCCTATCACCCACCTTTTATCATCTACCCGAGTCTAAAAACAGTCCTAATGTAATTACTTGTCTTCTAGCTCTCAGAAGATGTTTCAGTTTCTGTTTTGATTTAGTACATTTCATTAAGAAAAAACAAACATCTGATAACAGTAATACCGTGAAATCTCAACAGGCCTTATCAGATGAAAGAGATTTCTAATTTCTTTGAAAGTCATTCATTTACACACTGATCTGTTGATTAGCAATGAGAGATTTGGTTCCACAAGGGAAGGGAGGAGGGAGAGAAGGGAGGAGGGAGAGAAGGGAGAGAAGGGAGGAGGGAGGAGGGGAGAAGGGAGGAGGGAGAGAAGGGAAGAAAGGGGAAAACAAATGTCTTTGATATCTCTGAAGAGGCTGGCACATTGCATTGAATATTTAACGAGGAGATAACATTGAAGGCACCATTAATTAAAATGAAACGTCTGAACATTTTATTAGAAACGAGACTGTGCCTGTAGCAGAATTAATAAATCATTATTTTATTTCAGCTGGAAGGTCGTGTTGAAATGGAAAAGAGCAGCTTGTCAACATTTAGCCTCTGTTGCCGAGTGTACAGGCTACATGTGTCAGGAGCACAGAGGGGAGAGAAATCCCGAGCAAGGGCAGGGTTCACTGGCGCTGACCTGGGGATGCGTATGCTAATAGCACTACACACCCATAGGCCCATCTTGAGGCCGTCCACAGACAAGGGGAACATTGAGAACTCTGATGTTGGATGCTGTATTGAATTCAATTGCACATTAGACAGACCACTCATTCCACCTCTCATAAACATATGTTCAGAGCCACAAGCACAAACACATACACACCTGCAAATACTGTACACTCCGCATCCAAAATGGATGAACACAGCAGGAGTGTGCCCATAGGCAAATGCACAGTAACTTGTGTGTGTGTGTGTGTGTGTGTGTGTGTGTGTGTGTGTGTGTGTGTGTGTGTGTGTGTGTGTGTGTGTGTGTGTGTGTGTGTGTGTGTGTGTGTGTGTGTGTGTGTGTGTGTGTGTGTGTGTGTGTGTGTGTGTGTGTGTGTGTAAGTGTAAATGGGCAGACGTCACCTGCGAGCGCAGCAGGTAAACCAGCTCCGATGGCACTGATGTGCTGTGGCACCAGCGTTTAACAGTCCCCATCTGCAGGCTCTCACTTGCCCTGAGTAATAGGCTGCTGTGACAGCTGTGTTTGCCGTTGTGTGTGTGTTTTTACAAGGTAGAGAGAGTGAAAGACAAATAGAGGGTACCTGTCTGTACTGTATGTGTATGTGTCTTTATGAGCAAGCAGTGTCCATGCATGTCTAAATCCACATACAGAGCTGATGCCTTTACATATCTCTCTGCATACAGCTCTCTGTGTGTCTCATTGTCTCTCTCCCCAACCCAGATCATCACGTTTTTCGGGGGCCAGGTTTACACCAACGAGGTGACCAGCGGGACCAGTCGTCTGTCTTTCGCTGGGGACTACCTGAAAGGAGACGCCTCCCTGCTCCTCAGTGACTTACAGCTGACCGACTCTGGGGAGTACTACTGCAAGGTCAAGATGGGGGGAAAGTACCACTGGAGCCAAGTCAACCTCATAGTGCTGGGTGAGTCTGCTCTCCAGCTCTGTCTCTCACACACGCTAATCAATAGGGAATTAGCAGGCACATTTCCTCTCTCATGCTGACTGATCAAATGATTCAATTTGATTCAGATGGAGTGATTCGATTTAGATGTTTTTGTTTGGCCTTGATTCTCCTTTGCGAGGGTCTCAGATGTATGGTTGCTGAGGCACATAGAAGTAACATAATCTAATATATGTCAAAAAATGGCTGGCATTGGGGATTGACCTCTTGTCAGCTTGAAACAGATGATGCAGAATTTAGTTGTTAAACAATAGGAATTATTTTGCTAACCTGATTTGAAAATACTTTTTCTGTCATCAAATATACTGCAGACAAGCTCTTTATGATGATTTAATATTTGTTATCTGTTTATAATTATTAAACACCATACAGAGTTCTGAGCCGTCATTCAGCTTTCATAACTATTATGACAAAGCCAGTTGGGTTGCTTTAGAGGGGCAAAAACCCCATTGTTTTATTTGTTCTGTTATTTTTTTCATTGTCCCAATACACAGAGGTTTGGCGGATCTGTTTTAAATGGCTTAGTTTTCACTGGCTCTGTGCTAAATGTGTCTCTGCATATCGTTGAATAGACAAACAGCTTTGAAGGACAGACAGGCAAGTGGAGAGCAGCAATACCACAACGTAGTCCAACGGGAGAAGTGAGATCATTCTCCCATGCAATTTATTAAAACATCATGGGAGATTAGTTAAACCGGTGGTTATTGGTACTTTAATGGAACAGTCTCTTAATCCTTTTTCCCTTTTCTCCCTCTCCTCCATAGAGACATTTCATTGAGTTAGCATCTAGATTTTCACTAATTGCCCTCAGCTTTGCAGTGACACTTTTGATTTTGAGAGATGAACATTTGCATTTTTCTCTTGCAGTCCCGACGTTAAGATAATGGGTTGGCAGAGGAGCTGGTGGCTGGCTGGGTCTGGGCGCCTGTGTCAGTGTGTGTGTCCTCGCTCTGCCTGCTCCGGCTGCAGATAGATTGGTCTAACTGGCCCTGACAGAGCTGTGAGATGTACTGCAGAATCCCCGGCACTCTCCTCAGCCCCTTCATTATATTTCTCACTGAGCGTGGGAGCAGCATGTTCACCATGCCGGTTAGACTGGGAGGGAAGGGATGGAGGGGAGGGATGGGTTAAGGGATGGATGGAGAGATATAAGGAGGACTGGAGCACCTGCTGTGAAGCAGCCATAGAGCTAGACAAGGGCTGGCCATATAGTGACCCCCAGGCCACAAGAACTCAGGAGCACAGCACTCTCTCCTGACCTGTCTCTGTCTGCAGGCTTTCAAAACCAACTCACAGTCACTTATTGATCTAGGTTTGGGGCCTGTAACACAACTTGTAATCACAGCATTGGCTTCCATGAGAAACAAACAGGCTACTGTTACACTCAAGAATCTTTAAGTATTATTTCCTGTTTACACATGCTGCTACAGTATTATAATGTTATTTGTAGTGTTTTATAACTACTGTTCTGTTGTTTCTACAGTGAAGCCCTCTAAGCCACGATGCTGGATGGACGGCAGGCTGCTGGAGGGCAGTGATGTTAAACTGAGCTGCAAATCCAGTGACGGCTCAGACCCTATCAAATACAATTGGGAGAGGGTGCTGGATAAGGGAAAGAGTGTTGGGAACCTCCCCCTACTGGCACTGAGAGGTAAGTAGATTGTAGATTGTACACTTGCTGTACCCCACTTCATCCATGTGCATGTGAAACACAGGTCCCCTAAAGAGGACATTACATAGTTTGTGATATTTTGATGATAGTATTTCCCAGAATACATTTTTATCCCCAAACACTTAAATTCCAGTCTGCCTCCGAAACACCAAAATGTAATGAAGATTCATTATAGCACAAAAACTTCCTGATAGCGGCAATTCAGCCAGTGTTCCCCAACTGGCAGCCTAATTTGTTCCCGTGGCTGTTTTTATTTGTACATAAAAGACTGTAAAATCACCAGCAAATCAGCTCTGAATGATTTTGATTTTGAAAATCTGTTCAAAAGTACTCCCACGCATAATAGAGAGATATATGTGATTGTATACAAATGTAAGCAAGGTTTGAAATTATTATGTTTTATTAATTTATGCATTCTACAAATTATTACTAATTATGACCCCGTGACCATCCACTCAACAAGAAAATCAGCCCGTGGCTGAATCTATTTGATAATCCCTATCCTAGACGCATCTACCCCTTTGAGGCACAAAACACACTTTCATTGCGTTTCAGTTTCACCACATATTCTCCCCACTCAACTCGCATTAGTGATGACACGTGCCCATGCCGAAAGCCTAGAAATTAATGACCTCCATGATACAACATCTGTTCAGTCTAATTCGTTTTCATTGGGCGATACAACGCACCGTCGTGGCCCATTATTTATGGGTGGTGGTGAACGGTAATATCACATGGCTGTCATGACAGGGATGTCTAAGGGACTCTTAGCCACGTAAATCTCCATCGTTGTCTCAGATAAACTCTTTCAACTCCCCCTAAATTCCCCCAGGATCTACGAGCCCGGTGGTCTTCAATCACGAGAGTCACTCTGAGCATGAGTACACACAATCTCTCCGAGGCCAAGATCAACATTTGCAAGTTCCTCTCCACTTGCTCCATCCCACAGAGTGTGATACCTCAGAGCTGACACGCTATTGCAGACAGGAATGGTTAGCCCAAAACAGACCTGAGTCAGTTCTAACTAGGCTCAACAATACAATTGAATACAGCCTCAATACAAATACAGGCTCACAATGCATTTGTCTTGCTGCTGATCTGTACTAGATTATCATAGAATGGAGTGGATCAGAGCTGAGTAGACTTTGATATGAAGTACAGTACTTCACTGCAAGGATTTATTACATGATGTTAATCAAATTGCTCTTCAAGATCATGCTAACTGTAGAAGTGCTTGAAACCATTGTAGTGGACATACATGTACAAACTGCACCATAGACCCCGGTCCTATCAGCTTTCACAAGTTGAGCAGGTTGTTAAATCACAGTCTATCTATCTCTCCTACAGATCTGAAGAATCCAGAGATCGTCACCCTGCGGAACCTGACGAAGGACAGTACAGGTGTCTACAAGTGCACTGCCAGCAATGACGTTGGCGAGGAGAACTGCATCATCGAGGTCACCATGCAGTGTGAGTAGAGAGAGCTGCTCTCCGGCTCCGCACCACACCATGCTATGATGGTGATGGATGACTGTAGTTTCCAACAGCACCTGGACATTGTTTTTTCCTCGCTCCACTCCCCTGCGCCTCAGTAACACAACACTGGGGACTGTACCGTTAAAACAGTGGCCATTGGTCATCGACTTCGCTCAAACAGTAATGTTTCAATGTCACGGTAATAGATTTCCAGAAAGGCACAGGAATTTTAAGGTCACAACAGGGTGAAATGTTGGGGACATGATTTATAAGTTAACACAGCAACAGAAATGGTTTGATAGCATTTTATTAGATTCATAGTTTTGTAGCGAACACATAATACACACAACACCAGCAAAATCTATCATCCACAAATTCACAGGATTTACCTATCGGGACTCAATCATTATTTTTAAAGGGATTGTTTACGTGAGAAGCATCAATATTTGCGTGTGGATACTGTATGTACAGGTGCATGTATGGTAGTTTTCCACTGCCCTGCTGAGGTCAAAAATGTGTGATGATCCACAGATGTTCGAGGGATGGGCGTGCTGGCAGGTGCCGTGGTGGGCGTTTCCTTTGGTGTTCTCCTCATCATCCTAATCATCTGGCTCGTCTTCCGCAAGAAGGAGAAGAAGAAGTATGAGGAGGAGGAGACTCCCAATGAGATCAGGTCAGTCATTTTCTTCATCTTCCTGCATCTCTTTATCTTCTGTCCCTCTTTCACTATTTTTTCTGTCTAACTTTTTAAATACTGAAGCATGTATGTGCAATTGCGTGTGTAATAAATCTCTCATTGTCAAGCGTAGTATTTATTGGTTTCTGAGAGCCATCCTTTTCACACCTCTCTGCTCCCGTGCCCAGAGCTTCTCTCCTCTCCAGAGCAGCCATAAGCAGGCAGCAGGGCCTAAGTGTGGATTGAGGCCGTGTTTGACTCCCAGAGCGAGATTTACAGTAAACTGGGGCCTCCAGGCTGCTAATGGCGCAGCTTGTTACAGCAGAAGAGAAAACAATTCACTGCTTGGAGGCTGTGTAGCTGCTTATTTGCCGGTGTTTAGATAAATAATGCAGACTACGGGGAGGTGTTTCCTTTTTACATGTCATGTTTAACCACTGAGCGGGTGGGATGGGATGGGGCAGTTTTCTGAAGTGGGGTCGGTGACCGTGGTGCCAGTGTAATGTAGTGGATTAAGACCTAGACGAGTTGGACTATTTTTATTTAGACACTTGTGTCAGACCCAGATGATAATGCAGCAAGGGCAGTGGAGCGTCACCAAACCCTTTTCTCTGATTGTGTAAGATCGTTTTCTCCACTGGCTCTCCTCAGAAAGGCCGTAGAGTTTGTCTAAGTTTATGTTTTTCTCTGTGTGCATGCTTGGGGTCATGACTGGCCAAATCTAAGTAGCTCTTGTTTGTTTTTGTTTTTGATTTGTGTATCTGTGCAGGGAGGATGCAGAGGCTCCCAAGGCCAAGCTGGTTAAGCCCAACTCTTTGTCCTCGTCCCGTTCTGGCAGCTCCCGCTCCGGGGCCTCCTCAACACAGTCCATGGTGCACAACACCGCCCCCCACGGGCACCGCCCTCGGCCCCCAGCGATAGCTGCCCTTAAGGAGAATGGACAGCCCCCTGACTTCCCCCAGTCCCCCCCAGCATACACAACGGTGGTACCCCCCAACAAGACCCCTGAGCCCCCTGGCACCCCCAAATTCAACATCAACTCCAGGAAACAGATCTCTGGGCCCACTCCCCCCACTCTCATGGTCCCTGCCCAGACCAAGGCCTTTCAAACTGTGTAGGATGGAGAAGAAAGTCTATCCTGGCTATGTTGATGTGTAAAACCCACCCCTTCAAAGACACAAACTCTTCCGTTAAACAACGAAATGCAAGTAGTAAAAGGATGTAATTAAAATAATCAATAATATAAACCCCAAAACTTTTAATGAATGCATACTTTAAAAGGGAAAATAAGAAATGCTTGCCCCCTACTGAATAAAAAACAACAAAAACAAAAAAACTGAGACAGAACACATTTTTGATTGTCTCGTGGCTAAATAACTTATTTTTACACTTTTCTTTCTACTTTGAAGTCATGGGAAGCAATGAGCGAGCACAGCGCTGTGTGCGGTGAGGTGTAAGAAAAACCCAGAGTGGAGCTTTTATTTATCAAATCAAAAGGACAGGAAGAGTGCAGAGAAAAAAGAAGAAAGAAGGAATGGGTTGAGAAAATAGATCCAAAGTGGAGACACGCAGCTGACGACATGACGGAGGGATGAGGGCATGAAACACTGAGAGAGAACCACACCTCTTTATTTTGGCCTAGTGGTGTCTCTGACTCATCCAACCACACCACTCCCAACAGGCAGACACACCGGAGCTTCCAGCCCCCACTACAACCACACACCCCTGGCTTTCTGACAGAGAGCATGCTGTGTGCCCTGTGAGGAGAGAAACTGCTCGATCAACCCTCCAGAACACAGGCGGCCGATGGCACCTTATTTGGAGAGGATGGGCTCATAGTAATGGCTGGAATGAAATACATGGAATGGTATCGAACACGTCAAACACATGGTTTCATTGTGTGATGCTATTAAATGCACTCCATTCCAACCATTATTATGAGCCATCCTCCCCTCAGCAGCCTCCTGTGCTCCAGACTCTGTGATGCTTTATGAACTCCATGACGACATCTGAGACACATCATGTTCCATGGTCCTGACCCCATTCAGAGAACAGCTCATTTGCTTTTCTCAATAGGAGAAACTTTAGCCACATTCATAAGATGTAGCACTGACATGGTAGTCAGAGTTCTGATGAAACTTTTATTTTTCTCACCACGTCCTCTCTCAGCTCTGTGGATTGGCAATTCCAGTCCTCGGGGTCTAGAGTGCTGTCACACTGTTCCCCAATCCCTAGCAAACACAGCTGATTAAACTAATTGAATTCTAAACTGAACATCATGATTAGTTGATAATTAGAGTCAGGTGTGTTAGCTGGGGCTGGGGCAAAAGTGTGACACCAATCAGACCCCTGAGGACTAGTGTTACCATCCCATATGGTATGGAAACTCCTCCCCAAATTAGCATATGGATGAATTGGGTGTTAATGTACAGTAAAAAGAGACACATGACTGAATATACTGAATAATAAAAATAACTTTAAGACAAAGGAGGTTTAATATCCATTATATTTCAGGTTGTGAAGGGTGACAGACAGCTGTGTCTCAGCCTAAGGAAGTGCCACCAATCCCCAGGATGGGTCATCGTTACTTTATTTACTCATTTATTTACCTCCACTGTTTTGCAATGTTACGGAAACCAAAACCTGTCAAAAAGTAAATGAATGTGTGTTGAACAAAGATGGTCACTACGATTATGTTCTATGCTTTGTAAGGTACTGAATAGAAGGAAGTAAAACATAGTTAAAGAGACACAAATGACATTGAAGTTAATCCCCGAAATACTGTGGATGATTGAATAGAGGAAGGAGTATGATTCTAGGGACTATTGTACAGTGTGCATGGTTCCATCCCTGGTAGGTACTCTCCTTGGATCCACAACAACAGAGTGCCACTCGATTACTGTCTGATTGTTTTGATAGTTTCTCTGTACATTGGCCAAGCTTTGGCATCAGCCATCCCCTTTGTTGTACATCTGTCTGACCCTGTGCAGTTTGAATGAAGTAGGCTATTTAGTGTGCCTTTGAAATCCCTATCCCTGTTGATGGTTTCTTTTTCTGTCCTTATCATGAATGCACATGTGGTTTGAGTTATGTGTTGATCCAGCTTTGGGAATCTACTGCCAAAACACAGTGAGACAGGGGCATTAACCAAACCTGTGGGATTATTACTTGCATGTCACATGGGCAAGAAAATACATCAGAAAATCTATACAGTAGTACCTAGTACAATAGAATGCATGATCTAGATTATATACAATTGCGGACAGAGAGAAATCATCAATTATTACTTATAGATGTACAATGTGAACATTTCCTCAAAATAAATAACACAGGATTGTAAGTAGGGAGTAGGGAGCTAGAGACACCACTAGCTGGGGGTATCGTACACAAATAGTTGCAGAAAACACTTCAATAACAATTATTCATTCATGCCTGAAATAGAATATGACGTTAGAAGACCTGCATGTGGATACTGTTTGATAGTGTATTGATTTACAGTGGCAGAGCTGTTGAATACGCTCACTTTGTAATAGGTATCCTTACATGCTGCACATCTACGACAGAGGTAGAAGCCAGTCACCTGGTGTCAGCCCTAACAGTGAAGTCCCTGACATTCCTGGCCCTGTAGTGTGAAATGAGAGGAGGGTCAGAGAAAATCTTTTGGCAAGCAGGATCAGCAATAAGCACATTCCAATGCTACTTAATAGCTCCCTTGATGTCATCACTCCGTTGATGTCATCACTCACAGAACAATATGTAACAGTACAGACATGAATGGTTTTTATTTTATTAATTTTTGTATTACTTTTATCCCTTCTGGTAGAGGTCTCATCAATGGTACGTACTCTACTGAGAGCACTACAGGCATGTAGGCTTTGTATACAAAGTAGTGGACAAAGACACTGAGTGAAGGCGCACAATGGTATCCCGGAAGAATATCTCGCTAGGACTAATCTCGGCTATAATATATGTATATGTATATGTAACCCAATCACAATGCAGAGGGTGTACATCTCCATAATGAGACAACATTCCATGCCAAGGGAATGATGTACATTATAAATCTTCTTCAGGATCGGTGGATCCCCTGCGGGACGGTTGAGTTAACGAAGGCTAATGTGATTAGCATGAGGTTGTAAGTAACAAGTAAACATATCTGATATTGTCTGAAAGCTTAAATTCTTGTTAATCGAACAGCACTGTGTCCAGGAGCTATTACAGTGAAATAATCCCATGCTATTGTTTGAGGAGAGTGCACAGTTTTGAACATTAAAAGTTATTAATGAACAAATTAGGCACATTTGGGCAGTCTTGATACAACATAATGAAAATGAATGCAATGGTTCATTGGACCAGTCTAAAACGTTCACATACACTGGTGCCATCTAGTGGCCAAAATCTAAATTCCACCTGGCCTGGAATAATACATTATGGCCTTTCTCTTCCATTTCAAAAATGATGGTACAAAACTTATTTTTTTGTATTATCTTTTACCAGATCTATTGTGTTATATTCTCCTACATTCCTTTCACATTTCCACAAACTTCAAAGTGTTTCCTTTCAAATGGTACCAATAATCTGCATTTCCTTGCTTCAGGTCCTGAGTTACAGGCAGTTGAATTTGGGTATGTCATTTTAGGCGAAAATTTAAAACAATGGTACAAGCCTTCAGGGCCACACCAACACCCACAAATTCTCATGTTAGCCGCTCATTCAAGTGAGAAGAATAGTGGGACCAGCTAGGCATAACCTATCTGAATGGAAAAGACTGCAGTGTAGACACGCAGTGTTTATATTACAGATGAGGTTGGAAGTTTACGTACATTTAAACAAATACATTTAAACTCAGTTTTTCAGAATTCCTGACATTTAATCAGAATAAAAATTCCCTGTCTTAGGTCAGTTAGGATCACAACTTTATTTTAAGAATGTAAAATGTCAGAATAATTGTAGAGAGAAATATTTATTTCAGCTTTTATTTCTTTCATCACATTCCCAGTAGGTCAGAAGTTTACATACACTCAATTAGTATTTGGTAGTGTTGCCTTTAAATTGTTTAACTTGGGTCAAGCCTCCCCCTTTTTCCTCCAAACATAACAATGGTCATTATGGCAAAACTGTTCAATTTTTGTTTCATCAGACCAGAGGACATTTCTCCAAAAAGTAGGATCTTTGTCCCCATTAGTCTGGCTTTAATTATGGCGGTTTTGGAGCTGAGCGGCCTTTCAGGTTATGCTGATATAGGTCTAATTTTACTGTGGCTATAGATGCTTTTGTACATGTTTCCTCCAGCATCTTCACAAGGTCCTTTGCTGTTGTTCTGGGATTGATTAGCATTTTTCGTACCAAAGACATTCATCTCTAGGACACAGAACGCATCTCCTTCCTGAGCAGTATGGAGGCTGCCTGGTCCCATGGTGTTTTTACTTGCATACAATTGTTTGTACAGATGAATGTGGTACCTTCAAGCATTTGGAAATTGCTCCCAAGGCTGAACAATACTTGTTTTTTTCTGAGGATTTCTTGGCTGATTTCTTTTGATTTTCCCATGATGTCAAGCAAAGAGGCACTGAGTTTTAATGGCGGCCTTGAAATACATCCACAGGTACACCTCCAATTGACTCAAATTATGTCAATTAGCCTATCAGAAGCTCTAAAGCCATGATATAAATTACCTGTGTCAGGCACAAAGTAGCTGTCCTAACCGACTTGCCAAAACTAGAGTTTTTAAACAATAGATATGTGGAGTGGTTGAAAAACGAGTTTTAATGACTCCAAGCTAAGTGTATGTAAACTTCCAACTTCAACTGTATGTCTATTATTGAAATCAATTCAGTTTCACATGCAGCAATCTTGTTTTCTCTAGTGGTGACAATGCCCGTCCATAATTCATACTGATCTAGGCCTCTGGAAGTCGCTCGCATGCTATCTGCCTGGCAAAGCTGTCTTTTAATATAGCCATGCACCGGTCTCTTTGTGTATTGACAGCTTCCCATCACACACACAACCAGAAACACAGACACACACACACAAACACACAGAAACACATAGAAACACAGACACACACACACACAAACACATAGAAACACAGACACACACATACACAAACACACAGAAACACAGACACACACAAACACACACACACACACACACACAAATACACACACAGAAACAGACACACAAATGCACATAAATACAGACACACACACATACAGTACATAGTGAACCAAAAGCCGAAACAGTCAGCCTTGTTATTTCTGTTCCTTCAGAATACATTTGATGGATGGTTGGCGGGCATTACGACTGACTGATGGCACTCCCCAGCAAAGGGAGCATAAAAATAACCATTGCATAGCCCAGGAGACAATACACACACACACATGAACAGTGCTATGTGTCTTAGCATTCTCAAAACAAATGCTCTCACAGTTTTCAAGGGAACGTGAGAGAGTAGTGGGAGAGGAGGGGACATAAAACAAGATTGATATCGAGCCAGAGCTCTAGGCTCCTCCATTTAAATTCCCTCCACTGCCTATAGGAGCAGCTCGGTGGAGGATAAGATGCTTTGTCTTAAATTCCTCCGACTTTTTGATTTGCTTTCAAGCAACTGGAGGTCTCAGGTGGAAAATTCCCCAGATTATGAGCCCTCGCGTTGCTTTTCCACATCTGTGCCAGCTTTGTGGACTGTCAAACCTGCTCTGTTTTCTCCAAATGAATCCTGATAGGCTTTTGTCTGAGCAGTCGGGAATTTAAACTAGGCTTTTTCTCCACCCCCAGATTTGCAACACCGACAAAATGGGTCTTAAAGTAGCTCTACTATAATGTTATCATCATTCAAATGTAAGTGAAATGATTCATGATTCTGATTATCCTACATTATATTATATGACTATGAATCTCATGTAGCCAATACGTTTGTGTTCTTAAAGCAGTTTTGGGGATAAGCAGTTCAGCATGACAGATTGAAGCTCAAACTGTATTTGGACAGCCTCTGGCACGGGAACATGATCTGTTGTGACATTCTGAAAAGGGAGGGGTGGAAGTCCATCTCAGAAAGGAGGAACGCAAAGGGAGCTGCATGTCAAAAGCTATGGAGCAGATGAGGGGGAATGCTTTGCTTTGATATAAATGTATACCAGTATTTGGCTAAAAAACATGATTGTAAATATATATTACATAGAGTTTTATGACGCTTTTAATTTGTTTTCTATTTTGGTTCTTCCAAATCCATGTACTTTGCACCTTTGTGTGCTGTGCTCATCAAGGGTGAGGGTTGGGGGTTGGGGGGTTTGGTTCTGTCTGTAACAACCTTGACTGGATGTCAGACAGACAGCTCAGCATAGCATCATTAAGGGAAATTTAAACCACTCTTTACTCTTCAATAGTCTGTCATCTTCTTTGTAGTTGCTTCTCTTTATTTGTTGAAAACAATCCATGTAAATATTACAAGTAAAAAAATGTATATTTTTACTACTTCTGAGTTATTACTATTTCATTTGCAAATAAAATATACAATGACAAGTTATACGGCATATAATTTATTTTCTTCAATCAAAGCAAATACAAGCAGTGAAACTGACCTTCACTAGCAGCTGCCTCTCATTTGTATGACATTGTACTGGTATTATACTGGTGACTCATGGTGACTCAGTTGAGAGAGCTACAGTAGGGAGCACCTTTCTCTGTGTTGCCACTAGGCCTCATGATCCCCAGTTTCGCAGTGACAGAATGGCCAGCGACAGCAGTAGCAGAGGCTTCAGCCTAACTGCTCATCTCCAGGCCCCTGGATGTGACACTTATGCCTATTGCAGTAAGGTTCAGAGATATCTATTGACCTGTCAGCCTTATATTGACTGGGTGACGACCCTCCCACTCTGTCTGCCATATTCTTTCTCTTTGCTCTTGTTTTCCTTATTAGGACATCGGCTGGCGGAGCTGGGAGGGTCATCAGAGACATGGGACACAGCTGGGCCCGGGTGTGTCCCAGGATAAATACACCTCTTTTATATCCTTTCCAGCGGGCTACAGTGCGTAATTACCCACCGCAAATCCTCACGAAGACTAGGGTTGAGTTATTGTCTGTTTTGGGGAAGCTCCATATGTCTCATCACTCTTCTGTGGTGCCCAGTGTGATTGTCATTTCTCTAGTGGTCTGGTGTGCTCAGCAGAGGGGAAGAGCAAACGCATTCTTTTTTTGTATTTACTTGTGACTATGGTGTCTTTGTGTAGACAAGTTTATTCGCTTTCCATCAATGGAACTGTTAGAAATATGTACTAAAGAACAGCTGTTGAAGATCGCTGAACTCTACAAGATTGAAATTAGTGACAAACATCAAATTCTGTTAGGTTGATATTGAAAGCCAATCTGACTCGCCATTTCCCTGTTTCATTACAATGGCCTTCCAATCTGTTAGCCCTCGTAGTCTGTCTTTTGAACAACAGAAAGAACTGCTTCTGTTACAACTAGAGCATGATCATGTAAAGTATGAAAAGGAATTGGCATTTAAACAGGATTTGGAGTGTGCAAAAATCAAGTTTCAACGAGTTGCTACAGTTGGTTAGGGAAGGAAAGCTCTCAATGGAGTTTGCTCTGGGAAGGTGACCCAGATTTACCTAGGGGTCGCTCCTCTCTCGGTCATGCCCCGAACTCATTTGATATTGTTGTAAACTTACGTATTTTGCCAAAATGTTATGTGAAGGACCCTGAGGCTTTCTTTTTGTTGGAGCTTGTTGCTGACAAGCTCGCTTGTGCGCCCTGTTCCTGAATGTCTACGTGACTGACCATTGTGTATTTTGTTTGGTTTTGTCCTGTTCAGTCGCTCCGGTCTGTTCCCTTCTAGTCTCGTTTTCTTCTTTCCTCTTAAAGGTTGCTTCCTGTGCGCAAACGTTGCTGAGGTCTGAGGGCAAGTGGAAGTGTGAACACGTACCCCATTATGAATTTGGGATGCAGGGGCTGGGTGAATTTGGGACACTGGATGAATTTGTTTGTGTGACTGGTACTGTGTTCCGGGGTCCTTGTTGGTCCCCCGGTTTTCTGGGGGGGATGTGACGACCCTCCCACTCTGTCTGCCGTATTCTTTCGATTTGCTCTTGTTTTCCTTATTAGGATGTTGGCGGGCGGCGCTGGGAGGGTCGTCAGCGACATGGGACACACCTGGGCAAGGATGTGTACCAGGATAAATACACCTCTTCCCCATTCATTGAGGAGACTCTTAGATTTTGTTTGCCTTGGCACCTTTCAACACTCCCCCATTATCACCTTTATGTATGCAAACACTCACACTACTGATTACTGACTACACACAATTGTTAATTGTATTTAGTTTACTTAAATTAATAAATATATTTTGTTATTCCTGATCTCCACGTTGTCTCCCTTTTTGTTGCGGGCTTTGTGCCAGTTCGTGACAACTGACATTCATCTTTTTCCCTTTGAATTTCTTCCTATGTTGACAATTTATTGAACTGCCAAGATGAAGTATACATGTCAAACAGATCCAGAGAGAAATTGTGACTTATAATTTTTTCACAGGAACACAGAATACAAAATGTCATATTCCTGAAGTAAAAGAGTTATGAAATGACTACTGTAGATATGAAAGCGATACAATGGGGATTGTTTAGGCTACATATCACATCAGACTATCTGACATCTGCTTGTTGCTGAACCTATTTGTTTAAACATTGCCATAATTCCAGAGCACCTCATACATATCCAACAAGATTGAGACATTTTAAAGCCCACATCACATATCTCTACTCTCTGTGCCCTTTGATTCCACATGATTAACAATGTGTAATGACACACCCCCTCGGATACACAAACACATGTAAACACACACACAATCAAATGATCTGGTATGAAAATCAATAATACAAGCACTGGTCATTGTCTCATTTTAGAGAAATGTAATTGAAAATTAAAAAGGTGATTCTAGTCCTAGTGTGGAATACAATAAGGATTAACACAGGAATAGGAAACACAATGTTACTCTAATGGGTTATAACGTAAATATGTGTCTTTGTGTCTTTATCTTGGTGTGGAATATCTTAATCTGATATTTTTGCCATAAGAAAATGTAATCAAACCTTATTTGGCTTTTGATCTCTCCTTTATCTTGAAAGTTAATGTATGTAGATTGCCATAGTTCTGTACATTATCGGAGCACCGAAAATATGTTTTTGTTCATCAGTTATAGAATTGTGCCCCCTGGTGTTGGTTGAAGATTTTATTTTTTATTTTTTTTATTTCACCTTTATTTAACCAGGTAGGCTAGTTGAGAACAAGTTCTCATTTGCAACTGCGACCTGGCCAAGATAAAGCATAGCAGTGTGAACAGACAACACAGAGTTACACATGGAGTAAACAATTAACAAGTCAATAACACAGGGGGAGTCTATATACAATGTGTGCAAAAGGCATGAGGAGGTAGGCGAATAATTACAATTTTGCAGATTAACACTGGAGTGATAAATGATCAGATGGTCATGAACAGGTAGAGATATTGGTGTGCAAAAGAGCACAAAAGTAAATAAATAAAACGGTCTGGGGATGAGGTAGGTGAAAATGGGTGGGCTATTTACCAATAGACTATGTACAGCTGCAGCGATCGGTTAGCTGCTCAGATAGCTGATGTTTGAAGTTGGTGAGGGAGATAAAAGTCTCCAACTTCAGCGATTTTTGCAATTCGTTCCAGTCACAGGCAGCAGAGTACTGGAACGAAAGGCGGCCAAATGAGGTGTTGGCTTTAGGGATGATCAATGAGATACACCTGCTGGAGCGCGTGCTACGGATGGGTGTTGCCATCGTGACCAGTGAACTGAGATAAGGCGGAGATTTACCTAGCATGGACTTGTAGATGACCTGGAGCCAGTGGGTCTGGCGACGAATATGTAGCGAGGGCCAGCTGACTAGAGCATACAAGTCGCAGTGGTGGGTGGTATAAGGTGCTTTAGTGACAAAACGGATGGCACTGTGATAGACTGCATCCAGTTTGCTGAGTAGAGTGTTGGAAGCCATTTTGTAGATGACATCGCCGAAGTCGAGGATCGGTAGGATAGTCAGTTTTACTAGGGTAAGCTTGGCGGCTTGAGTGAAGGAGGCTTTGTTGGCGAATAGAAAGCCGACTCTTGATTTGATTTTCGATTGGAGATGTTTGATATGAGTCTCGAAGGAGAGTTTGCAGTCTAGCCAGACACCTAGGTACTTATAGATGTCCCACCCCAGTTTTATCTCAGTGAAAACTACCCCATCTGTGATGATGCTGCTGGACCCTAATATGATAACAGCCATCCACATATTAAACTGAGAAATCAGGCATAAAAAGAATTAACTTTATCAGTTTATAATAAATCCTCACATGTCTATCTAGACTACAGTATGTTGGTGGTAATCGGGGATGAAACAGTGAAGCCATGAATAGCTGTGGTTGAGGCTCCTTCTGGCAGTTGTGTACTCTAGTCACATGACTTGGACCCAAGTCTGACTCAAGTCACAAATTTGATGACTTGAGAGGAGATATAGAATAACTTGAGGCTTGACTTGAAGCCTCAAGACTCGGGACACGACTTTAGAGACTGATGTAGAGACTGATGACTTGAACTTATCTGGACAGGTTTTGTAATGTTTTGTCACTCATTTTGTGGCACAGTATACATGGATTACTCTAACAGCAGCCAGAGACAGTAGCCGCAGCATTGTTCTTGTAAAAAAAAACTGGAACAGATTGGCTTGTAAAACGCACAATTGGCACTCTGATTGGACTAGAAAACTGTCAATCAATACAGGTCGGTTGATGATCTAGCGAACAGATTGCTGATTTTCTGTACAGCTACAGGACTGTGAATCTGTATAGACGAGACCTATCTAATTTATCCTGTAGTCTAAATCAACTGTGGGTGGTGTTTATGTTGTAAATGTACGGCTCTTTGCGTTGGTGGTGTTTTTTGTCAGTCACAAACACCTAGGTAATAATGTTGCAGCTCGAAAGTAAATTATAGGAAGAAAGGATTGCCATAATAAATAAATATGCAGCTCCCAAACAAATTTGGTGATCGAGAACACTGGGGACAGCCCACATTCTGAAATTGCATTTTTGTCCCACCCCAGTTTTATCATTGGAATGTGATACAAAACGTGGCCGCGGCGTGGTTTGGAACCATGCGGACGCCTCTGAGCTGTGGGGAAGGATGTTTGGAGTGTTTATCCAATAGGACAAAAAAAGATGTACTTCTAAAACCAAAGTTGCCCCTGATCAAGAATATGAACTGTTTACTTTGCAAGCTCATCAGCAATCGGGTAACAATTACTAGCATAGGCCACTGGTACTTGCTTCAAAATTATAATTTACTTCTGAAGCTTGCATTTGTTTAAAACTAATTATTTCTGTGGAGAAGACGCGGCTCTTCACTTGCGCTATACTTTTGTTCTCGTGTTGAAATGTTTGCTCTTGCTTTCACACGTTTTTAAATGCATAGGCCCTATGTGGTAAATCTATATTCCATCTAATACTACAATAGCTGCTAGCGTTTCATCCCCATGCAGTTTATTGCCACACGTAGACATTTCTGTTTCATGTTTGATAGGCCTACGATAATTTTAATTTAGCCAACCATTTCTTGCCCTCTGAGAGGGCGTGATGTTTACTGTGCACGTGAACGTTCACAAGACTCATGAGGTAGCAGTTATGCTTAGTTAATTGAAAGTATGGTTTCCTTTGTTCATATTTCCTGTAATGTTTGAGTTCCGTGTGTCTGTGTCCTACGTCTTTGTCATTATGGTTGTGCGTAAAAGGAGCGCGCTTGCCTCAGTGCGCATTGAAATAGACTACGTGGCCTGCACTCTACCTTTGGAGTCAGAACGTAGAGTAAGATAAAATGATTGTTCCGTGTATGCATGGTGTTTAAATATCATTAATAATCATTAAGTTTGATTAACACGAATGTAACAATGTATGTGTAAATTGCATTTTACATTGTAGAACCAGTGTATAGGTTGTAATTGCCAATTGGGTAATTTGTATGGTCCTGGGGGCCAAGTGCTTATATTATTGTAGCGACCCGCACAGACAGCTGTGTGTTATGTGTTAGGCTAGGAGGTGGTTGTGTTGTACTGACCAATACCCGGTGTTCGCGGGGTCCGACATGTCAATCAACCTGCTATCTGCCAATCACGGGAATGCCTGGAATGTTCTGATGCCGGGCATCCTGGTGGTTGGCGGAGTGGCGTGGAGGGGGGTTGGGCAGGGGGGTGGAGCGTTGGAAGTTAAGACCAGGTTCAGCCTTTGTTCTCTCTCTCTTACGTCTGGGCTTCACAAGAGAAGTTCACGTTTGGCTTGTGGGTTATCTGTCATCTATTTGGCGTGTGCTACGGGCCAAACAGTAGCCTGTGTAAAGTTGGTTTAATAAACCGTCAATGCGCAAACTCAAGCCTCTGTCTGGACAATTGTTCATTTATGATCTAGTCAGGTCATTCATTACCTGTTTGAGCTCCTGTTAGACCGATTCGATTTGGTTTCTCAAGGTCAGACTGTACAGTCTTGCCCCCTACCTGTCCATTCAGATAGGACAGGTTAAGCCTCATACAAAGGCTATTTCTCATACAAAGGCTAATCATGGTTATTACAAACCACGTTTCCATCCAACAATTTGATGCAGATGAATTACCTGTCATCCCACAATTTCTCCGTTTGACATGGTGGGATCTTTGTTGGAAACGCCTTTATGCAAATATTGATATAATAACCATCATATCGATCATTTCGAAGTAAACTTGGAGTCACGTGATGATAATGTGTGGTCCCCCCACTACCACCTGGGAAAGCATGCAGTTTATCAGGCTACAGATTAAATAAATTATTATTAACTTCACAGGTTGGGAAATGTGCAAGGTGATGAGCTTGATGCACCTTTCCAATAAATATCAAGTGTCTTTGACAAATACAAATAATAGACCTATCGCTCTCATCCATATTCATCTCATAATATAGGTAGCCTACCCGCACCGTACCTGCTAAGTGTTTGCTAGAGCGCATCAGCCAAGAGAAGAGGGTGCACATTTGCTATAGAACGCAACAGTTTTTCTTTCAAAACTATCAGTAGAGTTCAAAAAGCGATGAAACACATTAAACTTATTTTTCATTCAGTAGCCTACATGGGAATTTACATTGATTTAAAGTATTTTTACTTTTTTTTTTGGGGGGGGGGGTATCTGTACTTTACTTTGCTATTCATGTTTTTGGCTACTTTTACTTCACTACATTCCAAAAGAAAATAAAGTACTTTTTACTCCAAAAGTACTTGTTACATTTTGACTGGAAAATTGTCCAATACACTTATTAAGAGAACATCCCTGGTCATCCCTATTGCATCTGATCTGGCAGACTCACTAAACACATGCTTAGTTTGTAAATGATGTTGGAGTGTGCCCCTGGCTATCCGTCAGTAAAAAAAGAATAACATTGAGCAGTCTGTTTTGCTCAATATAAGGAATTTGATGTGATTTTTACTTTACATACGTAAGTACATTTTAGCAATTCCATTTACTTTTGATACTTGGGTATATATCAAATACTTTTCGGCTTTTACTCAAGTAGTATTTTACTGGGTGACTTTTACTTTTACTGGAGTCATTTTCTATTAAGGTATCTTTACTTTTACACAAGTATGACCATTTGTACTTTTCCCCAAAACTGGGAATTTATCTGTAAAAGTTATTTGTATGCACCTTTTGTCATCAGGCACAGCCTTTTGTCATCAGGCACAGCCTTTTATCATCAGGCACAGCCTTTTATCATCAGGCACAGCCTTTTGTCATCAGGCACAGCCTTTTATCATCAGGCACAGCCTTTTGTCATCAGGCACAGCCTTTTATCATCAGGCACAGCCTTTTATCATCAGGCACAGCCTTTTGTCATCAGGCACAGCCTTTTGTCATCAGGCACAGCCTTTTATCATCAGGCACAGCCTTTTGTCATCAGGCACAGCCTTTTATCATCAGGCACAGCCTTTTATCATCAGGCACAGCCTTTTATCATCAGGCACAGCCTTTTGTCATCAGGCACAGCCTTTTATCATCAGGCACAGCCTTTTATCATCAGGCACAGCCTTTTGTCATCAGGCACAGCCTTTTGTCATCAGGCACAGCCTTTTATCATCAGGCACAGCCTTTTATCATCAGGCACAGCCTTTTATCATCAGGCACAGCCTTTTGTCATCAGGCACAGCCTTTTATCATCAGGCACAGCCTTTTGTCATCAGGCACAGCCTTTTGTCATCAGGCACAGCCTTTTATCATCAGGCACAGCCTTTTGTCATCAGGCACAGCCTTTTATCATCAGGCACAGCCTTTTATCATCAGGCACAGCCTTTTATCATCAGGCACAGCCTTTTATCATCAGGCACAGCCTTTTATCATCAGGCACAGCCTTTTGTCATCAGGCACAGCCTTTTATCATCAGGCACAGCCTTTTATCATCAGGCACAGCCTTTTATCATCAGGCACAGCCTTTTATCATCAGGCACAGCCTTTTATCATCAGGCACAGCCTTTTGTCATCAGGCACAGCCTTTTGTCATCAGGCACAGCCTTTTATCATCAGGCACAGCCTTTTATCATCAGGCACAGCCTTTTATCATCAGGCACAGCCTTTTGTCATCAGGCACAGCCTTTTATCATCAGGCACAGCCTTTTATCATCAGGCACAGCCTTTTATCATCAGGCACAGCCTTTTATCATCAGGCACAGCCTTTTGTCATCAGGCACAGCCTTTTATCATCAGGCACAGCCTTTTATCCACAAAAAGTCAGTTTGCTGGACACATCTAGTGGGAAAATGTGCATATTGCTTTAAGCATATTTTAGAATATTCAGATGAAAATCTGTCACAAATTGGATGGAAACCGAGCTAACGATACAGAAGAGATGCATGTGTCACTGTCCACATATGGTTATATATGAATGGCAGTTTACAAAGGAACTGCTTTATCAGTACTGATTCACACAATTGCTGAAAGGATGCTGATAATGCAACAACTGGAGTACTTTAATAAAAATGGCATTGATAAGATTAGGACGATAGTCAAAAGTTTGGACACCTATTTATTCAAGGGTTTTTCTTTATTTTTATGAGGTTCTACATTGTAGAACAATAGAGAATACATCAAAACTATTAAATAACACATATGGAATCATGTAGTAACCAAAAAAGTGTTAAACAAATCAAAATATATGTTATAGTTGAGATTCTTCAAAGTAGCCACCCTTTGCCTTGATGACAGCTTTGCACACTCTTGGCATTCTCTTAACCAGCTTCACCAGGAATGATGGGAGTCTTGATGGAGTTTCCATATATGCTGAGCTCTTGTTGGCTGCTTTTCCTTCACTCTACAGTCCAACTCTTCCCAAACCATCTCGGGGTGACAGGTAGCCTAGTGGTTAGAGTGTTGGACTAGTAACCGAAAGTTTGCAAGATTGAATCCCCAAGCTGACAAGTTAAAATGTCATTCTGCCCCTTAACAAGGCAGTTAACCCACTGTTCCTAGGCCATCATTGAAAATAAGAATTTGTTCTTAACTGACTTGCCTAGTTAAATATAAAAATAATAAATGGTGTTGAGGTCAGGTGATTGTAAAGGCCATGTCATCTGATGCATCACTCTCCTTATTGGTCAAATAGCCCTTACACATCCTGGAGGTGTGTTGGGTTATTGTCCTGTTGAAAAACAAATTATAGTACCACTAACCGTAAACCAGATGGGATGGTGTATCACTGCAGAATACTGTGGTAGCCATGCTGGTTATGTGTGCCGTGAATTCAAAATTTATCACTGACAGTGTCACCAGCAAAGCAACGTCACTACTCCTCCATGCTTCACGGTGGGAACCACACATGCAGAGATCATCCGTTCACCTACTCTGCATCTCACAAAGACACAGCGGTTGGATCCAAAATTGTCAAATTTGGACTCATCAAACCAAAGGACAGATTTCCACCCCTCTAATGTCCATTGCTGGTGTTTCTTGGCCCAAGCAAGTCTCTTCTTATTATTGGTGTCCTTTAGTCGTGGTTTCTTTGCAGCAATTTGACCAGGAAGGCCTGATTCCCTTAGTCTCCTCTGAACAGTTGATGTTGAGATGTGTCTGTTACTTGAACTCTGTGAAGCATTTATTTAGGCTGCAATTTCTGAGGCTGGTAACTCTAATGAACTTATCCTCTGCAGCAGAGGTAACTCTGGGTCTTCCTTTCCTGTGGCGGTCCTCATGAGAGCCAGTTTCATCATAGTGCTTGATGGTTTTTGCTACTGCTTTTGAAGAAACTTTCAAAGTTCTTCAAATTTTCCGTGTTGATTGACCTTCATGTCATAATGTAATGATGGACTGTCATTTCTATTTGCTAATTTGAGCTTTTCTTGCCATAATAGGGACATGGTCTTTTACCAAATAGGTCTATCTTCTGTATACCACCCCTACCTTGTCACAACACAACTGATTGGCTCAAAAAGTATTAAGAAATTACACAAATGAACTTTTAACAAGGCACACCTGTTAATTGAAATACATTGCATGAAGCTGGTTGAGAGAATGTCAAGATTGTGCAAAGCTGTCAAGGCAAAGGGTGGCTACTTTGAAGAATCTAAAATATATCTTTATTTGTTTTAAAAAAAATTGGCTACTACATGATTCCATATGTGTTATTTCATAGTTTTGATGTCTTCACTATTATTCTACAATGTAGAAAATAGTCAAAATAAAGAAAAACCTTTGAATGAGTAGGTGTGTCCAAACTTTTGACTGGTACTGCATAGTGATGGGCATTACTGCTCTTTTCAGTGAGCCAGCTCGTTCGGCTCAGCTCACAAAAAAGCGCCGTCTCTTTTGGCTCCCAAACGGATCTTAAAAATATATATATTTTGTATTTTTTCAAGTCAAACAGTTTGTGATAGTTTGACTGATTGGTGTTAAAACAATTCAAATTAAATTATTAAACTAGTAACCGGAAGGTTGCTAGTTCAAACCCCCGAGCTGACATGGTACAAATCTGTCGTTCTGCCCCTGAACAGGCAGTTAACCCACTGTTCCCAGGCCGTCATTGAAAATAAGAATGTGTTCTTAACTGATTTGCCTGGTTAAATAAAGGTAAAATTAAAAATAATTAAATAAAAAAATGAAATCATACTCTACCTTAATAACCACAGTGTATTAAACATTTGCTTTTAAAGTATAACTTTTTAATGTATATAAACAAAGTGCATATATATCTAACCATTCAAAACAAATACAATCTGAACAGCATAATAGAATATTGCACCATATCAAAGAAAAATAAATAACAATTTGCAAAACTGCAGCATTCCACAAATTGAAATAAACGTAAAAAAGAGGGATGCTATTACACATGTGCATTTACAGTATAACTTTTTAAATGGTTATAAACAAAGTGCATATAAATGTAACAATTCAAAACGAATACAATCTGAACAACATAATAATAGAATATTGCACCATATCAAAGAAAAATAAATAGCAATGTGTAAAACTGCAGCATTCCACTTAAAACATTAAACTGGTCCCTCTTCTCTCTCTTTCTTCTTAACTGCTATGTTATAACCAGCAGCACACAGCAATGCTGACTATATTTTGCTTTTATGAGAGATTTGCATTCAGAAATGCAAGCTGCCTCACTCATCTGCTGAGGGATTCCTTCGTGCTGTATCCCCAGTTGCTCTCTCGTCAAACAGCATCCATATGTTCGTTAAATTCGTTAATTCCATTCATTTAAATCTTTTGATTATTCATATCTTAATTGTTTTTTTTTTATTAATAGATTCGGCAATTCTGGTGTGCGAGCCGGTTCCCAACGTTCACCTACAACGGCTCTTAGAGCCGACTCGTTTGCGAACGACCCATCACTAGTACTGTAGGCCTACAGTAATGTAGTATGTACCCACTGGGCACTCACATATATTTTGACAACCCACATGCAACTATCATGGTCATGTATCTCTCTGGACAAGAATATCTTCTGCCTAAATTACAATTGGTAACCATCTGCCCATTGATTTCCATCTAAAATGGCAACTGCTGCTGTATAGGACACAATGCCTCTCTTGCCGGAGTTTGAACTCTGTATAAAAGCCAAAAGGCTGGTGAAAGATACTATTGAGCAATTGATAGATTTGTCTGAAGGTTGAGTCAAACTTAACACACACATCGTACACTTTTAACGATGTCTGTCTGCCTCTCAGTTCTCTCAGTGACTCTCAGTGGATAATGGGTTTTGCACTGTGACTCGCATCTAAAGCACATTTCACTGTCTGACGACTACACTAATTACAGCGCTGCCATAAAGTCAAATGGAGAGGTTAATAGGATGCTATTTTTAACATCCATTTGGCATTATAATTCCCTTTTTAAATCAAGAGTCCCCAACTCCCCCTTCATCCAGATGAACTGTGCAGACATCATTCCAGTCTGAAGACATTCAATTGCTCACAATTTACTTCTTGATACTTTTCTTATTGATACTGCCCTGCTCACAGTGCTAAAAGAAAGATAATTACTTGACTCATTCCTCTTAGATCATAGTGGAGAAATGGGCATCAATGCTGCATCTCCAGCTAACTTGGTTCTGGGTAATTGTCATGACCTTATTCCAGGTGGTTCCTGCCTTATCTCTTCCTCATTTGTCCTTCTCTGTGGCTTTTTGGGGTGGCCAACCTTCCCTTTGACCTGTGTATAAAGGGCACAATATTGTGGAATCTTTTATAGTTACAAATGTTTTGTTTCCCTAGAACTGCTGGTCAATATGTTATTTTGGGCAGAAGGATTGCCCATGTGACTTTTGGGGGCAATTGTTCAAACATAAATGTGTTTTAGTTAAGCCATTGGTGTCAGGTTCAATCTTGGAGAATCTAATGAATTCACAAAACCTGATTGATGCTAAATAAGAAAGTAGAGCACCTGTTACATTAATATTTATGAAGTAAAACAACTAAAAAACATTGTTTGGGTGGCCTAATTGTAAATTAAAGCAATTAGTAATCTCTTCATGGAGGCAGAGTGCAGAAAAGTAAGATTAGGCCTAGTCCAAATTGGCATGCCGTGTAGTTTCAAAATACAATTATTCTGGGCCCTTAAGACGTGTATTTGACAGATGCTAAGCTGACTCCATGCAGTTCAATAGAGGAGAGCTAATTGAATACAAGTGATGACTAGCAAGCCCACCGTAAGGTAATTGAGCTGAGACTCCTCAGGAAAACTACACAAATCAGCAGAGCTTTGAGGATTAGTCTATTAGCAACAGTCTAAAGAATTCTGAATGAGAAGTCTTCAATTCTTTAACCATAGGCAAGTCTATGACATATGGGCAGACAACATACAGTTGAAGTCGGAAGTTTAGATACACATTTACATTACATTTACATACACCTTAGCCAAATACATTTAAACTCAGTTTTTCAAATTCCTGACATTTAACACTAGTAAAAATTCCCTTTCTTAGGTCAGTTAGGATCACCACTTTATTTTAAGAATGTGAAATGTCAGAATAATTGTAGAGAGAATGATTTACAACAGCTTCTATTTCTTTCATCACATTCCCAGTGGGTCAGAAGTTTACATACACTCAATTTGTATTTGGTAGCATTGCCTTTACATTGTTTAACTTGGGTTAAATGTTTTGGGTAGCCTTCCACAAGCTTCCCACAATAAGTTGGGTGAATTTTGGCCCATTCCTCCTGACAAAGCTAGTGTAACTGAGTCAGGTTTGTAGACCTCCTTGCTCGCACACGCTTTTTCAGTTCTGCACACAAATGTTCTACAGGGAGAGGTCAGGGCTTTGTGATGGCCACTCCGATACCTTGACTTTGTTGTCCTTAAGCCATTTTGCCACAACGTTGGAAGTATGCTTGAGGTCATTGTCCATTTGGAAGACCCATTTGCAACCAAGCTTTAACTTCCTGACTGATGTCTTGAGATGTTGCTTCAAAATATCCACATCATTTTCCTCCCTCATGAAGCCATCTATTTTGTGAAGTGCACCAGTCCTTCCTGCAGCAAAACACCCCCATAACATGATGCTGCCACCCCAGAGATGGTGTTATTTGGCTTGCAAGCCTCCTGTGTTGTCCTCCAAACATAATGCTGGTAATTACAGCCAAACAGTTATATTTTTGTTTCCTCAGACCAGAGGACATTTCTCCAAAAAGTACAATCTTTGGCCCCATGTGCAGATGGAAACTGGTGTCAGGCTTTTTTATGGTGGTTTTGGAGCAGTGGCTTCTTCCTTGCTGAGTGACCATTCAGGTTATGTCGATATAGGACTCGTTTTACTGTGGCTATAGATTCTTTTGTTTCCTCCAGCATCTTCACAAGGTCATTTGCTGTTGTTCTGGGATTGATTTGCACTTTTCTCACCAAAGTACGTTCATCTCTAGGAGACAGAATGTGTCTCCTTCCTGAGCGGTGTGACTGCTGCGTGGTCCCATGGTGTTTATACTTGCGTACAGTTGTTTGTGCAGATAACCGTGGTACATTCAGGAGTTTGAAAATTGCTCCTAAGGATGAACCAGACTCGTGGAGGTCTTGGCTGATTTCTTTTGATTTTCCCATGATGTCAAGCAAAGAGGCACTGAGTTTTAACGTAGGCCTTGACATCCACAGGTACACCTCCAACTGACTCAAATGATGTCAATTAGCCTATCAGAAGCTTTTAAAGCAATGACATAATTTTCTAGAATTTTCCAAGCTGTTTAAAGGCACAGTTAACTGAGTGTATGTAAACTTCTGACCCACTGGAATTGTGATACAGTGAGTTATAAATTAAATAATCTGTCTGTAAACAATTGTTGGAAAAATGACTTGTGTCATGCACAAACTAGATGTCCTAACCGACTTGCCAAAACTATAGTTTGTTTACAAGAAATTTGTGGAGTGGTTGAAAAGCAAGTTTTAATGACTTCAACCTAAGTGTATGTAAACTTCCGACTTCAACTGTATGTCATGTGGGGTACTGCAGGGGGTTGATTCTGGGTCCAGTACTGAAAGAGAGAGACCTGGCTCTCTGTGTTTGCTGGTCAGTGACCAGAGGGGAATAAGCAGATTTGTGGTCATGCATCCCATGCATGTACAGATGTAGGATCTTAATTTGTTCACCCTGTTGCAGGATAACTTTCCTGCAATGCAGAAAATGTAGAATGTCTAGTATATTTGAGGTTTAAAAAGGCTTCTGAAGTTTGTAATTTCCACTTTGAAATGTCAGACCATTTATTATAATCCACATAATAATTCACATTTCCTGTTGCTGCAGGATTATTTTCCTGCTGTAGCAAACGGGGTCAAATTAAGATCCTAGATCTGTAAAACCACACATGCTCACAAACTGGACAAAAGACTGTACGGGTACAGGCCAAACTTATACCCTTGGAGTGCGTATGTCAGGCTGGCTAGCCATTCAGGGCCTGAAGAAACAGCATGGCTAGCTCGTGCACAGGAGTGAAGTGAATGGAGACAATGGAGTCAGATTGCGATCACTCCAGCTCCTGGATTCAGCCAATCTCTCAATTGAGGGGGAGAAAGGGTGGGGATGGGTGAGAGCTAGACTCTACTGCTGGACATATAAACAACACACAACCTGGAAAAATGTCCTAAAGCAGCCCATTGGATTCTATGAAAATGCAACGTGTTGGAGTGAGTAACTTCTGAAAGTTTTGTGGAATTAGCTAGCCTAGCAAGAGGAACAAAAAAGCCAATTTTAATCTTCTTGACTTTGCATCTTCCATCACTGGATTGAGGTATGTTTTCTAGCCAAATCCCACATTCATCACCATGATACAAACATAGTGGGAGAGAAGCATTTAACTTGAAGGGATCCGGATGTATTACCAGTCATTGGCTGGAGCTCAGGTCGAAACATAAAGGAAAGTCTGTGATAGCCTGTCTTATGTTGTCACGTTTCTCGTTGGAAGCATACTCGGACCAACATGCAGCGTGATCTGGGTTCCATATCTTATTTATTGAATTAAGTGAACCGCACAACAAAACAATAAAGAAAAAACGAAACGTAAAACACAAAATAATATCCCACAAACACAGGTGGGAAAAACATCTACTTAAATATGATCCCCAATTAGAGACAATGATTACCAGCTGCCTCTAATTGGGAATCATACAAAACACCAACCCAGAAAAATGTAACTATACCCCACATAGAAATATTAAACTAGACTACCCCCTAGTCACACCCTGACCTACTCCACCATAGAGAAACAAGGGCTCTCTATGGTCAGGACGTGACATATGTGAAGTTTGGGGTGACAGGCAGCATCAGGTCAGGCAAATAATAATGGTTTACATAAACATGCATTTTAATTTCCTAACTTCTAATGAAATCAACATATTTGAAACTGTCCACTGAATCGTAAAGAGGGCCTCATTAGATTCATTAACAAACGACGCATGCTCACTCTACCCAGTGGCGCGCGGTCCTCCACAAAGATTCTGTCCCATCGTTTGGCTCATGCGACTCCAGAGTGAAGCGATTTGTGAGACGCTTGGAACCAACTGCACCTCAGCATTCACATTATACTTTTCAGCGGCAGTAAAGCGTTTAGGACGCTATGACAAGGATCTTGGGGCGATGGAGACCACATTATAAGAGCGACAGAAGCACCAGCACTCGTTTTATTAGTTCTTTATAATGTTGTAGGCTTGTCTCTCGAATTGCGCCCTTTTTATCAGTTGCTATACGTTGTAAATACGGTGCGCAGGTGTTGTGATAAACATCATGGCCTTCGGACACCTGATCCCTCAACTGAGGCTGGAGGAGTCGGCTGAGGACGGTTTGTTCAAGAGCATCTCCTTCCCTCTCTTTCAGCAAGGACAAAACCAACGTGGGAAAACAACCTCCCCTTCTAGTGACAGAAAACAACACAGGTAGCCTACACGCTAGTTTACTTACAGTAGAATACTGAAGACCCGAGGATTCCAAACATGCATGGTTTGTGAGTTGAAATATTTGATTTGAGGTTAATATCTAAAAACAAAAACAAAAATGATTTTCACAAAGTCAAATGAATGTATTGTGTTATAGGTTTCATGATGCTTGTATCTAAACCAAAGTAGACAGGTAAGCTACATTATGAGGTCATTAACATAACATGAAAGTGCATCCTTGTAGCTGTGTGGGCTAATATAGTCAAAATGTTTGTCTTGGATTAAGTTGAGCCATTGCCCATGGGGTAAATTGAGCCTATGGCCACCATATCCCATACAATTTATGATTACATTTCGTCAGTTTTTTTTTTAGAATATGCATAGTATTGGTACAATGTGTAATTTATATTTACTCAAGATAGAGCATTTTTATTGTTACAGAGCAGACATCATGTATACAAATATAAAACAAGCCCCACTTGAGGTTCTTGAGAGAGCAACCAAGGAAGTAGAGAGAATGAAAGTACTCTATATAGTACCAGTCAAAAGTTGACACACCTACTCATGCAAGTGTTTTTCTTTTTTGTACAATTTTCTACATCGTAGAATAATAGTGAAGACATCAAATCTATGAAAGAACACATATGGAATCATGTAGTAACCAAAAAAGTGTTAAACAAATAAAAATATATTCTAGATGTTAGATTCTTCAAAGTAGCCAACCTTTGCCTTGATGACAGCTTTGCACACTCTTGGCATACTCTCAACCAGCTTCATGGAATGCATTTCAATGTGCCTTGTTAAAAGTTAATTTTGTGGAATTTCTTAATGCTTTTTGAGCCAATCAGTTGTGTTGTGACAAGGTACGGGTGGTGTACAGAAGATAGCACTATTTGGTAAAAGACCAAGTCCATATAATGGCAAGAACAGCTCAAATTAGCAAAGAGAAACAACAGTCCGTCATTCCCATGTTTCATGAGCTGAAATAAAAGATCCCAGACATTTTCCATATACGCACAAAAAGCTTATTTCTCAAAAATGTTGTGCACAAATTTGTTTACATCCCATTATCTTTGCCAAGATAATCCATCCACCTGAAAGGTGTGGCGTATCAAGAAGCTGATTAAACAGCAGGATCATTACACAGGTGCACCTTGTGCTGGGGACAATAAAAGGCCACTCTAAAATGTGCAGTTTTGTTATACAACACAATGCCACTGATGTCTCAAGTTTCGAGGGAGCATGCAATTGGTATGCTGACTGCAGGAATGTCCACCAGAGCTGTTGCCAGAGAATTTAATTTTAATTTCTCTATCATATGCCGCCTCCGTCATTTTAGAAAATTTGGCAGTACGTCCAACTGGCCTCACAACTACATGTAACCAAGCCAGCCCAGGACCTCCACATCTTGCCTCTTCACTTTCCAGATCGTCTGAGACCAGCCACCTGGACAGCTGATGAAACTGAGGAGTATTTGTCTGTAATAAAGCCCTTCTGTGGGGAGAAACTCATTCTGATTGGCTGGGCCTAGATCCCCAGTGGGTGGGCCTAGCTCCCAAGTCAAATCAAATCTAATGTTATTAGTCACATACACGTGTTTAGCAGATGTTATTTGGGTGTTACGAAATGATTGTGTTTCTAGCTCCAACAGTGCAGTAGCATCTAGTAACATCAAGTTGTTTCTGTCAATGACGTATTTACCTTGATGTGTTGTGATAGGAGTGAAGCCAAATCCAAACTGGCTAACCTTGACACTTTTTTTGGTGTTCGAAAAAGCTGTAAAACATTATCCTAAATATAAACCATCAACTTAGTGAATACCATTGGTGTTTAATATGAGGGTTTCAGTGTGCAATATCCTTTATTTTTTTACAGACTTATTTTGTCAATATGTATTTATTTTCAATGTTTTTTTGTCAAAATGGTGGCAGTTGTGAAAAATGCAATTAATTAGGCTATTTTCTCTTGAATTGATTGATTGAATTTATTAGACCATTTTTAAAGTACATACAGTGGGGCAAAAAAGTATTTAGTCAGCCACCAATTGTGCAAGTTCTCCCACTTAAAAAGATGAGAGGCCTGTAATTTTCATCATAGGGACACTTCAACTATGACAGACAAAATGAGAAAAATAAATCCAGAAAATCACATTGTAGGATTTTTTATGAATTTATTTGCAAATTATGGTGGAAAATAAGTATTTGGTCACCTACAAACAAGCAAGATTTCTGGCTCTCACAGACCTGTAACTTCTTCTTTAAGAGGCTCCTCTGTCCTCCACTCGTTACATGTATTAATGGCACCTGTTTGAACTTGTTATCAGTATAAAAGACACCTGTCCACAACCTCAAACAGTCACACTCCAAACGCCACTATGGCCAAGACCAAAGAGCTGTCAAAGGACACCAGAAACAAAATTGTAGACCTGCACCAGGCTGGGAAGACTGAATCTGCAATAGGTCAGCAGCTTGGTTTGAAGAAATCAACTGTGGGAGCAATTATTAGGAAATGGAAGACATACAAGACCACTGATAATCTCCCTCGATCTGGGGCTCCACGCAATATCTCACCCCATGGGGTCAAAATGATCACAAGAACGGTGAGCAAAAATCCCAGAACCACACGGGGGGACCTAGGGAATGACCTGCAGAGTGCTGGGACCAAAGTAACAAAGCCTACCATCAGTAACACACTACGCCGCCAGGGACTCAAATCCTGCAGTGCCAGATGTGTCCCCCTGCTTCAGCCAGTACATGTCCAGGCCCGTCTGAAGTTTGCTAGAGAGCATTTGGATGATCCAGAAGAATATTGGGAGAATGTCATATGTTCAGATGAAACCAAAATATAACTTTTTGGTAAAAACTCAACTCGTTGTGTTTGGAGGACAAAGAATTCTGAGTTGCATCCAAAGAACACCATACCTACTGTGAAGCATGGGGGTGGAAACATCATGCTTTGGGGCTGTTTTTCTGCAAAGGGACCAGGACAACTGATCCGTGTAAAGGAAAGAATGAATGGGGCCATGTATCGTGAAAACCTCCTTCCATCAGCAAGGGCATTGAAGACACCGCCCGGACAACGAAGGAGTGGCTTCGTAAGAAGCATTTCAAGGTCCTAGAGTGGCCTAGCCAGTCTCCAGATCTCAACCCCATAGAAAATCTTTGGAGGGAGTTGAAAGTCTGTGTTGCCCAGAAACAGTCCCAAAACATCACTGCTCTATAGGAGATCTGCATGGAGGAATGGGCCAAATACTTTTGTTATTGACCAAATACTTATTTTCCACCATAATTTGCAAATAAATTCATTAAAAATCCTACAATATGATTTTCTGGATTTGTTTTCCTCATTTTGTCTGTAATAGTTGAAGTGTGCCTATGATGAAAATGACAGGCCTCTCATCTTTTTAAGTGGGAGAACTTGCACAACTGGTGGCTGACTAAATACTTTTTTGCCCCACTGTACATAAGGGCGCTCCAGCCAGTGACACCTTCACATACAATTTAAGAAAATCATCAAGGATAATACAATAAAGCTTAAGCTTATTTCCATTGTGGTCCCTTTTAAAGAGGGAAGGGGGCAACAGACAACAACAGACAAAATTGTTGTTTGTTTCATAACCTGAGATAATTAGTACAATTCCTTTTCCTAATGAACAACTATGGAAATGACATCTCCCTCCTCTCACACAGCCTTAATATATAAATCAATAAATCCCTAATATATACAAGACATTCACAATATGATAAACAACAGGCACCAAAAGGCAGACCATATGCTATCCATTTCCTTTTCAGTCAAATACTATAATCTTACGACTCACTTTTGAGACATGCTACTATTTAGCACTTTTTTCAGTGAGAACTTGAACCTACCTACTGAGGTTATAAGTTTCAAATTCTTTGGAAGACTATTCCAAAGAATGGCAGATGAGTATAAAACAGTTTCTTACCCCAAACCACTTTTAAATCTAAAAGGAACAACGTTAGTTTCACTCATTGTTGTGGAATAGTTATGGTTATCCCGGACCAAGTTAAAGTAGTTACATAGGTACCTGGGGACCATACTGTGGACAATCTGATGTACCAGACACAATTTCATCTGAGAGTCTCTCTCCTCCACTTTGATTCATATGATGTCTGCTGGTGATTCTCTGATCCACGTCTACGCAGATGACACCATTCTGTATATGTAACGGATGTGAAACGGCTAGCTTAGTTAGCGGTGTGCGCTAAATAGCGTTTCAATCGGTTACGTCACTTGCTCTGAGACCTTGAAGTAGTAGTTCCCCTTGATGGGTAACGATGCTTCGTGGATGACTGTTGTTGATGTGTGCAGGAGGTCCCTGGTTCGCGCCCAGGTATGGGCGAGGGGACGGTTTAAAAGTATACTGTTACATTGATGCTGTTGACCCGGATTACTGGTTGCTGTGGAAAAAGGAGGAAGGTCAAAAGCGGGGTGAGTGTTATGGATGTGAAACGGCTAGCTTAGTTAGCGGTGTGCGCTAAATAGCATTTCAATTGGTTACGTCACTTGCTCTGAGACCTTGAAGTAGTAGTTCCCCTTGCTCTGCAAGGGCCTCGGCTTTTGTGGAGCGATGGGTAACGATGCTTCGAGGGTGACTGTTGTCGTTGTGTGCAGAAGGTCCCTGGTTCGCGCCCGGGTATGGGCGAGGGGACGGTTTAAAGTTATACTGTTACATATACATATGCCCCTTATTTGGACACTGTGCTAACAAACCCCCAAACGAGTTTCAACGCCATACAACAGTCCTTACGTGGCCTCCAACTGCTTTTAAATGCTAGTAAAACTTAAGTGCATGCTCTTCAACCGATCGCTGCCCGCACCCTCCCGCCCGACTAGCATCACGACTCTGGACGGTTCTGACTTAGAATATGTGGACAACTACAAATACCTAGGTGTCTGGTTAGACTGTAAACGCTCTTTCCAGACTCACATTAAGCATCTCCAATCAAATTAAATCTGGAATCGGTTTCCTATTTCGCAACATGTAGTCTATCACAGTGCCATCTGTTTTGTCAGCAAAGCCCCATATACTACCCACCACTGTGACCTGTATCCTCTTGTTGGCTGGCCCTCACTACATATTCGTTGCCAAACCCACTGGCTCCAGGTCATCTATACGTCTTTGCTAGGTAATGCCCCGCCTTATCTCAGCTCACTGGTCACCATAGCAACACCATAGCACTCCAGTAGGTATATTTCACTGGCCATCCCCAAAGCCAACACTTCCTTTTGGCTGCCTTTCCTTCCAGTTCTCTGCTGCCAATGACTGGAACGAATTGCAAAAATCACTGAAGGTGGAGTCTTATATCTCCCTCTCTACCTGTACACAGCCAATCTGTAAATAGCACACCCAACTACCTCATGAGTATCTTGTTACTTACCCTCTTGCTCTTTTGCACCCCAGTATTTCTGCTTGCACATCATCATCTGCACATCTATCACTCCGGTGTTAATGCTATATAGGCCTCTATGGCCTATATATTGCCTTACCTCCCTACTCTTCTACATTTGCACACACATTACATACATTTTTCTATTGTGTTATTGACCGTACGTTTGTTTATGTGTAACTCTGTTGTTGTTTTTGTCACACTGCTTTGCTTTGTCTTGGCCTGGTCGCAGTTGTAAATGAGAATTTGTTCTCAACTGGCCTATCTGGTTAAATAAAGGTGAAATAAAAAAATGTTATATACAGTATAAGCTATCTACTAGAAATTCATGGACAATATGAACATAGATATAACAAATTATTACTGTATATGAATAATACAAAAAAATGTTATTCAACCATAGATTACGGAAGTTACAATAGATTGCCATAGAATTTCTGTTAATTGCTAAAATTACTGAAGATTCCGGTAACTTTGGTAAATTACCAGTAGCTTTGAAACCCTAGTTACCTCACACAGCTTGTGATGATTACCTCAATGTCTGTAATGTAAGATGTTATTGTAGTAAACTTCATGTGGGGAGAGGCTATTAAGTCTGGATTTATTTGCAAAGCTTTTTATATGGATGAAACACCACAGAACCTATGATGCTGCTTTAGATGCACATTTGATAACACTGCAAAGTAAATGACGGCCATAAACGGTGGGTGCAAAGACTTTAATCACGCTAAAGCCAAGGTGCAGTTGTGTCATTGATAGGCCAGAGATGGATGGGATTTCCAGAGAGCAAAGCAAGTTAATTTAATGCTCACTCAGGTCCCCCTCCTTATCCAGTTGCACCAAGTACCAGACTATAGTGTGTTTAGTTCTTGATGAACAATTAGATAGAAAAATGGCCCCTTCGAGAAATGTACTCAGTCAACATAACACAGTATGGCGTAACAAGATTGCTCTATCAAAAGTAATATGTCTTCGGAATTGCAGTTGGGGTACTTGCTAAATGGTGTCTACTAGAGGTGTCACTTGGGACAATCCTGATCTACATGAATCTTTTGTCTAATATGAGCGGCGGTGGTGCTTAGCAGGCCTGGTGGTCTCTGGGTAACCTGGCTATTAAGAATCACTCCATCTCTGTGGCCATGTACAGTATCATACCTCTAGGCCGACTGCAACCAGTCTGTCTGTCCGCTGACTATCTGAGCAACAATGATGTATGACAACTGTGTCACAGCCCGATTACACAGCCCTGTGTTACTGTGTTAAAAGGCATCAGCCTAATAGGAATACTAAAGAAAAAGCTTTTGCTGAAAATTAGGGTCACTCGGTGGCCATCCAGTTGTCATTCATACTCACTCAGGCATGCATACACAATACTGAATCGTATTGCGCAGATACAGCATGTATGAGTAACCAGTTGTATGATGTTTCATGGGTGACCTTCTTGAGCTATAGTTCTGTTGTCACTATAACCCATTTACTAGACGGATGTAGGATGGTCCCCGTGTTGGTCCACTGTGTTGAACCTGTCCTTGAGAGGAAGAGATGGTGGCATTGTTTTACTACAGGAGACTGCATGTCATGGCACAGAGCTACAGTAGGAAAGTGATTGTCAGTTGTCAGGCTTCTGTACTCCTATCTGTATTAACAGGAAAATGTCAAACCTTTTCTTCAGTTATTCTGGCTATAAAATGTAATTAAGAGGGTTTTGTCCTTTTGGCTTAGAATTCTAGGGGATCTCTACCTGCTTTTTAGGCATTCCAAGCTTTGATGTTTTTTCTATTTGATTGGTATAACACACCTGTTGACCATGAGAGAGAAAGTCAAATAAATGTAAATAAGTGGATGGAACTAGGTAAATGTGATAAGATAGGTCGGGGGTAAAAGGAGTATGTGATAATAGCAGTGAGAGAATGGATCATCCTTTCCCATACATGCACAGTAATAATTCAATATTAAGCTGATTATGTCAGTAGGCCGAATGTGGCATTAGTCATGTAAACCCCTTACTTTGCTTATCTTAATTGGCATACGGTCATAATCGAAGTAAGCATTTGCCTTTAAGTTTTTCTGAGCAAATCTTTCGAATTATTAGTACATATAAACACTTAATCGGAGTTCCAGCTGTGATATGCACATGTGCTAGCACCAGCCGAGCGAGCCTCCCTCTTTAGCACGAGTGAAGTGAGTTCAGAACAACTGAAAGTATGTATCTTAGAAATAGTTTTCACATACAAACTTTATATGTCCGAACACAATGAAATAGGCATCCCAAAATGAGATGGTGCTGTGGTAGAAAGTTTATTTTGATTTGAGATTTTATGCATTTATCAAAGTCCCATCAGGTAGCCTGATTTTAGATATGTCCATGTAAACAGGATTATTAGGGACATTGTTCTTCTTGTAAAGCATGTAAACTATTATATTAATCTATTTATGTAACCGTGTAAGTGATACACTCATTGATACACCGTTACTGTGGCCATCCAGTGGGTGTGTCCATCATCTCTCCACTGCTCTGCTTGGTCGTGCGGTTTCATTTTCACTTGCCTTTCAGGTAGCTGATTTATATACTACAGGGAAACAGTAATAAAGAATTCATCTGGCTCCGCCTTGTAACACTAGTCTATTCCTGGTTCCCATCCAGATGGATGAATATGTATGGTTTCTTTATTCCAGCCACTCATTTAGAATGGGAGGAATCAGGAGTTACTACAGCCAAGGGTGATGTAATGACTAGTGTGGATACTGAAGATGTGCAGTATAATTTTTGGAGCTGTGTGCTTTTGGAGCAGTGATCCATTAAGTTTTAGGCCTATGTTTTATAGTGTGCTAATATTATTATCCTCTTTTCCTCTGCTGTTAGTTACTGCTTTGTCTTATTGTAGCTAGTCATGGAAGATATGATAGTATACTCTGTGCATTATTTACATTTTCCTGCATGCTTGCTGATATGTGGAGAATACTGATGTGTATGAATACGTTTAGACTCCAGAGCAATTTATATTCATGGCAGTTTGATATGACTTCCAGACAGCTTCCCTCTGAAACAGCAGGAGGCTGATTGGAAAGATTAAATCTTGTTCCCATAAGCAGCAGACGGAACAAAGCGCACACAATAACGGAAATGACAGAAATAATCATCTCTCACAAATACCCACCATCTCCCCTTTGGCCATCCATCCTCACTCTCCATCCCTCACTCAAGCTCCCTGTACATTATGCTTGATTCCATCAATAATTTCTAGCCTATACTGTATGTTCCCACTGAGCTCTGTACAAGTTTATAACGTAGTCTGTAGTTTTTAGCCTGGTGTTCATTGTGTACATACTGTAGCTACTCTGTGTCCATATATTCTCTTTGTTTGTCTGTCTGTCTGTGTATTATTTTTATTGTGGCTGCACCAATTTACCATATCAAAATCCTGCACAAGCAAATGTATTTGGCGAATAAATGTGATTCTGAGTGCCTTGAAGAAGGACTAGCGATTGCAGTGCCATCCGGCTCACAGAAGGCACAGGGTGTCATGTACCTGTCAGGTGAACCGACAGCGATGACCCCCATCACATTTTAGATGTATGGTGCTTTTGATTTTCACACCACAGGCTTATCAAACAAACATAATGTGATAAGTCAATGAAAAGGTCAGCAGAGAGCAAGTAATTCCAACGTCTTCTTTAGTTGGCTAAGGACTAGGCCAATGGCCTTTCTTTCTCCCAAGGAACAGTTCCCAGCTCTAGTCTCTCTCTGTTGACATGCCTCCTAATGAGGATAATCAAAGCTGTGCTAGTAGATGAGGCTGATCGGAGCCCTGGTAAAGGGATTCATTTAATGTTTTTATCCCCGTGAGATCTACTGCACCAGTTCCCTCTGATTATCTCAATCCACCGCCAAGATCAAAGCAGCCTGGCACATTTTAAATGTATTTTCAAAAGCAAGGCGATGCAGAGTCCCTTATGGCCAGTGAGCGCGGCTGATATTTGCTTACAGGGAGAAATGAAAGCTGTGGATTGCCTTGCCTATATTTTAATGTAAATGTTTCATTATGCGAGAGTGAAGGGAGATTAAACGGAGCAGGCTTTTTGGATGCTTCTTCATTTGCATTGGGGCCCTGGTCTGGCATACGTGGGCAGAATAAAGCTAATCTTTCTGGAACTCATCTACATGAAGCTTTATGGGCCCAAATCCCCAAATCTGCTATTCCCTGTGAGTGCTGGCAACTGGAAAGCCCAGAGGCCTTTATGGCCAGCCTTGTTATTTGTGGTACCAGATGGAAACGTCTTATACATAGATATGGAGTATTGCTTAAGTACTGTGCTCACTGTAATTTCAGTCAAAGATCTGGCTGATCTTGCTGTCCCCAGATTACAAATCACTAAACTCCCAACCCCATACTTGGGTGTCCTGTGTGCATCCTTGTCTTCACATCTGGGTTAAACATCACGTTGAGTTTCCCATATCTGGGCCATGAGCAGTGCTGTAGCTAAGGTTTCACAGGCAGACCAGGCCCTGTTCAGGGCTAGGGCTGCGGCACTACTGCTTTTCTTTCCCCCCCAGGCCCTGAGGCCCTGAATCCTCCCCAAAGGCCAATACACAGTTACAGGATAGTCTCTCTTGGACCCCATTACTCCATACAGGTCCACAGACCGACAGACACACACACTGCTCTCGTCTTGCTCTTTGGATATGTAACTCCCTCTTATACAGCACCAGAGAAGTGCCTTCAGCTGGAATAGTGCTTTCTTACTGACCTCGAGCTCACCGTGGTAGCCCTAGGCTCTTCCAAGATTCCATTTTTGACAGCTTTGTCACCTAAGACATTTTCAGTCTGCCCACAATGGATAGATACACTGATTCCAGCAGTTGTAGCTAGGCCTATACTGTATAACTAGTTGATTTGATGTAATCACTAGAACATCTAATATGGTATTGATGATAATGGATCTGCTTAGCTAGTCTGGAGTAATACTCCTCCCTTGAGTCTTAAAGCTGCAATATATGACTTTTTGGGCGACCCGACCAACTTCACATGGAAATGGGAGTTATAGATCTGTCATTCTCATTGAAAGCAAGTCTCAGAATCGGTAGATCTGTTCAATTTGCGCTATTTCTATTCTTCTCATGCTTATGTTTTGTTTTTTAATCTTTTACTTTGTTTTGTACACCAGCTTCAAACAGCTGAAAATACAATATGTTTGGTTATGGAACATATTTCACAGTGGTTTAGATGGTACTACAATTCTCTACACTGTATTTGCTTGTTTTGTCACAAACTGAAATTAGGAAACTATTAGAATTTTAGCAACCAGGAAATATCCAGATCATCCTCATCACAAAAGTCCTCTGATATATACAGCATCCTGGAATTACTGATAATGCTGTTGCTGTGTTCAGGCCTGTTGACAAAACAGGGCACGGAAGGATGGCAATATTCACTGCATTGGTTATTGGATCGAATTGCCGGAGTTTACCAACATTACTGTCACGAGGCCTTCATATGTCATGATGGGTCTGGAGATGTGCCTTGCCGTCACAGTGTGTATGTGGGTGCGTGCCCGGTGTGTGTGTCCGGTGTGTGTCTCCACTCCAAACCACTCAGTGCAGACCAGATGGAATGATGACATTTGTTTTTCGTATGTCACATGAAGGTGTTTCTTGCTAGTGCCTTGTTCAGTCAGGTGTTATCACTGGGAAAATATCAGTTTTGCTTGGCAGCAGTTTCGAAACATCTTGTGAGACATCCAACCAACTAAATATTTTTGCATTGAAATGTTCATGATTGATTGCACTGCACATTTGATTAAACACCTCCAATACTGAACCCTTAGTCCTCATCCAGGCCTGTAAAGGAGAGCACACTGCCCCTGACTAAGCTTTCTTTTTTCTCTGTCTCTCGCTCAGTTTCTCTCTCTCTCGGTCTCCTTCTCCAATGGCATCTCCATGGAGCACAGCTTACCCCAGGGCTCCAGCTAATGAGACAACACAGGAAAATTGATTTAGCTCCCTGCTCCATCCCTATCTCCGTCTGAGAGGCCAGAGATAAAACAGGGGAGTCCCCAGTGTCAGAGCTCACTAAGTCCCTCCAAAGTAATTTCCTCTCGTTTGACCGACCACACTGAAGAGATTAATTATAGTCAAATCAGGGAAATAACTAGGTGAACATCTAAAAAGGGAAGTATTACAGGAAAGTAGGTGTTCTGGTTTAAGGTGCTTCAAATTGTTTTAGAGGAACATTATTTGGTTTATTTATAAAATCATGTGCATAATGGGCACCTGAGGAGCAGGTTTTCTTTCATAGAGTGACCAAAAACAATGCATTTTCAATAAGGATGCAAAGAGTTAGTTTGTTACCTCTGATTATGTGAGGTTTTCTTGCTCTTTGATCTCTGTACTGTATGGCTTGCATGCAGGAAGTCTCAAGCATTGCAGCGCTATTTGAACTAATCAGAATTGGAATGGCCCAGTGGTATGGTATAGTATACATTGTCTCTGCGTATTATAGATTTTCTTCCACATGGTGGCAGGATTGCACTGTTTCAGGATGAAGTGTATTACCTAAAACAGATCACAATATGAATGGAGTTACATGATTGTATTTGAAAGAAACACACATTTTTTGTCCTTTAAATAACCTCAAATTGATCAGAAATACAGTGTAGACATTGTTAATGTTGTAAATTATTGGCAGATTTTTTCTGGAATATCTACATAGGTGTACAGAGGCCCATTATCAACAACCATCACTCCTGTGTTCCAATGGTACGTTGTGTTAGCTAATCCAAGTTTATCATTTTAAAAGGCTAATTGATAATTGGAAAACCCTTTTGCAATTGTTAACACAGCTGAAAACTGTTGTACTAATTAAAGAAGCAATACAACTGGCCTTTAGACTAGTTGAGTATCTGGAGCATCGGCATTTGTGGGTTCGATTACAGGCTCAAAATGGCCAGAAACAAATAACTTTCTTCTGAAACTCGTCAGTCTATTCTTGTTCTGAGAAATGAAGGCTATTCCATGTGAGAAATTGCCAAGAAACTGAAGATCTCGTACAACGATGTGTACTACTCCCTTCACAGAACAGCGCAAACTGTCTCTAACCAGAATAGAAAGAGGAGAGGGTGGCCCGGGTGCACAACTGAGCAAGAGGATAAGTATATTATAGTGTTTAGTTTGAGAAACAGATACCTCACAAGTCCTCAACTGGCAGCTTCATTAAATAGTACCTGCAAAACACCAGTCTCAACGTCAGTGAAGAGGGGACTCCGGGATTCTGGCCTTCTTGGCAGAGTTGCAAAGAAAGCCATATCTCAGACTGGCCAATACAAATAAAATATTAAGATGGGCAAAATAACAGACACTGGACAGAGGAACTCTGCCTAGAAGGTCAGTTTGATTGCTTATTTAATCAGCACCACAGTTTTCAGCTGTGCTAACATAATTGCCTTTTAAATTATATACTTGGACTAGCTAACACAACTGGAACACAACTGGAACACAGGAGTGATAGTTGCTGATAATGGGCCTCTCTAGATATTCCATAAAAAATAAGGCTACAATAGTCATTTACAACATTAACAATGTCTACACTGTATTTCCAATCAATTTGGTGTTATTTTATTAACAAAAAGTGCTTTTCTTTAAAAAACAAGGACATTTCTAAGTGACCCCAAACTTTTGAACGGTTGTGTATATGTAACGCTCTGTCACGCCTTGGTCATTGTATTTTGTGTTTTCGTTATATTTGGTCAGGCCAGGGTGTGACATGGGTTTATATATTGTATTTTCGTATTGGGGTTTGTAGTATTTGGGATTGCGGCTGAGTAGGGGTGTTGTATAGGCTTGGCTGCCTGAGGCGGTTCTCAATCAGAGTCAGGTGATTCTCGTTGTCTCTGATTGGGAACCGTATTTAGGTAGCCAGGGTTTCTCTGTGTATTTCGTGGGTGATTGTTCCTGTCTCTGTGTAGTTTCACCAGATAGGCTGTAATTAGGTTTCACGTTCCGTTTGTTGTTTTTGTATTTGTATAGTTATTTCATGTGTCGCTTTTTTCATTAAAGTCATGAGTAACCACCACGCTGCATTTCCGTCCGACTCTCTTTCTACAAACGAAGAACGCCGTTACAGAATCACCCACCACACACGGACCGAGCAGCGTGTTAACAGGCAGCAGCGAAGGGAGGACGTTATGGACAGCAGAAGCTTGGAGTATATGACGTGGGAAGAAATAAACAGGTGGGCGGTCGACCCAGAGAGAGTGCCGGAGCCCGCCTGGGATTCGCTGGAGCAGTGCGAAGAGGGCTATAGGAGAATGGAGTCGAAGAGAAAGACACGGCGGCGCAGAGCGAAACCCGAAAGTCACCCCCAAATATTTATTGGGGGAGGGCTCAGAGGGAGAGTGGCTCTCCCTGTTAATCGTGAAGAGCAGCTGCAGGCTGCACCACTTGGAGAATTGGACATGGGAGGAAGAACTGGACGGAAAAGGACCCTGGGCTCAGCCTGGTGAATATCGCCGCCCCAAGGAGGAACTAGAGGCGGCTAAAGCGGAGAGGCGTTGGTATGAGGAGGCAGCACGGCGACGCGGATGGAAGCCCGAAAAGCAGCCCAAAAAAATTATTGGGGGGGGGTTTAAATTGAGTATGGCTATGCCAGGTAGGAGACCTGCGCAAACTCCCTGTGCTCACCGTTGGGCTAGAGAGACCGGGCAGACACCGTGTTATGCTATGGAGCGCACGGTGTTTCCAGTGCGGGTGCATAGCCCGGTGCGGTTCATACCAGTCCTTCGTATTGGCCGGGCTAGAGTGGGCATCGAGCCAGGTAAGGTTGGGCAGGCTCGGTGCTCAAGAGCTCCAGTGCGCCTGCACGGTCCGGTCTATCCAGAGCCACCTCCACACACCAGTCCTCCGTTAGCAGCTCCCCGCACCAGGCTTCCTGTGCGTGTCCTCGATCCTGTAGCACCAGTTCCAGCACCACGCACCAGGCCTTCTGTGCGCCTCGCCTGTTCAGCACAACCAGAGCCTTCCTTCCCTCCTGCGCTGTCGGAGTCTCCCGCCTGTTCAGCGCTATCAGAGCCTTCCTCCTCCACAGCGCTGCCGGAGCCTCCTGCCTGTACGGAGCAGCCTGAGCTGCCAGTCTGCAGGGAGCTGTCAGTCTGCAAGGTGCTGTCAGTCTGCATGAAGCAGCCAGAGCTGTCAGTCTGCAAGGAGCTGTCAGTCTGCAAGGAGCTGCCAGTCTGCAGGGTGCTGTCAGCCTGCATGGAGCAGCCAGAGCTGTCAGTTTGCAAAGAGCTGCCAGTCTGCAGGGTGCTGTCAGCCTGCATGGAGCAGTCAGAGCTGTCAGTCTGTATGAAGCAGCCAGAGCTGTCAGTCTGTATGAAGCAGCCAGAGCTGTCAGTCTGTATGAAGCAGCCAGAGCTGTCAGTCTGCATAGAGCAGCTAGATCCGCCAGTCAGCCATGATCTTCCAGATCTAACCAGTCAACCAGTCTCTTCCAGATCTGCCAGTTAACCTGAATCTTCCAGATCCGCCAGCCAGCCAGGATCTACCGGAGCCTACTACCTACCTGAGCTTCATCTCAGTACTGGGCTTCCTCTCAGCACTGGGCTTCCTCTCAGTACTGGGCTTCCTCTCAGTACTGGGCTTTCTCTCAGTACTGGGCTTCCCCTCAGTCCCGGGCTACCCCTCAGTTCCGGGCTGCCCCTCAGTCCCGAGCTGCCCCTCAGTCCCGAGCTGCCCCTCAGTCACGAGCTGCTCCTCAGTTCAGTGGGGTTCTGGGTGAGGACTATTAGGCCATGGTCGGCGGCAAGGGTGGATTATCCCAGGATGCGAAGGGGAGGAACTAGGACATTAATATGGAGTGAGGTCCACGTCCCGAGCCGGAACCGCCACCATGGACAGACGCCCACCCGGACCCTCCCTATGGTTTTGAGGTGCGTCCGGGAGTCCGCACCTTAGGGAGGGGGGTTCTGTCACGCCTTGGTCATTGTATTTTGTGTTTTCGTTATATATTTGGTCAGGCCAGGGTGTGACATGGGTTTATATATTGTATTTTCGTATTGGGGTTTGTAGTATTTGGGATTACGGCTGAGTAGGGGTGTTGTATAGGCTTGGCTGCCTGAGGCGGTTCTCAATCAGAGTCAGGTGATTCTCGTTGTCTCTGATTGGGAACTGTGTTTCTCTGTGTAGTTCGTGGGTGATTGTTCCTTTCTCTGTGTAGTTTCACCAGATAGGCTGTAATTAGGTTTAACGTTCCATTTATTATTTTTGTATTTGTATAGTTATTTCATGTGTCGCTTTTTTCATTAAAGTCATGAGTAACCACCACGCTGCATTTCGGTCCGACTCTCTTTCTACAAACGAAGAACGCCGTTACACGCTCGTCGTGGGTGGAAGAAGAGGAGGACCAATGTGCAGCGTGGTAAGTGTTCATATTCTTTAATAATGAAACAACTGAACACTGAAAAAACAACAAACAAACAGTCCTGTACAGTGAAGAAAAACACAGAACAGAAAAAGGATACCTAAGTATGATTCTCAATCAGAGACAACGAACGACACTTGCCTCTGATTGAGAACCATACCAGGCCAAACACAAAACCACAACATAGAAAAAAGAACATAGACTACCCACCTGGGGCTCAGTTTATTGCAGGGGAGGCGTAGTGGGAGGTTCCTGGTAGAAAGCCAGACCCAGTCCCCAGGGGGAAACACAGGAGTCGCAGTGCAGTGGCGGTCTGCCTGCTCCTTTTGACGGTGGACAGAGACGCTATGAGTCGAGAAGCAGGTGAAACGTTTCATGAAACGAGACAACATAACAGTGGCAATAATGCATGAACACAGGAACAAAACCGACTGAGGAAGGAACCCAAGAGAGTGACAGATAAAGGGGAGGTAATCAGGAAGGTAATGGAGTCCAGGTGAGTATCATAATGATCTGTAAGCGTGCATAATGATGGATGCAAGGTGTGCGTAATGATGGATCCCAGGACCGGTGGTTAGTATACCAGCGACGTCAGATGAGAGGAACAGGAGTAGACATGACACTAATTGGAATGAATGGTAGTAGAGGTAGAATCCTGATTTTACTTGTCATTTTTAAATTAAAGTGAGTATGTGATATCAGAAATTGTGTAATACAATTATTGTCAACGTAAAATATTGTCATATAAATAAAGAATACAGGTTTTATTAAACAAATCTGTATAAATGATCAGGTATCAAGACCCAGATGCAGACCGTGTCGAAGTAACAATGTTTATTACAGCAGCAGGGGAAAGGGTACAGGACGGCAGGCATGCTCAGGGTCAGGTCAGGCAGAGATCGGTAATCCAGAGGTGGGGCAAAGGTACAGGACGGCAGTCAGGGTCAGGCAGAGTGGTCAGGCGGGTGGGTACAGGGTAAGGACAGGCAAGGGTCAAAAACCAGGAGAACGAGAAAAGAGACAGGGGAAAAGCAGGAGCTGACACAAAAACGTTGGTTGACAAACAAGACGAACTGGCACAGAAAAACAGAGAACACGGGTATACATACACGGATAATAGGGAAGATGGGCAACACCTGGAGGGGGGTGGAGACAATCACAAAGACAGGTGAAACAGATCAGGATGTGACATGAATAGCTTCTAAAATATATGTAAACAGACCATGTATGTCTACATTTTTGTTTTCTTTAAAAGCTGTCAGTGCTATTATATGATACAATATCATTACTTGTTGATGTGTTAATAACATTTAGACTACGTTACCCAGCAGGCTATGCGGGAGGCAGCTGTTTGAAGAATGCCTTGCATGGCTAAACATGGAGTTTTCTAGCTGAAGTATATGTTAATTAAAAGTAGTTAAACGTACGCCCCAGTTTGTAATTATATAAGGAACAAACATAATATGGTGTCAGATTGGTAGTCAATATGAAGAGACAGAAAAGAAAAGAGTAACTCTGCAAATTTCCGCAAAAAAAATGTAACATTCTACCACAAGTCAAGTGACGTGAGTAGTCGAAGATGCTAGCTTGCAAGATCGAGGACAACGAGCCGCACGCAGCAGCTTGAGTGACAGCAGCGAGACCAAGGCTGCATTGGAATCTGTTGACGAGCAAGTTGATGAGCAACATACTGAATGAAGTAAGAGAAATTGACACTGTTCCTGCTCTTCGTCATGGATAGGCTTAGTCCTCCTACTCCTATGCAGTTAACTAACAGGCAATTTAGTAGACAAACGTTTCAAGCATAGATTCAATATCTACATAGCAGCCAGTGGTGCAGGGGGAGATGATGACAAATTGAAAGTTTCCAGTTTTCTGCATGTTATTGGAGAGGATGCATTGGACATTTACAATAGCTTTCAGCAAGACGAGACATACTTGACATTGACTGTGCTCATGGCTAAATTTGAGGAGTACTTTGTACCAAGCCAGAACGTCACTTTTGAGAGTTACAAGTTTTTCTCTCATGATCAGACAGGGAGTCAGTTTTGACCAGTATTCGGCTGAGCTGAACACACTGAGCAAAACGTGTGAATTTGAAAATCTGAAAGACTCACTAGTGAAAGACTGCTGCATGAGAGATTGCTGCGTGAGCAAGAATTAACTTTGGATAAAGCAGTGAATATGTGTCGAGCAGCTGAAACCACCAGAGCACAAGCTAAAGAGCTGTGCAGGGATGAGACGTCAGTGTATGCAATAAAAAGAGGACCAATACACACCGCGCCGCGCCTTACAAAACAAAAACAAGCAAAAGAGAAAAATCAAAACATTACACGTCGAAAATGTAGATTTATCCACAAGCCAAAAAAATGCCCTGCATATGGCAATTCATGTAACAACTGTGGGGAAAAAATAATAATTTCTCAAAATGCTGCAAAGCGGAGGCTACACAGAAAAGGTTCACACAGTCGAGGAGATTGAATAATTCTTTGTTGATTCTGTGGAAATATGCAATGCAGTAAATGCTGAATGGATTGTGCCATTGACTGTGAATGAAACAATAATACAATTCAAGCTTGTTACTGGAGCACAGGTAAACCTGTTATCTCTGGATGACTACAAAACACTGAAGGTGAAGAGCAAAATACACCCGGTGAAAATGAAGGTTACTGGTTATACTGGGGAGAATGTACCAGTCAAAGGTAGCTGCATAGTAACTTTACAGCACAAAGGAAAACAGTTCAGAGCACAGCTGCTGATTGTGGAAAAGAGTTTACAGCCTATTCTAGGAATCAATGCATGTGAAAAGCTCAATTTGTTGAAAAGAGTGTATGTAGTGACATCACAGATTAAAAATGACCAAGAATCAATACTGGCTGAGTATGAGGATGTGTTTGAGGGTCTTGGATGTTTACCAGGAGAACACAATATGTACTGATGACAACATTTCTCCAGTTGTGCATGCATGCAGAAAAGTTCCATTTGCACTGAGGAAAAAGCGCAAGAGGAACTCGGACGCATGGAGAAGATGGATGTCATCACAAAAATGGATGAAAAAAGCAATCAAGAGAGAGCATTTGAAGTTTCCAACCAGAGAAGAGATAATGTCGCAGTTTGCTGGAGCTAAGTGGTTCAGTAAGCTTGATGCCTCATCAGGATTCTGACAAATGAAGCTAGATGATGCAAGCTCAAGGCTATGCTCATTCAACACACCTGAGGGCAGGTACAGATTTCTTTGTCTACCATATGGGATTCTCTCTGTGCCAGAGGTCTACCACAACACAATCCACATGATCTTCGAGCACATTCCAGGAGTGGAGAATATGATGGATGACATCATCGTCTGGGGTCCACAAAAGAAGCAAACAATGCGAGAGTGAGACAAGTGCTGGAACTGACACGGAGAGTCAACCTAAAACTAAACAAGGACAAATGCAAGTTTGGTGTGAAAATGTTACGCCCCTGAAAACGGGAGAAATAATCACGAGAGTGATACGGTGTTGTATTCTCAAGTCAACATTTAGTTCAATCTTCACAAAAGTAACACATTACATAACAACAGAAAACCCATTATACAAATAACACAGCAAAATATCTTATTAACAACACGCATGTTCATTCACAATCGACATAAAATGGCAGCTACTCTCAGTACGATGCTATCCTTCACCTCAACCGTGCAGGGCTAATATTACTCTCTTCAAACTTAACTCTAACTTCCTCAAGACGTTACTAAAACACACCTTAAACACTCTTGACATGTTCGCTAGTTATAACATTTAAATTACTATTTTTATCATCAATAAAGTACCTGAAAACAGGGGAGAAATAATCACGAGAGTGATACGGTGTTGTATTCTCAAGTCAACATTTAGTTCAATGAGAAAATACCGCGAATTTCCCCAGGAATATGGGTGGAGACCAGAGCAATCGATCTCCGGCTCATAGCACTTTTAGGCACTACAAAATAAAGTAATCAATATAACGTTTACACATTGCTCTCACAATTCGTACCCTTTGACAGATTTTAACTTTAACACAATTATATGAATGTTATCAATCTCTAACTAATACTGAATGCATCTTTTTAACCTTAGATGTTTTAAGATCCTCACATACTATGAATTTACTAATACTTTTTAATGTATAACAGGCTATGAATATTTCCTTTAACCTGTCACAAAAACACTTACCTTCGTGGGAGATGTACTTTCAGAGGACGGAGTCAAACCAGACCCGAGGAAAACATCAGCCATCAACAACATGGAGTGCCCGAAGAACAAGGACGATGTGAGACGCTTCATGGGCATGATCACCTACCTTGCAAAGTTCATACCTCAACTGTCAGCACAGTCCACTCCACTCATGTCTTCTGGAACAGAAAAATGAATGGGAATGTTCCCATGAACAGAAACTGCTTCAAAAACCTAAAGAAGACTATCACAGAAGAGGATTTCTGCAGACGCGTCACAGTTTGGCCTGGGAGCAGTTCTTCTGCAACAGCATGAGGACACATGGCAACCCGTCGCTTATGCGTCCAGAGCCTTGACAGGCGCAGAGACAAGGTATGCACAAATAGAGAAAGAACTACTGGCAAGCACATACACTTGCGAAAGGTTTCACCAATATGTCTACGGACGAGACTTCGTTGTCAAACATGTCTAAGCCCCTGAATGATTGTCCAATGAGAATCCAGAGAATATTGATCAGACTGCAAAAGTATGATGTGAAGACGATCTATACCCCGGGAAAGTTCATGTTCGCCGCCGACACTCTTTCTCGAGCAGTCGACAAGAAGGAGAGCTTCGACACACGGAAAAACACTGAGATTCGGGCCTACGTCGACATGATTGTTGCATCACTTCCTGTGTCTTCTGAGAGAATGGAGCAGATCAAAAGAGAGACCGCAGCTGACCAATCAATGGCAGAGTTGAAAGAAACAACACTGATAGGATGGCCCACACAGAAAAACAACTGTCCAAGGAGAATACAGGATTACTGGATGTGCAGAGTAGAGCTCACCGTTGTGGATGGCATAGTGTTCAAAGGCAACAAGATTATCATCCCCATGAAACTACGACGAGCATGAGAAGTAATGTACTGGCCAAGAATGAACCAGGAAATCAGCCAGACCACTGCTTCATGTGAACTGTTTGACCTACAGGCCAAAGCAGCAAGCAGAGCCGCTAATGCCTCATCCAGTACCCAACAGACCCTCCTACAAAATTGTCAAATGTCTGATGAATAAGGCAACGCACCGGTGCAGAACGGAATTTCACCTGCACAAATGTTGATGGGACGTCGCATCAGAACCAACCTACCCATCCATGAGGACTTGCTAACACCCAGAGATGCTCAAAGTCAAACTCGCAAAGGAAAAAAGGAAAAACAAAGTCAAACAAGCAAAAGAAAAACAGAAAGACACACAAAAACAGTGACACAACAAAAGTGCAAGACACTTACCTGAACTGAAACCTGGAGATCATGTACGACTCTGAGACATCACTACAGGAACCTGGATGCAGCAAGGGTGTGTGCAGAGAAGTTGCACCGCGATCCTATGAGACGAAACAGAGTGGATCTAAGGCTTCAGCCATTCACTCAAGGGACTGAGCATCATCAGGAGGATACTGCTGAAGCGTCAAATGCCTTTAGAAATTGACAATTCAGTCAGAACACCCTGACTGACAATGAACGCTGTCCAACTGTTTCAGGAAGCACTTCAGCAGAATGACCAAAAAGGACAGTCAGAGGCACTGAAAGGCTTATTGAGAATTGCTAAAAAATTGAAAAAAGGGGCACCTGGACTGAATGTTTGGTTTATGTGAAAAGAAATAGGGCCACGATAGAGAATTGTTGAACAGACTATATTTAGTTTAAAATAATTTTTAAGGATAAAAAATTGGGGGGAAAGAAATGTGTGTTATTGAAAATTGCATGTTATGCAGGTTAAGTAAACAAATGTGATGTGATGTGTAGTTACATAGAAAAGTTGTTATTTTAAAGGAAAGAAGATGTGTTGTTATGTGTTAATAACATTTAGACTACGTTACCCAGCAGGCTATGCGGGAGGCAGTTGTTTGAAGAATGCCTTGCATGGCTAAACATGGAGTTTTCTAGCTTAAGTATATGTTCATTAAAAGTAGTTAAACCTATGCCCCAGTTTGTCATTATATGAGGAACAAACATAACAGTTGCCTTTACAACTTGTTGCCTCCTATCATCAACTGATTTCAGACAGTTTATGGCTATGGATTGACTGCTTTGTTTGAATGGAATGTTCGCATATTGGCAGTTAATTTGACAAATTAATGTAATAATTCCTTTAAAACTGTCTGGCTAGCTAGCTAACAAACAATGCAGATATATTCTTCAAATTCATTATTTTACTCGCGATCTTATCACAGCACTAGCAAACCATGGTTGACCAACTCCTTGACCTTTATCTCATCATAAGAATGTTCATGTCCATTCTAGTTATCTTAGCTAGCTGAATTGCTAGCAGAATTGTTTACTTGTTGCTAAGCAGTTGCTAGGGACTCTTCTGGAAGAAGCTAGCTAGCTTACAAAGAATAACAACAACAAATATCTAGTTAACAGAAGAAAGGAAGACAAAATAAGGACAAAAGGACAGAAGAAAAAGGAAAAGAAAGAGGACAACAAAGTGAAACAGTCAGCACTTCTATTGCAACTTCGTATTTCGTCGTCCTAACGTAGTCTACACTGCTATCTGCCCAGCAGCTAGCCAGCTAGCAAACGTCCACCGTCTACCGAATAGCAGCACTGTAGAAACTATTACACTCAACTGAACGACTTGATTAGTGTAGTGTTAGCTAGCTACATAGTTGTCTTTGCTGTCTTCGTATCCAAGATAATTGTGTAGTTTAGAGCGTGTAGTCTTAGAGTGATTATCTTAATTTACCGAGGTTAGCTAGCCAGCTATTTGTCGTCCTTAACGTAGGAGACACTGCTAGCTAGCCAACAGCTAGCCAACGTCTACTGAATAGAACTTCCGCACTCAACAACCCGGTCGCATTCCGCTTCGCTCCACAGGTAGTATCACATTTTCATTTCATTTCATTACAGCACAACGGTTTGATTTGTTTGATCGTAGGTAGCTACATAGCTAGCTACATAGCCGTCTGTGTATCAAAGATAATTGTGTAGTCTAGAGCGATTTTCTAGGTTAGCTAGCCAGCTATTGTCGTTCTTTTACGCAACGTAACATAATCAACACTGCTAGCTAGCCAGCTAGCCCCGAATAGCAGCACTGTAGAAACTATTACACTCAACGGAACGACTTGATTAGTGTAGTGTCAACAACGCAGCCACTGCCAGCTAGCCTACAAAGTCAACAACGCAGCCACTGCCAGCTAGCCTACTTCAGCAGTACTGTATCATTTTAATCATTTTAGTCAATAAGATTCTTGCCACGTAAGCTTAACTTTCTGAACATTCGAGACGTGTAGTCCACTTGTCATTCCAATCTCCTTGCATTAGCGTAGCCTCTTCTGTAGCCTGTCAACTATGTGTCTGTCTATCCCTGTTATCTCCTCTCTGCACAGACCATACAAACGCTCCACACCGCGTGGCCGCGGCCACCCTAATCTGGTGGTCCCAGCGCGCACGACCCACGTGGAGTTCCAGGTCTCCGGTAGCCTCTGGAACTGCCGATCTGCGGCCAACAAGGCAGAGTTCATCTCAGCCTATGCCTCCCTCCAGTCCCTCGACTTCTTGGCACTGACGGAAACATGGATCACCACAGATAACACTGCTACTCCTACTGCTCTCTCTTTGTCTGCCCACGTGTTCTCGCACACCCGAGAGCTTCTGGTCAGCGGGGTGGTGGCACCGGGATCCTCATCTCTCCCAAGTGGTCATTCTCTCTTTCTCCCCTTACCCATCTGTCTATCGCCTCCTTTGAATTTCATGCTGTCACAGTTACCAGCCCTTTCAAGCTTAACATCCTTATCATTTATCGCCCTCCAGGTCCCCTCAGAGAGTTCATCAATGAGCTTGATGTCTTGATAAGCTCCTTTCCTGAGGACGGCTCACCTCTCACAGTTCTGGGCGACTTTAACCTCCCCACGTCTACCTTTGACTCATTCCTCTCTGCCTCCTTCTTTCCACTCCTTTCCTCTTTTGACCTCACCCTCTCACCTTCCCCCCCTACTCACAAGGCAGGCAATACGCTCGACCTCATCTTTACTAGATGCTGTTCTTCCACTAACCTCATTGCAACTCCCCTCCAAGTCTCCGACCACTACCTTGTATCCTTTTCCCTCTCGCTCTCATCCAACACTTCCCACACTGCCCCTACTCGGATGGTATCGCGCCGTCCCAACCTTCGCTCTCTCTCCCCGCTACTCTCTCCTCTTCCATCCTATCATCTCTTCCCTCTGCTCAAACCTTCTCCAACCTATCTCCTGATTCTGCCTCCTCAACCCTCCTCTCCTCCCTTTCTGCATCCTTTGACTCTCTATGTCCCCTATCTTCCAGGCCGGCTCGGTCCTCCCCTCCCGCTCCGTGGCTCGACGACTCATTGCGAGCTCACAGAACAGGGCTCCGGGCAGCCGAGCGGAAATGGAGGAAAACTCGCCTCCCTGCGGACCTGGCATCCTTTCGCTCCCTCCTCTCTACATTTTCCTCCTCTGTCTCTGCTGCTAAAGCCACTTTCTACCACTCTAAATTCCAAGCATCTGCCTCTAACCCTAGGAAGCTCTTTTCCACCTTCTCCTCCCTCCTGAATTCTCCTCCCTCCTGAATCCTCCTCCCCCCTCCTCCCTCTCTGCAGATGACTTCGTCAACCATTTTGAAAAGAAGGTCGACGACATCCGATCCTCGTTTGCTAAGTCAAACGACACCGCTGGTTCTGCTCACACTGCCCTACCCTGTGCTCTGACCTCTTTCTCCCCTCTCTCTCCAGATGAAATCTCGCGTCTTGTGACGGCCGGCCGCCCAACAACCTGCCCGCTCGACCCTATCCCCTCCTCTTTTCTCCAGACCATTTCCGGAGACCTTCTCCCTTACCTCACCTCGCTCATCAACTCATCCCTGACCGCTGGCTACGTCCCTTCCGTCCTCAAGAGAGCGAGAGTTGCACCCCTTCTGAAAAAACCTACACTCGATCCCTCCGATGTCAACAACTACAGACCAGTATCCCTTCTTTCTTTTCTCTCCAAAACTCTTGAACGTGCCGTCCTTGGCCAGCTCTCCCGCTATCTCTCTCAGAATGACCTTCTTGATCCAAATCAGTCAGGTTTCAAGACTAGTCATTCAACTGAGACTGCTCTTCTCTGTATCACGGAGGCGCTCCGCACTGCTAAAGCTAACTCTCTCTCCTCTGCTCTCATCCTTCTAGACCTATCGGCTGCCTTCGATACTGTGAACCATCAGATCCTCCTCTCCACCCTCTCCGAGTTGGGCATCTCCGGCGCGGCCCACGCTTGGATTGCGTCCTACCTGACAGGTCGCTCCTACCAGGTGGCGTGGCGAGAATCTGTCTCCTCACCACGCGCTCTCACCACTGGTGTCCCCCAGGGCTCTGTTCTAGGCCCTCTCCTATTCTCGCTATACACCAAGTCACTTGGCTCTGTCATAACCTCACATGGTCTCTCCTATCATTGCTATGCAGACGACACACAATTAATCTTCTCCTTTCCCCCTTCTGATGACCAGGTGGCGAATCGCATCTCTGCATGTCTGGCAGACATATCAGTGTGGATGACGGATCACCACCTCAAGCTGAACCTCGGCAAGACGGAGCTGCTCTTCCTCCCGGGGAAGGACTGCCCGTTCCATGATCTCGCCATCACGGTTGACAACTCCATTGTGTCCTCCTCCCAGAGCGCTAAGAACCTTGGCGTGATCCTGGACAACACCCTGTCGTTCTCAACTAACATCAAGGCGGTGGCCCGTTCCTGTAGGTTCATGCTCTACAACATCCGCAGAGTACGACCCTGCCTCACACAGGAAGCGGCGCAGGTCCTAATCCAGGCACTTGTCATCTCCCGTCTGGATTACTGCAACTCGCTGTTGGCTGGGCTCCCTGCCTGTGCCATTAAACCCCTACAACTCATCCAGAACGCCGCAGCCCGTCTGGTGTTCAACCTTCCCAAGTTCTCTCACGTCACCCCGCTCCTCCGCTCTCTCCACTGGCTTCCAGTTGAAGCTCGCATCCGCTACAAGACCATGGTGCTTGCCTACGGAGCTGTCAGGGGAACGGCACCTCAGTACCTCCAGGCTCTGATCAGGCCCTACACCCAAACAAGGGCACTGCGTTCATCCACCTCTGGCCTGCTCGCCTCCCTACCACTGAGGAAGTACAGTTCCCACTCAGCCCAGTCAAAACTGTTCGCTGCTCTGGCTCCCCAATGGTGGAACACACTCCCTCACGACGCCAGGACAGCGGAGTCAATCACCACCTTCCGGAGACACCTGAAACCCCACCTCTTTAAGGAATACCTAGGATAGGATAAAGTAATCCTTCTCACCGCCCCCCCCCCCTTAAAAGATTTAGATGCACTATTGTAAAGTGGCTGTTCCACTGGATGTCATAAGGTGAATGCACCAATTTGTAAGTCGCTCTGGATAAGAGCGTCTGCTAAATGACTTAAATGTAAATGTAGTAATTTAATCACGAATTCTATTGATTAATTGTTCTTCGCTGGTGGACAGTTTCAAGAACAGAACAGGGTTCATCTTTATTAACCAACTACCTGAACTACCTGACGCATGAAAAATTAATGACTGGGTTGATGGAAACAGGTAATGCCGGTGTAATTTTATAAATGTCGACAGACAAATTTCTTCGTTCAACATGGTGGATCTTTTTGTGTATTAAATGAATTATGCAAGAAATGGCGGTGGAATGCCTTTATACGTTGATATAATAACCATTATATCGAAGTACATTTAGTCACGCGATGATCTATTGTGTGGTTCTCCCACTACAATTCAGGAAAGCATGCAGTTTATTAGGCAACAGATTAAATAAATTATGTATTTCACAGGATGGTGGTAGTGGACGGTGATGAGCTTGATGCTCCTTTCCAATAAATATCAAGGGTCTTATTCTAGTGACATGATGATCGATGCTTGGCTGCCATCAAATTAACTCGCTCTCATCCATAATAATCTCATCATGTAGGTAGCCTATCAATACTGTATCTGCGAGTTGTTAGCTAGACCAGAGTGGGCTCATTTGCTATATAATGTCACGTGTGCTCCTTCTCCGGAGCACAACTGTGACCATCGTTATGTGCACCTGCGTGTCGTCAGACTCACCTGGACTCCATCACTTCCCTAATTTACCTTCCCTATATATCACTCCCTTTGGTTCCTTCCCCAAGTGTCATTGTTTCTGTTTCATGTCTGTGCGTTGGTCATGTTTCTTGTTTTGTATTATGTTTTTATTTATTAAATGATTCACTCCCTGAACTTGCTTCCTGACTCTCAGAGCACGTTGTTACATACAGTATAATCAAACACTTTTTGTGAAGACACCATCAGTAGAGTTGAAAATGCGATGGAAACCCATTTAACTTGTCACTTTTATTCTGCACATGTGGGTTTAACTGCATACGTTATTTTTATGTGCATTATGTCATCATACAGTCTTTTATCTGCAATAAATCTGTTTGATAGAAACACATCTCTGGTACGAACATTTGCATATTGTTTTAAGCAGATTTTAGACTATTCAGACCTTGTTAGTGTGTAATTCAGATCTATGTCTCATCAACAGCTGTAAATTGCCATGAAATGTCTTGCTGCGATACAATCCAGTATAGTTATAAACATGCTATGAGCATGAAACATTTTGATTTAGTCACTTGAACAACACATGAAATTACTGGAACTTGCCTGCATTGCTTTTTTTGTCAGTGCCTTGATCTGAATTTGGGGAATTTTCTGAAATACTATCTTTTTACTGATCGTTTGTTCCCTCCTTTGGTTTTGCCCCATGTCTAAGCAGGCTGGTGTTCCTGAGAAACAGAACTTCACTTGCTGAGTGTCGTTTCCGCTCAGATTTAGAGACACTGAAATAAGTCCCTAGAGAATAAATCACTTATAGAATTCAACACACTATTTTCCAGTTCTCCAGTGAGAATGATAGCAAGCCATGACCAATGCATTACAAAATGAGGGCACCCTATCTTAGTCTATTTGTTTTGGAAATATTGAATGAAGATCATTCTCAAGCAACAGCATAGAGGCTGAATATGTTACCCTCAAATTGAAAAGGACTGCACTTGCCCCAAAGCATTCATCCAAATCAGGAACTGATGGATTTTAGAATATTATGTATTTGACATGCAAATACTGTGACGGCAAAGAGTATTTCCCTGTGTTCTCATACTATAGATCTGATATCTTCCTATTATCAATCTGCAAAAGTTCATTTCCAAACATTTACCTGTCACCATCCTCATTATACCTGCCCAACCACATATCTTCTCTAGGATGCTACATCAGAGTATGGGATTACATTCTCACATATTAAAGGTTGCATTCTCCATGTTAGCCTGTGTGTCAACATATGGCAGCACAACTGTACTATTTTCTTCTGCGTTTATGATAATATCTTTGTCTTCTCGCCACTGACAGAACACGGGGAGCAAGAGGGAAATGGAAAAGCTCTCTGCAACAATCTGCTATCGTGTTCTTCTCAATGGTTAATTACACTACTATCTCGTCAAATTGGATTGCCTGTGAGAGCGACGCGCAATGACCGTCAGTGACCGTGGGCCTCATTGAATTTATGTAGTAGAAGAAGCGAGGGTGGTAGTTAAAATACTACGTAACCTAATCACAGCAGAAAGGGCCATTTTCGGGAAAGATATCGTATCGTAAGCATCACCGTGGTTTCAATCATAGAGCTAGATAAAGGAATCTAGTGCCCAAAAGCCTGCTTTAGCATGGGCAGCGCCATTGAGGACTTTAACCATTTTTATGTAGTCAACTGGGTGGGACTTCCTATGGGTGAAGGAAGGATCACATAATTCCATCCGGGTCATCAAGAGGGATCAACCAATGAATTATGCTTGTGAGCAAACATTCTGTAACTGCTGGTCCACAACCTTGGCTTTATATCTTCAAACAATAAACTCCAGGTGGCAGTATGCACCCTTTCAGTTTGTTTACCAACTCATAGAAGTAGTAGAAAAATGAATTGCACTACCCCAAATGTAGAATGCTTCAATGGCACTGCCCGTGCGCTCACATACGCCATAATGGGACAGATACAAAGACGAGTCTTCTGTCATTCTCTATCGTCTCAATGCATTTGAATGTACACTGTAGAACATGATAAATGAATGTTGCTAGATAGAGTAACTCCTTTGGCTCCCTTCCTCCCCCCTCCTCTCTCTGAATTTGCCACCGTGTTATAACCTAACGTTCCTATTTTGTTAGTTATCTAGAGACTATTTGCTGTATAACGTTAGTGTGTATTCTGTAATTATTTAATTAGTTAGTAAATAAATAATTGAGCCAATTTATGTATTTCTGATTCATCAATGAAGTAGGGTTCTCGCAGACTACAAGAAATTACGAGGTTCAGGATGACTGATGGGGTAATAATACATTAAGAAATTACTGTAATCGATACGATTTGAAAATATCTGAAGAGAGTTAAATTCGGGAAACAGTAACTCTTTAAACAACATTTTCCCGTGGTGCTCCGACTTCCTAGTTAATTAACGTTTACATGATTAGTTTAATCAAGTAATAATAATTATACACAGAGAATTGATTTTATGTAACAGTCTTCATATTAATGAATAGTCCAACGTCAAGACAAAAGGCTTGACAATCTTCTTATATAGGAAAACGTTTTGGTGTTTTGTAACAGATGGCTCTTTCCCTTCCTCAATTGGCCGCTGCACAGTTTGGATTGATTGATTTAATTTTATTTTGTCAGTTAAAAAAATGCATTCAGTACCAGTCAAAAGTTTGGACACACCTACTCATTCAATGGTTTTTCTTATTTTTTTTACTATATTCTACATTGTAGAATAATAGTGAAGACATCAAAACTATTAAATAACACATATGGAATCATGTTGTAACCAAAAAAGTATTAAACAAATCAAAATATATTTAGATTCTTCAAAGTAGCCACCCTTGTAGCCTTGATGGCAGCTTTGCACACTCTTGGCATTCTCTCAATCAGCTTCACCTGGAATGCTTTTCCAGCAGTCTTGAAGGAGTTCCCACATATGCTGAGCACTTGTTGGCTGCTTTTCCTTCACTCTGCAGTCCAACTCATCCCAAACCATCTCAATTGGGTTGAGGTCGGGTGATTGTGGAGGCCAGGTCATGTGACTCATCACTCCATCACTCTCCTTGGTTAAATAGTCCTTACACAGCCTGGAGGTGTGTTGTGTCATTGTCCTGTTGAACAACAAATTATAGTCCCACTAAGCGCAAACCAGATGGGATGGCATATCGCTGCAGGATGCTGTGGTAGCCATGCTGGTTAAGTGTGCCTTTTAATTCTAAATAAATCATAGACAATTTCACCAGCAAAGCACCCCCACACCATCACACCTCCTCCTCCATGCTTCACGGTTGGAACCACACATGCAGATCATCCGTTCAACTACTCTGTGTCTCACAAAGACACAACGGTTGGAACCAAAAATCACCTGGAGTGCATTTCAATTAACCTCTTGCTCCTTCCTACCTGACACGCAGGCGTCCCATCTAGACATCTGGAAATGCAAATGCGCTACGCTAAATGCTAATAGTACTAGTTAAAACTCAAACGTTCATTAAAATACACATGCAGGGTATTGAATTAAAGCTACACTCGTTGTGAATCCAGGCAACAAGTCAGATTTTTAAAATGCTTTTCGGCGAAAGCATGAGAAGCTATTATCTGATAGCATGTAACACCCCAAAAGACCCGCAGGGGACGTAAACAAAATAATTAGCATAGTCGTCGCTACACAAACCGCACAAATAAAATCTAAAACATTCATTACCTTTGACCATCTTCTTTGTTGGCACTCCTAGATGTCCCATAATCACTATTGGGTCTTTTTTCGATTAAATCGGTCCATATATAGCCTAGATATCGATCTATGAAGACTGTGTGATAAATGAAAAAAAATAGCGTCTTATAACGTAACGTCATTTTTTTAAATTAAAAAAGTAAACGATAAACTTTCACAAAACACTTCGAAATACTTTTGTAATGCAACTTTAGGTATTAGTACACTCTAATAAGCGATCAAATTGATCACGAGGCGATGTATATTCTATATGGGGTACGTCTGGAAATAATGTCCGAGTAAATCTCAACCAAAATATCCGGTCGGAGACCTGAACAAATGGCTTGTCTCTTCTTCCTTTGACCAAGAAAAAAAGCCTAGGCAAATGACAAGACTGTTGACATCGTGTGGAAGCTGTAGGTATTGCAACCTCAGCCCCATTTAATGTGGTTCGCCTTTAACAATGGGTTGATGTGGCGGATGGATATATTTTTCAATTTTCAGTGATCAGATTTTCCTGCGCTTTTCGATGAAACGCACATTCTGTTATAGTCACAGCCGTGATTTAACCAGTTTTATAAACGTCTGAGTGTTTTCTATCCACACATACTAATCATATGCATATACTATATTCCTGGCATGAGCAGCAGGGCGCTGAAATGTTGCGAGATTTTTAAAAGAATGTTCGAAAAAGTAGTGGGTAGGAGTAACAGGTTTGCCTTGTAAAATGTAATTTGTGGAATTTCTTTCCTTCTTAATGCGTTTGAGTCAATCGGTTGTGCTGTGGCAAGGTAGGGGTGGTATACAGACGATACAACCATCTCTGCACCATTCCTCAGTAAAAGGCACATGACAGCCCGCTTGGAGTTTGCCAAAAGGCACCTAAAGACAGACCATCAGAAACAAGATTCTCAGGTCTGATGAAACAAAGAAAGATTGAACCCTTTGGCCTAAATGCTAAGCAGCACATCTGGAGGAAACCTGGCACCATCCCTACGGTGAAGCATGGTGGTGGCAGCATCATGCTCTGGAGATGTTTTTCAGTGGCAGGGACTGGGAGGCTGAGGGAAAGATGAACGGAGCAATGTACAGAGAGATCCTTGATGAAAACATGCTCCAGAGAACTCAGGACCTCACATTGGGGCGAAGGTTGACTTTCCAACAGGACAACGACCCTAAGCAAACAGACAAGACAATGCAGGAGTGGCTTCGGGACAAGTCTCTGAATGTCCAAGAGTGGCCCAGTCAGAGCCCGATCTTGAACCCAATAGAACTGAGAGACCTGAAAATAGCTGTGCAGCAATGCTCCCCATCCAAACAGACAGAGCTTGAGAGGATCTGCAGAGAAGAATGGGAGAAACTCCCCAAATACAGGTGTGTCAAGCTTGTAGCGTCATACCTAAGAAGATTCAATGCAGTAATCGCTGTAAAAGGTGCTTCAAAAAAGTATTGAGTAAAGGTTCTGAATACTTATGTAAATGTGATATTTCTGTTTTTATTTTCAATAAATTAGAAAAAAAAATCTAACTTTTTTTGCTTTGTTATTATGGGGTATTGTGTGTAGATTGATGAGGGGGGAAACTATTTAATACATTTTAGAATAAGGCTGTAACATAACAAAATGTGGAAAAAGTAAAATGGTCTGAATATTTCCTGAAGGCACTGTATATTGTTTGATAATAGGAGGAACTCTGGTAGGTTTGAAAGAGTCTTCTTCACCTCAAGTTCAACTGTCTGAGTCAGTTCGAGGGCTGGGGCGCACTGCCTTCATATCATAGGAATGTAGTAGCTAAAGCTTAATATTAGCCACACCATACCAAACCTTCAAAGACGTTTCTAAACTTTACTAGGGTAATATCAAACGTAAGTCCAGCCATTGTTTATAGGGTAAATATGAGCAGAAGATCAGAAGTAAACCAGGGAACAAAATATACTTGTCACGTTCTGACCTTTATTTCCTTTGTTTTGTATTTATTTAGTATGGTCAGGGCGTGAGTTGGGGTGGCCAGTCTATGTTTGTTTTTCTATGATTTGGGGATTTGTATGTTTCGGCCTAGTATGGTTCTCAATCAGAGGCAGGTGTTATTAGTTGTCTCTGATTGAGAATCATACCTAGCCTGGGTTGCACTGTTTGTTTGTTTGGGTGATTGTCTATGTTGATTTGCTTGTCTCATCACAGATCTCATTTAGCTTCCCGGTCGTTATTTGTTTATTGTTTTGTATAGTGTGTTTCAGTGTTTCAAGATGAACACAAACCACGCCGCATTTTGGTCCTCCTCTCCTTCCCAGGAAGAATACATTCCCCTGTGCTCAGTAACAAAACACACAACCCTCCCCAATGCAAAAATTTAATTTTGACGACCCTCCCCTATTTTGGACCAGCCCTCCCCCATCACATTTCGATCTGTCCCTAAGCTCATGTACTTGTGTAGCTGCCAGCCAAATAGCATTGCACTTCTGTTGTCACTGATGAAAATTAAGATATTTTCTTCAGAATGTGTTGGACTAATGTATTTTCTGTGAAGGAAACTTTAGTGGCACATCCCGGATCACTATATTGAGGCTAAACATCACTGACTTTCAATATAAAACGTGGCGCCTGTCAATACACAGCTGGACTCGCCTGCTCCCGCTGTCTCCCGTTGTGCTATTTACAAGCAAGCATGTGACTGGCTCAACTGTTCTGGGGAACTATGGTAAAATAATGTGACAGGTGAAACATACACGTTCTGCTTTATCTCCTAATGTATTGCACAAGTTGACTGCAGGTATTTACTTAAAAAGTAGCTACAAGTATATTAACATTTATTGAAAAACTTCAAATTAAAAGTTTTATTGCTATTGACAGTATTGAAAAAGCATCCCGTGGCTATTTCCAAATACCCCGGTATACGGTATACCTCCCAAGCCTACTACACAGTGAACTGTCCAAGCGGGAGGTCAAAACAATGATCTAGAATCATATTGGACTCTGTTTTGGTTGCGGCAGCATGATTGATGATACCTCAAAGAGGACATTTGCCTTTGCCTGAGACAGACCATGGCTAATCCTAAAATTACATTTTAATCACAAAGCACTCTTTGTGTTTCAGCCCCACTTCCTCCACTCAGGAATTCTGATCATGGAGAAGTTGACATGTTTAGTTCTTGAAACCATTTTGAGGCACCTATCACATTGATTCAGTCTTATTTTCTATAAAAAAAGTATTGTTGTGATCCTCTCTCAGTTGCAGTAATAACACATACTTTGTCTTAGACCAGATCTAAATATACTGTGTTTTGTATTTGATCAAGCTTGCCCTAAGGGATCAGAGCATATTTGTGTGGGGACATTGTGATTCATCCAAGCAATAAAGTACATGCTCTGTGTGCCCCTACGCTGGGGGCGTTCTCTGGATAAGTGTACCAAATCAAAGTGATAGCTACTCCGTTGCCTTCTTCAGTAAGCATTTGTTTACATAATGCAAGTGAAACAACAAAGTTATTGGAAATACTGTACTGTATATAAGCCACCAAATCCACCAATCGTTCCATTTCATTTCAACAAATCTTTCAGGGTGTGGCAGTAGCAGGGACAGCGGCGTCTAGTGTGTAAAACCTTGTAATTTATGCAGGGAAATGCAAGCTACTTCAATGGCTAATTTCTCTGAACCTGGGTGAAAAAACATCACCAAATTAATTGAGAATACTACTGTCACGATAGTCGTCAGGGAAATGACCGGACCAAGGTGCAGCGTGGTGAGCGTACATTTATTTTTATTATGAATGTCGGCAACAAAAACAAGAAACAGCAAAACGAACATGAAGCTTACTAGGGCTATACAGGCCACTAACAAAGACAACCTCCCACAACTAAGGTGGCAAAACAGGCTGCCTAAGTATGATTCCGAATCAGAGACAACGCTAGACAGCTGTCCCCGATTGAGAACCATACCCCGCCAAAACATAGAAACAGAAAACATATAAATAAAGAAACTAGAATGCCCACCCTAGTCACAGCCTGGCCTAACCAAAATAGAGAATAAAAGCCTCTCTATGGCCAGGGTGTGATGGTCCGGGTGGGCATCTATTTCAGGTGCGGCTCCGGTGCGGGACGCAGACCCCGCTCCACCTCTGGCTCCCCCCACTTTGGTGGTGCCTCTGGACTGGGGAACCTCGCTGCAGGCCCCAGATTGGGGACCCTCGTCACTGGAGGCTCCAGAATGGGGACCCTCGTCGCTGCCGGCTCCGGACTGGGGACCCTGGTCGCTGCGTGGAGCTGCCACAGGGCTTACCAGGCCGGGGAGACATACAGGAGGCCTGGTTCTTGGAGCAGGCACTGGATACACTGGGCCGTGGAGGCGCACTGGAGGTCTCGAGCATAGAGCCTGCACAACCCGTCCTGGCTGGATGCCCACTCTAGCCCGGCCGATGCAGGGGGTCAGTGTGTGGCTGTTGACCATTGATTTAGGTTCCTCAAGTCTTAATCACTGTTAAGAATAGGTTTGTTCCAATACAGATGTTGGGTACTATAATAATTGAATATTATATACATGGTATAACTTTAAATGGCTAATTTGGGTGCAATCAATTAGCTTAATTTCTCAGAGTTCAAATTATATTTAAACTAAATAATGTTTCAGGAATGCTAATCTTTTCCGTTTCTAACTACAGACATCGTTTCAGAGCAATTTGAGATGGTGGGTGTCAACCTCTCATCTGTTTTTTGAGGTGGAATGACTGTGTTTAATGGTATTAGCTGACAGTATACCCCTCTCCACCAATCTCATAACAGCTCTGTTCACCTCCAGGGGTATTTTCAGCTCTTACCTAAATATGTCCCTCCAACTACACTTCTCTCTCTCTCTCCTCCCTCTCTCTCCCACTGTTATGCCCTTAAAGTGTGGAGATGTGGTTGGGGTATGAGCTTCCTCCGAGCGATTGCAACATATTTAGCCCCTCCCCACTTTTTCTTCTGTTATGCATTATGATTCAAGTCTCAAAATAGAACATCTCTGGAGCATCTACTTAAAAATACATCACACGCATCATATACATACGTATACACACGTATACACATATTTGACTCCATTTTACACATGATAATGAATGGACATACAAATACCCAGGGCCTTAACTACTTCAACTGTATATGTATGTATGTATGTATATATATATATATATATATCGATTTTAAACTTGTA